>NC_138343.1:116474527-116917027 GCF_046562875.1 Panthera onca
GGCGCCCCGTGTTTGCTTTTTAAAGATGCCCATCATTAACAACTGCTACACCAGGTAATGAAAACAAATGTAGCCACTGCCAATGATGATGATTCCATCTTTTGGGGATTCAGTAGACAGATTCTAAGTGCATTGCTTTTAAATATTGTCTAGGGGCGCCTGGGTGGCTCAATCAGTTAAGTGTCCAACTCTTGGTTTTAGCTCAGGTCATGACCTCACGGGTCATGAGTTCAAGCTCCACTTTGAGCTCTGTGGTGATAGCGTGGAACCTGCTTGGGATTCTCTCTCACTGCCAGGCCTCTGAGGCCTCCTTAGCAGCATGGGAACAAAACTTCTCCATCTCTGGCCTGAAAGACAAGAAGGAGAAACCTGACAGGGGCCAGGGAAGGAGTCTCCTCTCAGATGAGGATGGGAGACACCCCCCGCCACCCTCCCCAAGGAAGGAGAAATGGGCAGATGATGTTTGTGCATTTGAAAACTTCACCAGAGGACTTCCGGGAAAGATGCACAGGAAGGATACTCCACATGCATATTATTTTGCGGTAGATATCTTTTTGGGATAGTTTCAGAAATCACTGCAAGGGTGAAGGCAAAACAAAAACGTATAGATATCTTCCTAGTCCTCTCTCATAACACTTGGAAAAATCACACATCTTTCCTTTGGCTTCTCATGGGGACTTGTGAAAACAGAATCACTGGAAAACCAATTCTTTCTATACATCCCTCACCCCCTGCATCCAAGCCTTCAAATTTCCATTTTGAATTCTGAAACTACAAAGAGGTTTGGCCATTTAAGTCAACTTGTCATTTAATTTTCAAAGAAGTTTAGTTGGGGCACCTGGGTGGCTCAGTCAGTTGAGTGTCCGACGTTGGCTCAGGTCATGATCTCACAATTCGTGGGCTCAAGCCCCGCATCAGGCTCTGTGCTAACAGCTCGGAGCCTGGAGCCTGCTTTGGGTTCTGTGTCTCCCTCTCTCACTTTGCCCCTCCCCCACTCGTGCACATGCTCTCTCTCAAAAATAAACATTAAATAAAAGACAACTAGTTAATTTCTGTTTTTTAAATGATTACAGAAACTGATTGGCTTAGTCTGGTAAAGCATGTGACTCTTGATCTCAGGGTCATGAGTTCAAGCCCCACATTGGGTCTAGAGCTTACAACCAGTCAATCCATACAAAAATTTAAATTATGAAACTAATGCTGATAACCAGAAAACATGATTGCTTTGGCTCAACAGTTCACTTGTAACATTTTATTCATCAAGATATCAATACAAATCTCCTGTCCATGTAGATCCATATGTATGTGTATATATGAAATGATCTGCCTGGAAATTATAAGTGAAAATAAGCCCTATGACTTATTCATAGAGTACGAATATTATCATCACATATGTGCAATGTCTAAAGTGGTACATGCCATTGAAATGAATAAAACACTCCTCATCTCAATTCAGGCTTATCACACATATTCCTACAAAGGCTGTACATGCTTAAAATAGAAAAGTCTTAAAAATCTGATATGGCTTAAGCCAAAATGGTAAATTTTTATCCAAGTCTCAAGTCCTCTATCCCTATATACATCATAAAAATTCCCTAAATATATAATGATTCATGTTCCAAATATAATAAAACATCATGACATTTCAGGTAGCGAAAAAACACTTGGTTATTTACAAGTACAATTTTAGAATCTATAGATAAGGTTATTGTCAAACAAATAATATTACTGTCCTTGGTTACTTTTTATCTGAGATATAATGCAAATAAAACATGAAATAGTGTAAATTCACTTTGAAAATATTGATTCACAGAAAAAAGGATACATATCTATAGCTTAGCATTACCATAGGTTTGTAGCATTTACTATTCCTCTCAAAAAGGAGGAAGACATTTCCTACTATGATTTCATGGACTTCACACATGTCACAGTTTAGAAGATTCATTAGGGATCGAATCAATCTTATATGCTTTCACAACATTTGGAAGTTTCCTTAAAATCTCTCAAACTGTAATTCACTTCAGTGCTACCATCATTTGTTCAATATAAACTACTTTTGAGCTATTGAAAAAAGAGGCCAGTGGTATGCAAAAACACAGTGTAACAATCGTTTTTGCATTTTTATCATCTGTGTGTTGGGCTCCGTTTAAGCTGTTCTTGGACAAATAATGTAAGGCATGTTATAGGACTGCACAAAATCTTCCCAATCTAAAGGCTATTCAATCATTACATTAGTCCACTAATGAAAAGTGGGATGGGGGGAGAAGCAGTGAGAGGGAGGGAAGGCAGCGAATGACCCAGAAACGGTCACCTGCAGCACAAATACGCTAACACTTTCCCTACCCCAGTTGATAAAGGGCTACACAGACTTTGGCCCCAGCTCTTATCAGCTTGAGGCCCTCAGAAGCCTGAGGACTTCACTTAAAGAGCCAGGCGATAGGGATGGGGGGCAGGGAGACGTTGAATCAGGCAGCCCCTTTGCTTTAGCTACCTCCGTGAGACCACCTCTCTCAGATCTACGATGAATTCTATGAACTTTAACATTTTGTTCATGAAATTCACTCTTTCAATAATTCCTTCAAGGTGCTTAGATTATTGGGATTTCAGGTGGAAATCTGAAGACTGGCTTTCTCCAAGCTTTAAAACTCACTGGCCAAGGTCTCACAGAACAAAATCTTATAAGAGCCATTTTTCATTTTAGTGCTATTAATTAAAAAGTAAAAGAATGTATATTCCCCAACAGGTGTTTCCCTGGCCACATATCCCAGAAGCCTAATTGAGGGGATGTGAACTACCCCACGATGGCAGCAAGCAAATGGTCTCTGGCAAATAGCTCATCCACATCATGTCCCGCCCACACTCTGTTTTCAGACCCCCAAAGGGCTGCCTCCCTGTAGCCAAGAGCTCCAGTAACTACTATGCCCACCAGCCTGATGCTTCCACTGCTGGGCAGCCCACAGTGGCCTTCCTGGGTTCTGGGTCCTTGGACACTCCTACAGGCCACCTCCACGGCCAGAGGGGCCCCAGGCACAGCCTCCTCTCACAGCCACCTGGACCTGGCCACAGGCCGTCTCAGTGAGGACACTACCTGACACTCTGTGGTGACAGCAGCCACTGTCCCTCACTTGCACAACTGCTCTCCTCTTCCAGGCCTCTGCCTAGTTTTTTGTTTTCGGCCCTAAAGCCCAGGGCCCACCCCTCTTCCCTAGACTGAGACCACTGGACCCACTGGCCACACAGGGGGGCTGGGCCGCCAAGACTTTTTTTGTTGTTAATTCTGTACATCATGAAATGTTTTACTCTTTACAAAACACATGCTTGCTTCTTCCTTCCTCATCCCCAGGGAGGCAAGTTAATCCAGGGAGCTAAGCTTGCCCCAGCAGGCCTCCTTCTCAAGGCTGCTCCACCGTGCAGACACGACTGACATCTTTCTCACCCCACCCTGTCCTTCCTGCACTGGGTCTGCACACTGGCAGTTATGGAAGACCATTTCATGCAACCCATTCGGCTGGGTACAGAGAAAGGATATGATGCCAAGGAGCTTAAAAAGGCACAGAGCATTAGGAGACAAATAGGAAAGCACGCAGACATCCCCCAAAGAACTCTCCATGGTAAAGTGACACAGGGACGGCATCCTAGGACAGCAGGAGCATTCCGAGTGAACACAGAATTCTGTTTTTGCGAAGATTAGCAATTTGTGGCAGCGGGACATTTATGGGAACCTGTCATGCAGGGACACCTTGGCCTGGAAATCAGCTATTTATAAAACAGGTCTAGGTTTAGGACCAAGAATAACGCAGTCCCCAACCTTCAGCTTTCTGACAAGTTTCAAATTACTCGGCCTACAAGTGAGAAGCTCCAGAAAGAGCTGTGGTGAGGTGATTGTTTGATTACTAGTTATAAATTAAGAAAATCTATTTGCTATGAAAAATGTCCATGGTTAAAAGAGACTTACAAGCATATACTCTCCAGACAACCAACCCTCACTCACCACCTTCTTAAATATCTTCAGTAATTGAATCAAAAGTGCTCTTGAAACACCAAATAGGACATTTTGTTTTGAGACTTTTCAGTCTGTGGTAGGTCCAGGCTTTAATGTCCTTGCAGCCCCTTGAAGTATTTGAGTGATTTGGGTAAGTGAAAATGAGTCGTTTCTTAGCAACTGTGCAAATTCCACATTTTCACAGCTAAAGAGAATGCTCATTTGGATTTCAGTGGAAAGTTCTCATGCAACAGAAAGGGTACTAAGACGATCTAGATGGTTGGGGAAGGCCTACAGACAAGAGAGACTCACAGCTGTCTTACTGTCCTATCTGCAGGGCTAAGGAAAACTGATTACTCAGCTTCTGTAGAAAAATTCACCACCTAATGGCAATGACAGTGGCTATGGTCGTGGTGGTGGTGGTGTTTTAAAGGCCTATCTTGTTACCGTGTCCTGCTGCTTCCGGGAGATTTTCAATGCATTTGAAGACAGTTTGAAGTTTATAAATGCCTACTGATGGAGAGAGAAAAGAAGCTCTACGTCGGGACTTTCTCCTCTACTCTATCTACAGGAACCTTCCCTTCCCCATCAGCTCCTGTGCCCCCCACCGCGTCTCTGGCATGCCCAGACTGCTGCTTTGAAAGATCCAGATCAAGGTCTATCACAGAACACATCCTTCCTGTGAATGGAGGTCTCACTGCCATTCAGACACACATGTCTTAAAGGAAGAAAAATGATAACTGCACTTACTCTATGCCTTTCAGTAGAAAGACAATGACAAAGCTTCACATCAGAATTGGTCTATATTATAAGCTGTGTGATCTGAGACTAGTTATTCCATGTACATGAGCTTTTTCTTTTTTAAGGCAAGGATAATAATTCTCACCTTATGAGGATTAAGCCAATTCCGTTTTAAAGGGCTTTGCACGTAGAGAGTACTCAATAAATATTTGTTTTTCTTTTCCTCTGTGATTTAATTTGCCCCAGTTACATGAATAGCCAACCACAAAATGCCAGGAGACACCTCAAGGCCACACAAAATTATTTACTAAATGGAAGAATTTAGTGAAACTATTTACTTTTTCACTGCGGTAAAGGCTATCTTAGGGCCAGAAAGTATTTCAAATGATCTCCCAAAGTGCCTATTTTATTACCAGCGAATTGTTTAGAATCCAGGTTGGTATAACCTCATCTCGATACCAACAAGAGAAGAGTTTTTATTCTAAACATGCACAAAACTACTAATCTAGTATTCTGTTGGAATGTATATACTTCTAGAAACCACATTCAGTTTGCAAAAGTTGGAAACAAATCATTTCTATGGATGGATTTGTGGTGAAGACCTGGATAGCAGACTGCCCAGGTCCAAATCCCAGCACCACCACTTACCGGCTATACGACCCTCAACTACATGGCTTCACTACTCCGTGCCTTGATCTCCTCACGTGTGAACTGGGGCTGATACCACGGACTGCTTGGTTGTCATGAGGATTAAATGAATTAAGACAGCTTCTCTAACTCAATGGTAGGAACCCTTACCCAAAGCCAACGTTCCGCAAGAAAACACTGAGATTGTCCTCATATTTTGAATGGAAAGCAACATATGAGGGTCTATCCAGGACCCTCAATGGGTTTTCTAAAATGTAACACACAGCAAAACTCTAATATGTAATTAACAAACTATCATGTTAAATGCAAAATGCTGTTCAACAAAGATCAAATGACCAGTAAGATGAAGTGTTGTTCCCAGGCAGTGACATGGCACATATCCTCTTAGCTGACACTGGGTGTATGTTTCAAGATATCCACATCATACTAAAATTGTAACTAGAGGGAAGCCTGGGTGGCTCAGTAGCTTAAGCATCTGACTGCAGCTCAGATCATGATCTAATGGTTCATGAGTTCAAGCCCCGCGTCGGGCTCTATGCTGACAACTCAGAGCCTGGAGCCTACTTCAGATTCTGTGTCTCCCTCTCTCTGACCCTTCCCCGCTCATGCTCTGTCTCTCTCTGTCTCTCAAAGATGAATAAACGTTTAAAAAAATTGTTTTTAATACTCTTAAAAATAGTTTTTAATGTAACTCGAAATATTTCCCTGACATTTGTGTTTAAAATGTCATAATGAGTTTGGAGGCATACATACAAATTGTCCCTATAAAAATATAAACTAGGGGTGCTTGGGGGGTTCAGCTGGTTGAGTGTCCGACTCTTGATTTTGGCTCAGGTCATGATTTAAATCTTTCTTGGGTTCAAGCCTCGAATCAGGCTCTGTGCTGACAGTGCTGAGCCTGTTTGGGATTCTCTGTCTCTCTGCCCTGCCCCTGGCTCGCTCACTCGCTCTCTCTCTCTCTCTCTCTCTCTCTCTCAAAATAAATTAATAAAAAATAAAAAACTAAAAATGTAATATTGAAAGACTTGTATTCTGTGAAGCTCAGGTATTAAAAAACAAGAAACATTTTTACTGTGGAAACATGTTCACCAAGGGCAGATTCTCCAGGATAGGACTGTGGTAATAAAATAAACTGTGGCCAGCAGAAGGGTGATTTAAAAAAAAAACAAAAACAAAAACAAAAACCCTCTCCTCCTCCTACTACAGAAAAGCCCAAAATATGTTACTAATTCCAAAGTAGACAATTTTTAACATTTTCCACGTATAATGAGTTAGCAATATTTTGAAATTTCACAAACCGTGTTCCCTGGATCACTGGTATTAAGTGTTGTGCAAAAGGGAGCTTCTAGGTCAAATAAATTTGGAATATACTTCTTGCTAAAAGTTTTTTAGGAAATCATAATACATGCTAAGACATTATATGTTACAGGATGTCCTATGGTAAACTTTGCTTACACCAAATATCATTACCACAAACCCTTTTTAATTGGAACATCTAAAGGTGCCTGGGTGGCTCAGTCAGTTGGGCGCTCTACTCTTGATTTCGTGCCCCTCACTCGTATGCTGGTGCTCAAAAGAAAGGGAAGGAAGGGAAGGAAGAAAAAGAAGAAAAAAATGGAACACCTAATGTCAGTATTCCATACACAATTTGGGAAACAGAGAGAGATCTAACACTTTGGCTTTTTTTATTGAAGAAATTTTGCTTTAAGAAGATTAACAAAGTATTATTAGTCTCTACTGAAATGTGTAAAAAAAAAAAAAAAAAAAAAACTATTAGAACAGGCTTTTCGTTTTAAACACACCTAACATGGACTCTGTTTGCAAGTTCCAAGCTGCAAAATAAGCTGAAAAGGGATTAGTCTCTTTCTTTTGCCTGAAAAATGGAGATGATATAATTTCGATCTACACTATAGGGACAGAAAAATTGGTGAAAATGTATTTCTCCAAAGGATCCTAAAATCTTAGGAATTCGGTGATCTGAAAAATAAAACATTACCATCATTTCTATAGACAAATCATTTAAATTTAGGCAGTAAGTTCTCACAAAAACAATAGCAGCCCTGAGTTGTAAAAATACAAAGTATTTCACAAGGAACGTCTGGCTGGCTCAAGAGCATGTGACTCTTGATTTCAGGTTCATAAGTTCGAGCCCCATGTTGGGTGTAGAGATTAAATAAATTAATGAACATATATGTATGTAACATAGTCTAGTCTTAAAGTATGTTTAAAAAAAAAAATTCCTTCTGCTAGAGAAAAAACACTCCCGCACCCTCCAGAGCTCAGAGGGTGCCCTAGCCACTTTATCTTCCTCCTTGCTTTGAAGAAAGTACGGCAAGAGCAAAGACTGTTTAGTAATACACAGAATAAAGCAAAAGTTTCTCAACAGGAAAGGGAATCCGACAGTGATGCTGCTTTGGTATGTTAAGGCTCAATGAATGATAGGAGTTATTGGATGGCTAAATGTAACATACTGAGAGGAGAAAAAAACAAGTGTCTCGAACACTAGCAATTAATTTCTATATAGCCTCTGGGATGCTTTACATATGTACTCTGTGGTCTCTAAAATATCATGTACTCCAAAATACTACACCTGTGCCCAACAGTCCCTCAGAGAACATACCACAGGATGTAACCAAATTGGCAACTTTGGTGCTATGAAAGGGAGAACATGTTCTTTACAAGGGGCTGCCCTTTTCTCAGCACTGTGTTCTTCTCAAGTTCAAATCCGCTTGTGCCTAAAATCCAGCTCGAATTTAGATCCTTTTTCGAAAATCATTTTTGAGAATCAAGGATTTTCTTTTGGTGGAAAGAAGAAAAGGCCCTATAATCAACTGTCCTGCACACGATAAAATCTGACCCTTCCCAAGTACCAAAAATCAATCAGTTCACAAATATAGCTGAATTCCTATATATATGGTGCCGCATCCATCTAGTGTTTGGTAGAGTGGAAAATTAAGGCCCCGCTTAAAGGCCTTCGCAGTCTGTACGAATAGAAAATATTCTCTAAAATAAACTTACCTAACAGAGCAAGGCACAGGGATAAGTGCACAGAGAATGTGTATATGCTAGTGTAGAATGTTAAAGTCAAGTTCCAGGGAACAGAGATTTCTGTAGAAGAGCAGCAGGCAAGAAGACCAGAAAGGCAGGTAGGGCCAGATAGAGACTGGAATGATAACAGAGTAGTTTAGTGGCAAAGATGGCCTCACTGTGTGCAAGCCATTCCCTCCACTGAGAATGGGGGGAATAAATCTGAGCTGGCCTAGGATTAGCTGGTCAGTATATGGTCATGTGGCACCAAGTAATTTCTGAGGTTAGGTCCTAAGAAGCTGGCAGGTTCCACTTGACTTCCTGGAAGGCTCACTCCAGGTAAACCAGCAAGAGCATAAGAAGTCTATCTTGCTACCGCCACGCCAGGAGGAAGCCCATGCTAGTCATGTAGGGAAGCTGCATGAAAAGAGATGACCCACCAGGCCAGGTGCCAAACCTGTTGGAGAAGCCTCTGGTGACCCCCACCCTCGGCCCATCTCACTGGATAGACCCCAGGAAAGAACTTGATTATGATGTTCCAGGATCATGAAAGAAAAGTATCATTTTAAGCCACTACAATTTGGAGTGGTACATTACAGAGCAAGCGACCATTGAAACAACCACCTTGACCTTCAGGATTGAGGTCACAAACCAGTGGTGCCTGTGTCAGATCCAACCTACAGGCAGGATTTTAGGGGGACTCACTCAGTATTTTTTAAATTCTAGTTAAATTCTCTACAGAAACCCACATTTTTCTGAGACCTGCACTTTCCAGTCATTCCCTTCATTTATTATATAACCTGCCATCTCTCTATTAAGTAGACAAACCTTTATCTAAAAACTGGGGGGCAAAGGATTAACACTTATATAATTACCTAAATACATCCAGTGTGATAATATCGTATGATTACTATAATAGAGAATGACTCAAAAGTGCTATAATTCAAAATAATTTTAGCAAATACTAAAACATACATATACTCATTTTCAATAAGAAATTTAAAAAATTAACAGGAATTTGCTTCAAAAAAATAAAACACTATATAAATTTACTTCTACCTCGACCTCAATAACTTCTATCAGCTGATGAGCTGCAACTTTTAGTGTATTATTTGGATCAGAGAGAAATAACAGACACACGCTTCGTAACTCTAGTAAAAACATTAATTATAGAATAAGTCGATCGAGTTACATGTTTCTAGACCACCTATAAATAGCCAAAGTTCCTTACGACTTTCAGTTGCCAACTTACCTTTTCTTACTCAAACCAAATCTCAATTATCCAACGATAAATTATTTTAAGTTTTATGCCTCAGGCCATGACTTCCTCCTAAATATGATACTGAAAGAAAATCGTTTTAGAACCCATTTGAAGAATACTGCAAGCTCTTTCAAAGCAGGAATTCTTATACTTATTCTAGGCTTATCATTTACATCCCCTCCCCACCAAAAAAAGACCTTCACAGTTTTAGTTAAAATACCTATTAAGATTTTTTAAATAATTTAAAATTTAAGATATATATTCCACATTAACATATCCTAATGCCTTTATTCACCCAATTCTTTCTATGTAAACTTTCAATTTTATGCTGCTCATCAGTAACCTATAATTCCTATTATTTTCCTCAAAATATGGATGGTATCTGACAGATACTAGCATTCAGAGATAAACCAGATGTCTACAGCCAAACCACCCAAACCAAAACCACTTGCTAATGAGAGTTCAGTAACCTTCCACGAAGTTCCATTTGCTCGGCAGCATGACGTGAAACCATTTCCCACTTAATTCATGACATTTTCTTCTCATCTGACTCAACGAGGATCACAAGAACATGTATCAATTTCCATCTTCCCAACTCTTCCAAAAGAAATGACAAATCTAAACAAGTGCATAATCCATAATGGAAGGCAGGCACATGCCTAGGGGATGTGGAAAGGGCACGGTTGCCGGGATGTGCACAGCTCCTGTGTGCTTTGGGAGGCACAATGTACAGCAGGGTAAAACTACAGGTAGGAAACAAACAAACAAACAAACAAACAAAAAAACCTAGCACCTCCACTTATCAATGCACGAGGGTCCTGAGAGGCAACAAAGAAACACTGAACAATAACCTCCAACTTACTTGAAGATTTTGAGCTTGAAAAACGTATTTGGGAACCTGTTGTTGGGAGCACAGAACACGTTTACCCATAGCAACAGTACTGCAAATAAACAGTGCTTTGAGTTGTGTGGCTAGTGAAAAGACGCCTATTAAACCATAAAAGGGCACAATTGGAAAATTTGTAGCTGTATGGAATGTAAACACCATTTATGCTATAGTTTTCCCAATGGAAAACAGCTTCTGCCTTTCTATATGGCATCCATTTGTCCCCCGCACCACCCCCCACCCACGCCAGTTCACCACCTCATCTCTTCCTCTAGGACTTCTTCCACCAAAAAGTCCCAGGTCCTTAGAGGTGGAAGTAAAACAGCCTGCTCTTGTGAGCTTTTTGCAAGCAGGAGCTGCAGAGTCTTTAGCAAATTGAAATGTAGGTGCAGATAGGGGTTTGAGAACTGCCTAAGAGGACAGACTCTCTAGCCTGGGGCCCAGGACCCAGGAGGCATTTATAGGATACAGATTTAGAGAAAAGTCAGCAGCACGGTTTTCAAGCGTGTGCACTAAACGAGACAGGGCACAGAGCTCAGGGGGAACTGGGTGAGGGAACACAGCCCTCCAGATCTGTCCCTGGATATCCTACCCTCGAGAGAGCTCTGCTCCATGAAACATCACTTCTTGGTTATGAAATCAAAAGTTGTTCATAAAGTACATACATATATTTTAAGGGGAAAGAAATGGAAAAAGTATCCTTTCCTCAAATACGTTAGTTAATAGTCATATAGCAATCAAGCCGCTCTTCAAGCAACATGAGCAAGATTTCCTTGCCCTACATGAAATGGTTTCACATATTAAGAGTAACAAATGATTTAGAAATTTCCATCTCCCCAAACTATAAAAAACTACTCAAAACAGGGGCGCCTGGGTGGTTCAGTCAGTTAAGCTTCTGACTTCAGCTAATGTCATGATCTTATGGTCTGTGAGTTCAAGCCCCATGGCGGGCTCTGTGCTGAAAGCTCAGAGCCTGAAGCCTGCTTCTGATTCTGTGTCTTCCTCTGTCTCTCTGCCGTCCCCTACTCACTCTCTGTCTCTTTCTTTTTCTCTCTTTCTCTCTCTCTCTCAAAAACGAGGAAACACTAAAAAAAAAAAAAAAAAAAAAAAAAAGAAAAAAAAAACCTACTCAAAACAGTTACCAGAGCCTAATAAGGGTTCATTACCTTTAAATCCTTTTTAAGCTTTTTTATTTTTTTTGTATTCTTAGTAGTTATTAAAATTAATATAATTGGAGATATTTTTATAATTTATTCCACAACTATTTTTAAAATCAAGAAGTTATACTGCAAATATTCCTTTTTGCCAAGCCACTTACAAATCAATCTCAAAAATGCTTTCAGAGCACCTGGGTGGCTCAGTCAGTTAAGCATCTGACTCTTGGTTTCGGCTCAGGTCATGATCTCAGGGTTCATGGGTTGGAGCCATGCATCAGGCTCTGCATTGGCAGTGCAGAGCCTGCTTGGAATTTTCTCTCTCTCTCTCTCCCTCTCTCTCTGACCCTCTCCTGCTCACGTTCTCTCTCAAAATAAATAAAAAATAAAAATTAAAAAAAAAGTACTTCCAAAATTAATTCACCAACAGGTGAAACTTCGACTGCCTACATCATCACAGAAAACTTGTGCTTTTAGTCAAACACTCTTCTAAATATGTCACATATATTAACTGAGTCAATCCTCCGAACAACCCTTGAGTTAGGTATTTTTCCCCCTGTTTGCAGAAGGAAAAGAAAAAACTGAGGCCCTTTGACCTTGGCCCTTGCTCAAGGTCACAGAGCTATTAAATGACAGAGCCAGGATTCTGACCCGGATAGTGTAGCTCCAAAGTCTGTGTGTGTAATCACTACACCCTATTCCCTCTCACACTCATTCATTCATTAAAACTTTCATTACCTGCCTGAGGTACTTTAAGTAAGAAACCAAAAAAAAACAAAAAAACAAAAAAAAAAAGGCAAGGTCTCAAAGTTCAAAAAACTTACATTTTAGTACACAGCAAAAAAAGGAAAATGCAAATTCAACCAAAAGCTCAAGCTGACAATTCTACTTAAGTGAAATGTCTGAAGAAAGTTTAAGATACTGTACTGAAAAGGATTTATAAGAATACTCATCTGTATATTTTTTTAAACTCTCAAAAGCCATATATTTCATCTTTACAATTAACCTTGTGAAGCACACAGAGCATGATTACACCCATTTCATAGATGATGAAACAGATACAGGTGGGATGTACTCAACAGCTTAAAAAGATGCCACATCCCTTTGAGGGGTCTGCCCTACCCACAGAATCTGCTTCACTAAAAAGACCCCCAAGAGGTCAAATCATAGGCTTCCTGGGGCAGCTCAAGATTAACTGGGTAAATCAGATCCCCTTTCAAAACTTTGAAATTAGGAAACAGACAGATGGGTCAGTTTCCTACAAGATACAAGGGGATAGAGGGCAACAAGGCTGGGGCATCCATTAAGAGCCAAGCTTGAGCTTACTTTTTATTGTGGAGATTTTTTTTAATGTCTTTTATTTATTTCTGAGAGAGAGAGAGTGCACGCACACATGCGCTCACGCACGAGCCGGGGAGGGGCAGAGGATCCGAAGCAGGCTCCACCCTGACAGCACAGAGCCCCATATGGGACTTGAACCCACCAACTGTGAGATCATGACCTGAGCCAAGTCAAAGTCAGATACTCAACTGACTGAGCCACCCAGGTTCCCTGAGAGCCAAGCTCCAGCTTAAAATGATAAGATTATAAAGCCAGCCAACAGAAAAGAATAAAGAGTGTCAGTAGAGGGAGAGTAGATTGTTGTATGACCCATCACAGAGGGGAAAAAGACCAGCAATGCCTCTTCTCCCCAGGACCCAGCTGCCTGCAATAAACCTCATTTTCCCTAAGGACACTGAAGCCTTCTCTGCCAAAACCACCCCCAAACAGCATGAGTAAAGGAGACGGCTTTTCACACACTTTCAGCAGAGAAATTCAGACACTTAGTGCACATGAGTTTGGAAGACACTCCAGATGTGGTAATTGGCCACACCAGTCTCCATGGTTTCTGTTTACTTCTTGCAAAAAAGGGATAAACTTGGCCTGCTCACACGACAAACACAGAAGTCAAAAGAATGTGTCTTCCAGATTATCCAGACAGGATCCCTTGTGCCCCATCTACCCTAATCCACTCCCAACACTTTTATCCATTCCTGCTCCCCTCAGGTGAAGAGTCTCATTCTTTCTCTCTTATCAAGAGCAAAGAAGTCATTAAATACCAACAGCAACTAAAACTTCACAGCAATTTCACCTCAGGGTATTTGAAATGAAAGATTTAGGTCAGGACAGAAATCATCCAGAGGAGAGAGTACAGGAGAGGAATGGCATCACACTAACCCTACACACCTTCTTCCCCAAACCAAGCACGGAGATCAAGCTCTCCCCCCCCCTCCCCCCCCACACCGTGAACACCACCAAGCAACAGTCTGAAGCCTCAAGCGACTGACAAGTAGACAAGTAGAAAGTCTTTTCAGGACCCTTGGACAGACCTGAATGAAGAGGCAGGGGAGAGAATAGAGAGAAGGCAGACAAAGGAAGTGAGACCTCATAATTCCAGGACCATTCTGGACAAATTGTCCATTCCGGACAAATGTAGGCTCAGCCTCTAGGACGTGGGTGTTTTTTCTAATTTGTCAATGATATTAGGCGTGCAACTAACAAATAATTTAAAAATAAGAGAAAAAAATAACTCAATTTGGAGGTCCAGTTATCAAAAACTACTAATGCCTAATTGGCATGCAATCTGGTAGCAATCAAGTGTATCCTTAAATGCATAAATTTTGTGAGTTCATTTCGGAGCAACGTTCTTAAAATTGCAACAAAAAGCAAGAACTTAAAACATAAAAAGAACATAAACCTTTAAACAAGCACAAGCCCCACTTAGAAAAGAGACAAAAGTCAGCAGGCACAGGTGGATAGTATCATCGAAAACAAAAGGTTTTTTATAGGAGGCTTCAGAGGTTTGTTTTGTTTTGTGTTTTGCAAGTGGTGGAGGGAGCAGTTCCTGAGATTTATAAATTCCCATATTTGAAAAGCATAAACCTAATATTAGTTCCATGAAGATAACTCGAAACAGGCCCACAGAAATCACCGACTTCTCAGATGAGGGCAGTTAAAAGGCAAGTATCACACAACTCTAAATAAAGGCGAGACTTGCCCAGTTGGGAGTACTGGGTGTGTCTTTTAACGACTCAAGAGCAAATTGTGGATAAGGCTTCTAAACTACACAGTAAAGAAGTCTTCAGAAAGGACTCCTGTCCTGAAATGGAGGACTAGATTGATCTAGAAGTTATCCATTTAGATAGGTTAAAAATGCATTTGGTCCAGGGGCACCTGGGTGGCTCAGTTAGTTAAGCATCAGACTCGACTTTGGCTCAGGTCATGGTCTCATGGTCTCATGGTCTCATGGCTCATGGGACTGAGCCCTGCATCAGGCTCTGTGCTGACAGTGCGGGGCCTGCTTGGGATTCTCTCTCTCCTTCTCTCTGCTCCCCACCCCCCAAGCACACACATATCTCCCTCCCTCCTTTTCTCCCTCTCTCTCTCTCAAAATAAACAAACATTTAAAAAGAATGCATTCATTTATCCCTAAATCCTGCAAATTTAGAATGCCTTTAAAGCAAAGGTTGGGAATAATAAGAAATGTTACTTCACTTATTACATAACTGCATTATTAAAAACTCTTTACTATCCTTTTCTTCACCAAAAAATACACATAATCTCAGCTAATACACAAATTCAGAGGGAAAAATTTCTATTCATGATAATAGTACATAATTTTTTTTTTTAATGTCATGGACTTACATAAAAATTCTGAACTCATCGAGAAAGCCAACATGTCCTTCCCTTAATGCTTCTTTGAAAAAGACACTTCCAAGTTCCACGTCCAAAACTGAGTATCGGATCTTGCCCGGCCGATCCTTCTTTCGCTCTGGAAGCCTTCCCCAACTAAATAAATGGAGTTGCATAGGCCAAATCTTGCAACCATCTTTATTCCCCCTGGTTCATACACCCAAACCCTCAGGAAATCCAAAAATTCCTACCTTCAAAATATTTCACCACTCTCCACCCCCACTACCCAAACAACTGAGACCTCGGCCAAAGCCACCATTACCTTACCCTCCTGCGTAGTGTGCTTACTTCCATAGTCCAACATGTATACAACAGCCAGAGAGGCTCTTTGAAACCAAAATATGCTCTGTTCCTCCAGTGTACAAAATCCTCCTTACTCGCTGGCTTCCCTCAAGTTAAATTCCTCAAGTGGGCTACAAAACAATCCGATCGACCAGTCCTGTCTTGTTTTCTTCTCCTCATCTCTACTCATTCCCAAGCACTCCAGCCACACAGAGCTCACTCTTTGCCCCTCTGGTGCTTGCTCTAGGGTTTACTCTAGGCTTATGGCTCCCATACTCCCCACCCTGCTCTGCCTTGAAAGCTCTTCCTCTAATTCTTGTCCCCAGATATCAGCAAGGCTCCTGCTCAGGCCTTCACTTTCTACCCTGTGCACCCTCCCTGCACCCCATCCCCTCAGGCAGGTGCTTATCTGTCTTCCTCTCCACTGTAGCCCGGCTCCTGAACACCTGCCTGACATACAGTGAGCTTAGTAATTACACGCAGAATGACTGAGTGACCAAATGGTTATGCTTTTGACATAACTTTATAGAGCCAAGAGATGGGTAGGATTTGAAAATGTTTAGGATTAAACAAAGCATATAAAGATGGCCACCCCCTTCCATTTGGCACACTGGGCAGTTCTTAAAGGAGGAGGGGGGATGTTAGGGACTGCAAGGAGTCCAGCTGCCAAAAGACGACCCACCCACATTCCATCTTGCCACAAAGGTCCGTGTTTGCAGACCTCAGTGTGGCCCATCAATGCCCCAAGGCAGGTTCACTAAAAGCAGCTGTCACTAGCTCAAATCATAAATGTTGCTCCAGATCAAAAGGACATTTCCAAGGTCTTTCAGACGTCAAAGGCCTAAACTTTTCACATTATGGTTCATTTTCAGTTATGCCAATTTTAGTTAATCACATAAATCACATCCAGGTTTCTTAACACATGACAAAATGTGAGCTTTACAGGCATCAGCCCACTTAATCCTCCCAATGAAGTGAGTACCATTAAATTTAATTTACAACTAGAGAGTTAAACAACCCCTCCCAGGGCCACACTGCTAACGAGTGGGTGAGTCGGGATGCAAACCCAGGCAAGTTGTTCCGAGAGCCCAGAGTTTCAGAGTCTCTGTCACCATGACATGGTTCCACTTGCCCAACACCAATGGCCTGCAAATGGTGTCAACAAAACAAGACCTTCCATGATGAGTGCCATACATCTGCTCAAGGAAGACATAAACATATCTCAAAAGTCAACTAGAGTTAAAAGTTCCAATAAAGAAAATACCATTTGACACTAACATTTACCTAATATTGACAAAAACTGATATAAAACAAACAGAAGCTTTTCTTAAAAAGCCACTCCCTGGGTGGCCCAGTTGAACATCTGACTTCGGCTCAGGTCATGATATTCCAGCTGGCGAGTTGGAGCCCCACGTCAGGCTTGCTACTGTCAGCAGAGGGCCCACTTCAGATCCTCTGTCCCCCCCCCCCCCCCAACCGCCCCTGCCCCACTTGTCCTGTCCCAAAAATAAACATTAAAAAAAAAAAGAAAAAAAAGTCAAGGGAGAATAGTAAAAATAGACAAAATGCAGTATTCTTTGAAAAATTTGCTTTGCTAAAGCAAACATTACGAAACCTGCTTGAAAATTAACAAGTAAATACTCATAAATATAGCTAGTCCTAAAAAGCGGTTCCCTTTGGAAATATTTGTGTATAAGTCAGTCAGCACAACTAACGTTCGTATGTCTCTTCAAATCCCAATGTTTTAAGGAGGACGTAGTTCAAAAAATTGAAATCAGGATTCTGTAAATATTTGAGAGACTCTAACCAGAAGGAGGAGGAACTCCTTAATGAGTCATCCAGTGAATGTGTTCTGATAAAGAAGGATAATGGAATGGAATGGAAGGAATTTTACACTAACAAATCACTTACAAAAATATTAATTCCCTACTACCCTAGCTTCTCCAAAGACCAAAATAAAAGTAAAAAAAAGGACTTAAGCAAAATTAAAAATCAAACACGTTCTATAAATATTCTAAATCATATACATTGCCCTTTATACTTTTCAAACAACATAGGAGTTCATCTTATTGGACATTTGATTAAACAGTTGAAAGTGCGTATTATTTGGAAAAGACATAACCTTGCAATAAGCCAAGTTAGACTTCAGTGCTTCCGCCACCAATTGTTAAAATGGGCGGGAGAGAACAGAGCCTAACTTTTCCCCTTTTTAAGTTCTGTTTTGGTTTGGTTTGCATTTGAACAGCTTTTTAAAATAAGCATCAACCATCAGCCTTGCACTGAGAGCAGCTTCCCAGTGCTTAAAGCACCAGGTGACCAACCCAACCAAAGCAAACACCCTTTGTACCTCCTCCCCCACCACCATCTTTAGGGGGTCTCTCCTGAACCCATCACACCTCCCTCCATCCAACCCTCTGCCACCCCACCTGTAGTATCTCAACCCTTCTAGGCTAAAGAGGGTGGCTCCCAAAGTAACACTAAGTTAAATTATTCCAATTTAATGATAAAATCCATTAAGGACTGTCCTTTCTCCCTCCTTCCTGCCTTTCTTCCCAGCCCTCAAATCAGGGCTCCCATCTTCCCCAATCAATATAAAGAACCACCCGGCACAGTCAGTAAAGCATGAGACTCTTGATGTCAGGGTCATGAGTTCAAGCCCCACACTGGGCATGGAGCCTACTTAAAAAAAGGAAAAAAAAAACTGTCTCTAGGACTCTAATTTAGTGGTGAGAAAGAATTTGGAACCAGTATGGGCAATATGGCAGCCAGCAGGGGAAGCACGTGGGGGAAAGACCTGGTCCCCTGGCAACCTACTGTCTTAGCACCTTTTGATCCTGCTTTAGCATAGATTGGGAGTGATCTGTCCTCTCTTTTATTCTCTCAACCCACTCAAGTACAGGCCACCAACAACAGGCTGCAAAACTGAAAATATAAAGTCTCCAAATCAGAATATGCCGCCCCCTGGCCAAGGTCTGGAACCACAGGTCTTGCAACACCCTAATAATTCCTGGGGTTTGAGTCCTCAACGTGAAAATGAGAGGTTTGGACTCAATGTCCCTAAGGTTCTTTCCACTCTCACGATCAAGATCCAAGATTCAGTTCAGATCCCCAGGTCACCCCAGAGTAGTCACTGGAGAACTTACCAGGTTTGCACAACCCTGATGTGTACTCCCAAGTTAAGGACAACATGAGGCTAGTGTGTTACAGGCTGCTTACTGCTAAAAGGTTACCAATACATCAGTGAACTACAGACAAATCGAAAATGTTTAATGATAGGTCACAGAATATACTTAAAATAATATGATAACACATCTAAAACACAAGTAGCAATTCCCTTTTATCTCTGGAAATGAATTTATTCAATAGAATACTACATAGTGCAGTTGCTATGTGAGGAAAAGTTCTGGTCAGCTTCAGAATTGAATAGAGTACTACAGCCATTCCTTTGATTTTTATTCCCCTCCTCCACATTTGAGGATTTTTAAAACAAATGAAAGAAGGCATTATTTCAGCTTAAGGCATAACCACAAGTCATATAAGAACAAAGAAGGTTTTATTGTCACATTAAACATGAAGGAGGAAATATGCTTACTGATAACTAATTTACATTATGCTACTAATTTAGGTTAAGCATTTGCTTTTTGCAAGCTTCTAAGCCAATATTTACAATTTATATCTATGACTAGAGGTAAAAATGTTTGGCTAGTAAGAAGGTCATTAAGGGAAAGAAGATTAAAAAAAAAAAAGTCCTTGAAAAATCAGAACAAAGTACACAGAGAGAAAGGTACTCTGTGCCTCAGTGGTCTATAGAACATTTGCCCTTTCTGCCTATAAAGTGATTTAACATTAACCACATTTCACTCTGGCCCCAGAGTACTAACCTCCTGATAAGGACTCCTTTTTGAAAGCTCTACCCCATGCACACACATACACAAAAGAATGGGAAACATACTGCCACAGGCCAGTGTCTTGGGCTTTTTGCCTAAGAAGTTTGCTTTCTGCGAGGAGCTGGGAAGGGGCGGGGAGGGGGGGGGAGCTCTAACAACAACAGATTGTACAATGAACAGCCTCCCTGCTTCTTGGCACACTTTCCAACTAGCAGTTCCAGCGGCTGTGCCCTGCGCCCATTCAAGAATTTCATCTCATAGGAAGTGTTACAAATATAGTCATTTGACCTTTCCACATTTGCAAATGCACCTGCTAAGCAACAAGCCTGACAGCCATATCCCCATGCTCCTCCCCATCCATCTTTACCAGTAATGGTGGGGGCTATCTCAGACGCGGAATAGGTGAAATAAACGCAAAGTAACAAAACCCCTGCCAAACACTTTTGCGGGTGCAGGAGGTTAGGTTCGACGTGTGCGCGACGCCGTTCCTACCCGCACCCCCCCACAACTTCCCTGTCACTTTTTTTTTTTTTCTTTTTTCCTGGAGCAGGTAAGGGGTTTTTGTTTTGCTCTCGGGCTTTCGAATGCCAGGGGCTTACCTTGGGGTGGCTTCCTCACCAACCTTGCCATGGTTCCCCCCCACGGCCTGGTCCTTGCCGCTGGGGTGGTAGGCAGTTAGGACAACTCCCTGGGAACTGGACAGCCAGCTCATGGTGACAGAAGGGGCATAATTTCTCAGATCCTGACACGGAAAAGGGGAATGAAGTTCCTCTGGGCAGCTCTGCTCATTAGCATTGGCCGGCTCCTCCTCTCGAGGCCCGGCCAGGGCTGGTGATTCACACGGGAGGGGCGGGGCCTCGCCAGTGAAGCGCTGGCTGGCTCTCCAATGAGAAGAGCCATGACTCAGAGTATTGTTTCAACCCCGGGCAATTCCAGTTCGAGTGGCTTTAGTTAAGGAAGGGCAGAGGGGCTACGCTTTAACTTTTACTGCTCCCTTCCCTGAATTATTCTGATCTGATTAAACTACCAGGTTGTGGACTTTTCTCATCCATGTAAGTACAAGCCGTCAGAAAACAATGTGTTACTACAGAGCTTTTTTTTTTTTTTCCTTCCCAATTCCTGTTTCCATCTGATAATTTCTGCTGCTTCATGTAACATGAGTAAGGGCATTTCTTAACCCCTTCACGTTCAACGTTGAGATTAACCATAGCAAAACCCAATGCACCTGGAGCAAAAGTGTGCAATACAGGTAACAAGAAAACCTCTACCTCATGTGTCTGGCTTAAAAAGTCCTCATAAAATGTGTACCCCAGAATGCCATCTTCTTTCAACGTAAAAGCCAATGCCAAATTTACCTCTTGCTTTTGTCAAACCACCCTTCGGGTACTAGAAAGAGATCTACCAATACTCAGTTACATGTTACTGCTGAGAATAAAAGAAGTACTTACCATTTGTTGAGCACCTACCATATGCCAGACCCTCTTTGTGACAACTGTTTCACATGTATTATCCCTTCAATTCATTTCAACTCTCACACACACACACACCCTACAAGACAGGCACCATTATCACCTGCATTTTACAAAATTTAAGAGAAGTAAAGCTGAGGGGTTGGGGTAAGTAAGTTCTCTTGGCTAAGAGAACACATGTGTTCTGTGCCAGAAGCTGCATTTGAACAGAATTCTAGACTAAATTCTGTTCTTTTCAACCAGCATGCTGCTTTTTATCTTGTAGATTAGGAAACAAGCTCAAAAGTTCTGAAAATTACAAAGGATGTTTCTGTGTTCTTTCTCCCCCTCCAAAAAGGATTTCTACTCTCTTCTATATACTTAGTAGTCGGAATTGAAGTGGTTTTTGTTGATTGTGATGATCTGTTTATGTATCTAAAATTCCTCATAAGCAAGTTTTTTTTTTACTTCATTGCTCTATAAACAGACTGCTTACACTTTTTCATTATTTAAAGTGATCATGAGGGGCACCTGGGTGGCTCAGATGGTTAAGTGACTGACTTGATCTCCGATCAGGTCATGATCTCAGAGTTCATGAGTTCGAGACCCACATCAGGATCTGCACTGACAACAGGAAGTCTGCTTGGGATGGTCTTTCTCCTCTCTCTGACCCTCCCCCACTCGTTTCTCTCCCTCTCTCTCAAAAAAAATCATTTAAAAATTTTATTTTAAAAATCATATAAAAATCATTAAAAAGTTGTATAAAAATTTATTTAAAAAATAAAATGATCATGAAAAATAAGTACTTCATTCATGCTTACACACTCTTAAAGTGTTCTACATTTTTCAATCCTCTCTTCTGTGTCTACAGTGAACTCTCATTTACAGAAGTCTTCCCAAAAAAAGAGATAATAGGGGTACCTGGGTAGTTCAGTTGTTAAGTGTCTGACTTTAGATTTCAGCTTAGGTCATGATCTCATGGTTTGTATGTTCGAGCTCTGCATTGGGCTCCAGGCTGACAATTTGGAGCGTGTTTGGGATTCTCTCTCCCTCTCTCTGATCCTCCCCGCTTGTTTGTTCTCTAAGTAAATCAATAACCTTTAAAGAGAGAGAGAGATTATAGCTGCACCGCTTGCCCTCCACAAGTATTTGTTCAACCTCTGCATTTCTACCTCCATAGGCTCTACCTGCTGTCGTCTTTCTAGACGTTGCCAGAGTCCCTTTCAGACCCTATACTTAGGTCTTAGTTCCAATATTACAACAGCCCTTTCAGCTCCTTCTTTGCCTTCTCTTCTAAATCATTTTGCACATTACAGTTGACCCTTGAACAACACAGGTTTGAACTGCACGGGTCCACTTGCCAGGTTGTTGTTTTTTGTTTTTTTTTTAAATAAATACAGTACAGTAAATATTCTCTCTTCCTTATGGTGTTTTTAGTCTTTTTTATTGTAGTTGACTCTTCCTTATGATTTCCTTCATTTTATTTTCCCTAGCTTACTTTATTGTAAGAAGAGAAGAACATAATACATAGAACATATAAAATATATATTAACTATGTTATTGGTGAGGCTTCCAGTCAACAGTAGGCTGGCAGAAGTTTTAGAGGAGTCAAAGTTATGCATGGATTTCTAACTGCAAGAGTGGGGATGGGGGCTCATTGCCCCTAAACACACACCCCTGCGGAGTTGTTCAAGGCTTAACTGTAAAATCACATCCAAGCACATGCCTGATAATGTCTCTCCTTGCTTTAAAATGTCCATTGGCTCTCCACGGCTAATAGAACCAGTTCCAAACTCCTGAATGGACCGCTAAACTGTCTCGCTACCTTACCCAAACAAGCCTTTCTCTCTCACCTCCCAGACCCACCCCCCTTCTCTCTGGTCCCACCATCATTCCTTTCTCTTTCTTCCACATCTAACTGAATCCTTCCACATAGTGGGCCTTTAATTTCATGTGTCCTTAGAAAGATTAAAATTACCACTTTTGATTAAAGCTTTAGTAAACAGTTGATTCCAACGCACATAGCAGTGTGAACGTATGATGACCCATTCACCGTGTCAGGGAAAATGAAAAATACAGGAAAAGAGGCAAAAGGTAAGTCAACTGGAATATAGAAGTTTTGTCTTTGTAATGTCCTTATGTATATAAAATATAAGCTAAGAATATAGTACATAATCTAAAAATGATGAATGCTCCCCACAGTCACCCTCTTTTTTTAATGTGTCTGCTCCCAAATGCAAAAATATAGAAATCACTACCTTCTACAATTACTGGTGGTAAGGGCACCTGGGTGGCTCAGTGGGTTAAGCATCCTACTCTTGATTTCAGCTCAGGTCATGATCTCACAGTCCATGGGATCGAGCCCCATGTGGGGCTAGGCACTGACAGTGCAGAGCCTGCTTGGGATTCTCTCTCTCTCCCCTCCCCTACCCGCGCTTGCTCTCTTTCTCTTTCAAAATAAATAAATAAACTTAAAAAATATATATTGGTGGTAGAGCATCCACTCTATCTTTTAGAAATGCTCTTCTTCTGTTTTCCTTGCCATCCCACCCCTCCCTTGCCCTTAATTTTTTGGACCTCTTTTTATCTTCTTCGCTTTTCTATCTTTTCTTTCTTCCTTTGCTGTATCCTCCAGCCGTGTCACACATACCCACTGATGGCCACGAGCACTGCCAACTCTCGTGAGATAATTCACGATAGAAACTTTGCCCGGTTTTAGCCGAAATGATGATTAAGTTGTATCTTTGCCTAATTATACTCTCTTCCCTTGTTTAATTACAAGTAAAATTACAGTATGCAGATTAAAATATAATTATTTTTTAAGTTCGGCATAATCTTTGGGTTCACAACAACCAGGCCTTCGGAAATTTTTGTGAGGCAGGAAATGTGGCACAAATTGATGTACACACAACTTGAATCCTGTTAATTTCACGTCCAGGTACATGGAAATCCTCTCGGCTCCTCCTTTTCTGTCACTAAGCCCTGTTGTTACCAATGTGACGATGTTGCTTGTCACGGGCAGAGAGTGGTACAACTGTGTGCGCCTCAAATAGAGGCTCAAGTAGGTAAAAAATTATTTACACAATTTTCTTATGACCATCACAGAAACAAATCTTACTCCTGATATGCTCCCTTGAAATGCTGTTCTTATTTCACACCCTAAATCTTACCAAGATTTAACTAGAGTCCTCCCTTATACCACATCACCCTTCCTGCTAGAGAGACAGTTTATGAAAAAACATACTGTTTTACTCCCTTCCGCCATCACTTTAAACAAACGCTGAGAACCTAATGTCCTTGAAGATGTTAATATTCCAGGCTATTGACTGCATGCCAAACAACTTCCTGTTATGAAACATCTTACCAAGTAATTAATAACATCAAGACAGTTTAGACACTCATTTGATTCACTCCCTTTAAATGGGACACACTAGATGACAGAGGGAGAAAAAGGAAGCTATAATTTATGTACCCAAATAGGTTAAAAATAGGGTGGAGACAGTACTACAGCCTGTGGCAATTTGACAATCATGTTCAGAAATAATGAAAAAAAATTATATTCAGTGTTTGTAACATCAGAAGATTTACTGACTCGCTTTTATATTTGACTTAAGAGCCTATTTTGTAGTACGGAATTAAAACTGAAAGAGATTCCATACATTTATCCATTTTTTCTCAATCAGTTTCTATTGCTCTAAATGGAATTAACGAAGGAGAAATGTGTGTACTCAAATCCTGCAGGAGTGCAGAAAACCTGTATTCAGACACAAGGTCATGTGAAAACTGACCTTTCAATTGGCCAAGTAAAATGCAATTTACAATAAGATAATAAGAACTTGAATAAATTAACCTCCTATGAAGTTGAAGTTTCACAGAAGTGATAAAAACTAGATTTACATCGGTAGCATCAATGAGGAGAGTGTACCAATCTCCCCTAGCTGATATTTGACCAAAGTTGTGTATGAATCATTCTTGTGAGCTTGTAAGCAAGGGAGTTCTGTACAGGGGAATCGTTACAGAAAATTCCTGCCTGTGCAGAATCTAAATCTACTTCCTTAAAAATTGCATTTGTTTTTATTAATTCTGCCTCTGGAGCGAGGAGGGGTGGGGATGGGGGGCGCCGGCAAGCCTTGTGCCTCTCTCTGGACAGCTCTAAAACACTCTATATTCTCAAAGTTATTCTACACTGCTCTTCCAGGGAGAAAATATTAGCCATCCCTGGGATAATTTGTAACTGCTATTGCCAGAGGCTAATTTAGGCTTCTTGGTAAACATCTACAGAGAAAAGCTCTCACAGTTAACGAGTTTATTACCAATAAGTAATAATAGCTAATGTTTGAGTACTCACTCTTGGCAAGACACGATATACCCCGTCTCATTTAATGGTCTCAAAAACTATGAGAGATGGATATTATAATTATGCCCACTTTAGAGAAAAGGAACATGAGGTCACACAGCCAGGAGGCAGCAGAACAGAACATGTAAACCTGGCTTCATATAACCGCTGAGACTGAGCTCTTAAACACTGTAAAGGTCACACCTGTCCTAGAACCGACTCTCTCTTGTTTATGAAAACACCCCCGTGAATAATTAATGAGGTAAAAGAAGCTACGGCAAATCTCAACTGTTTAACCCAACGGAATATTGATGTAAATGCAATGCTACAGAAGTTCAGACAGGCACAAACTCAATAGTTTTCTTTTCTGGCACTCTGAAACTTTTCTGTGTCAAATTACTGGGGGAGCATGGCTTAGTATACATAGGACTATGAGGTCACGGGTATAATACCATCTTATCTAAAATTGTTTCTACTGATAGAAATCAAAGAAAAGTACTCTAGTCATTGTGATTACAAACATCTTTTTTTTTTCTTTTAATATTAGGCAAAGACAGATCTAAGTTTACAGACCTGGCACTCACAGAATTTGTTAGATACAGGGCTTTGGAAGGGGCCTTGCAAGAACAAGACTCAGAAAGCTTAACTTCATTTGGCTGCAAGATAAAGCCACTTCATTTCAAAACTAGCCAGAAGTGGAAATTAGCCAAGAAAGGGTAATGAACCTAACTTTTCTTTTGCTTTTCTCTTTGTGGCTGAATACAATGAGACCCATGTTGCAAATACCTCCAACTGAAAGTATGAAGTTGGGGAGACTGAAGTGCACTCTCTGGCGGGAGGAGGTATGTTCTAGAAAGGTAGTCTTTTGGTTATGAATAAAGACTCCATTTGAAACATCTGGAACTGCATCAATACCCAGATTTGCTTTAACACAAAAGCCCTCCTGAAGTAAATTATGAAGAACACTTATTTCCTCGTAAAGTAAAAAAACTGCGGAAGACTTGATGAAGCTGAAAATCTAAGGGAAGGGCTGACTTGATTTGTGGCTTGGAGAAAAACAAGGAAATGGCAGCTGTAGTTGTATTGGGGGGAAAAAATGGTGGTTATCCACTCCAGAATGAAGGTGGTTCTTCTAATGTTTTAGAGTAGTTCCTGGAATAGTTACACTATTTTTCTTGACCAAAATACTTGATAAAACAGCACAAAGAAATGTCATCAAAGAAGAATTTCTGTTTTGTGAGTCCTTTGGGAAATTGCTAATGCTAGAAATGACTTCAAGAATGACGAAGCATAATTTTACTGGAAAAACCAACCAACCGGCCCTGTACCCTACTTCCAGATGGAGTGCCTAGGATGTTCAAGCAACACCCCTGGGTTTTGCTTCTGTGGTGAAACAATTAGATTCACATGTCATGATAGAAATTAGATTTACATGCTCTCTGCAAATGCGCACACTGGTGGTAAAAACAACCACTCTAGAAGCATACAAGTTTCATCGTGATGCGAGTTTGGGCCTCAGTCACTAACTTTTCAGAAAGGGGTGCAAAGCAAGAATAGAAAAATATCAGTATGTTTTTGGTTACAGAGCTTGCCCAGTTTTCCAGAGGATGTCAACATATGTCTAATTCTATTTTCTGGAGAAGTTTTACTTTTTAAGAGAAAAAAATAACCCTCAAAATAATTTCAAAGGGGCATTTAGTCAGGGAGTTTGGCTCATTTAATAATAATTATACCTGGTCAGTTAAAGGAGTAGATCTTCTCATTTTTTTTTAAAGTTTATTTATTTTGAAACACAGCACAAGCAGGGGAGGGGGAGAGAGGGCAGGGGGAGAGAGAACCCCAAGCAGGCTCCACACTGTCAGTGCAGAGCCTGATGTGGGGCTCGAGCCCATGAAGCCCTCAGATCATGACCTGGGCTAAAACCAAGAGTCAAACACTTAACCGACTGAGCCACACCAACACCCCTAAATCTTTTCATTTTTTTCAAATTTTTTTAAAGGTTTATTTTTGAGAGACAGAGCACAAGTCGGGAGGGGCAGAGAGAGAGAGAGAGACACACACACACACACACACACACACACACACACACACTCTCTCTCTCTCTCTCTCTCTCTCTCTCTCTCTCTCTCTCTCTCTCTCCAAAGCAGGCTCCAGGCTCTGAGCTATCAGCACAGAGCCTGATGCGGGGTTCGAATTCATGGACTGTGAGATCATGACCTGAAGTTGGACACTTAATCAACTGAGCCACCCAGGCACCCCTAAATCTTTTCACTTTTAAAGATGAATAAGCAGAGTTGTTTTAGACAAGCAGCCATCATGCTAGAAGAGCTTGGAAAATTAAAAAACTAGACAGATTTTTGAATGCCGTTAATTGAATGCTTGTGCAGAGAGGGTCTACAGCTTTTCACTTGCATGCAAAATCTCAGCAGAATCCTTTTTCAAGTCTGCTTCTACTCAGATAATGGGAGAGTGACAGTCCTTGACTTCCTAACATGACTTCAACTGAGGGTCTTAGAAGATTCCAGATAGGCCTGTGTCTAGGAAGTTACATGAATTCTAAAATTCTCCACAGCTACCACTACATACCTCTGGGAATCAGCATTTTCAGGAATTTCAAAATGAAATAAAAATAATTATAACAAAAGAAAATATGAACGTTGGTGTGTGGAAAAACAGCCTTTATTAAATTTATCTTGGGAGGAATTTATTATGTTTCCGGTTTGACCACGTGGGGTTTCATTTTTGGATTCTTTTTGGGAAGTAATCGTTAATATTTTTTTTCAAATAAGTCACAGTTCCTGGTTTAAAAAAATGTGCACCATATTTCCTCAGTTTGAGACATGGATTTTTAACATTTTTGAAAATCAATCCGAGTATTTGACATGGTGGCAACACTTTTATTTCCCAAAATTCTATTAACTTCACTTGTTTTACAATAAAGAATCATGAAAATAAAATGTTCAGTCTCTGCAAAATTTTAGTATAATATACTCACTCCATTGGGTATAATCTATTTGCTTCACTGGTTACAATTTACTGTTTTCATTAGAAATTTCTCTATGAAAGAATAAATTTCCAGTGAAATAAGTAAATTTTATTGAAAATTTTGAGTATAATTGTTTTTTTTTTTTAACATTTGAGAGAGGGAGAGTGCACGCAAACAGGGTAGGGGCAGAAAGAGGTGGGAAGGGGCGGGGGGGAGAGAGAGAGAGAGAGAGAGAGAGAGAGCGAGCAAGAGAGAGCAAGAGAGAATCCCAAGCAGGTTCTGTGCTGATAGAGCAGAGCCCCACACGGGGCTCAAACTCAAGAACTGTGAGAACATGAACTGAGATGAAATCAAAAGTCAGACGCTTAACCAACTGAGCCACCCGGGTGCCCTGGGTATAATCGTTTATCCTGTTTATTCTGAACTAGAGTAAGTTTCCACAGATTTTCAATATGTGTCCAGAAAAAAAAATGGAGAACCATTACTATAAAGGATTTTCACCCCAATGACCCATACCTCACTCCAATTGACAAAGATCTCCTTCCATAATATCCTAGGTCCACACTGTGCTCCTGAAATATTTCCTTATTGCTTCCAGGAGTTTGTTTGTCTTCATTCTATTTAACAATCTGGCTACCTGGCTTGTTACAAAAGCTCAAAGAACAGAACTATAGTCATGAGAACCGTGGTCTCCTGAAATTTTAAAACTCCAAATTATAAGGTTGATAGGGTCTAAAGGTTATCTGTATCTCATCCAATGGACTTCTTTTACAGAAGCAGCTGTTCTAAGGAAAGAAAGGTTATGCAAAAGCTGGTCAGGCAGATGCCAGGACTCCAAGATTTGAGGAAATCACTGCATCCTGGCACCAGAATACTTCCTTGTGGTTCACATTGCTCAAGTTCAGAGGCTGCCTCAGCACACAGTCACTGGCTCAAAGTGTCTACTGTAAGAATGTCTTCAAAATTTCTTTCCTATACTCCACTCCACCCCACCTCCCAGAAAAAAAAAAAACAACAACAACAAAAGATTCTCTACGATTCAAATAGTGAAAAAATTCGAATTTCACTACTTAGGGTAGAAAATATATTATTTTCCATCAACCATTCTCCCCACTAACTATATTTTTGTATTTTTCTTTAAAAGTCTGGGAGATACATATTTTCCTTTCCCAATAATAAAATTGTATGTTTCATAGCAGATGTCACATTCCTGCAGGTAAGGATAAGTAACCATGGGCATAATACAAGTTCTTACAACCATCACCCCTCCACATCAAATACCCATAAACACTGTAGACTAGAAATCTCCGTAAAGAATGGCTTTTTTTTTTTTTTAATCAGAAATTGGCACGAGAGAGAAGAAGAACAGAAAGAAAAGCACCTCAGAGTGACAAAGGTAGAGGACACTTACAGAATTTCCATATACACGTTCGATCACATTTCCTCTTCCTCTTAAACGAAATTAGGTTTTTAAAAATGTTGCCAGAAGGGGAATAGAACTTTCCGAGTCTTGGGTTTAAATCACAAGCTGATGTTCTGGAAATGTATCTCACTAGAAATTAGCAAGGATTCAAATCCAGGCAGTAGAGCCACATTTTTTGGTCGTGAAAATGAGACCTACACCGGAATTTTCCTTACTGTGAGTCTGCCCCTGTGAAAAGTAGTACGTGTCTTACCTGCAAAGATCATCAAAATAAAGCTGTGTGAACACATGAATAAATCACTGAGAGAAAACAAAGAGAAATGGGCAGAGCCCTCTAGGAATGGATTTCTTTCAAGAGAGACGGCCTTTTCAGTACTGCATGCATTATGAGCATTCACATGGTAAAGGGATAGAGAGAGAAACTTGATAGAGTCGCCAAACATAACAAAAATACTTGCAAGGATTGTCATCCAGACCAAAGATTCTACCACCTTGATGTGACCTACAGGCACAAAATGAGCCCTTTGGAGATTCCTCGAATATCCAAAAGGCAGGTACAAAGCACCAGGAGAGGCCTGCTGGGTACTCTGAAGAACATGAGGAGGCCTGCCTCTAAACCAGCAATATTCTCTCCAACAGCCCGTGGTTTCACCGCTGAAGTCACACGCGGGGTTATATTGCATGGCCACTGGCTCACTTCAAACAGATAACCTGAGGGAGGTGCAGGTAGGTGAGTCAGATCCAACCCAACCCCAGGAGGTTATTTTTAGTTAGGATGAACAAATATATGTGTATTTATAATATGAAGCATTATATAATAAATGCGAAAGTAAACACACACACACACAAATGCTAAGGGAACAACGGGACAATGAAAAGAAGGTAGAGAATTCCAAGATCTATTAAGATTTCAAGTAAGAGGGTGCAGCCAAAGTAACGCGCATGTGTGATTTTCCCCCAAGCTTTCTGCATGAAACGTTTATTATTTCACAATTAGAGAAGATGCTAGCAAATATACATCAAGTAGTAACAACCCATTAGGCCTTGAATTAGGGCGGGGAGAGCGGGACTTTCCACAAGCATGAAGACCAAAGCAGGTGAGACTCCCAACTGCTTCCACCAGGTCAAAGCGCGTGCACAGCCAAAGCGCTATGCGGAATGCAAAATAGGGAAGGGGAGACAGGATAGGGAGAACCAACCTAAACACACGGAAATCCGTGCCAGGTGTTTGAAGACTCCTAGTGCCTTGTAAGTAGTTAGTCTATATTCCACAAACAGCAAGGAATAATCCGACTACTGAGCAAGAGAGGAGCATAATCAGCTCTACTAGGAGAAAGAACACTGCGGTGGCTCTAAATAGCAGGGATGGCAGGGAAAAGATAGAGAAGGGAGGTCTGTGTTTAGACCGTATCAACGAGGAGGTGCTGTAATATTCCTGTAAAATCACAGCGGCGGCAGCCCTGGGTGATCTTCATCTATGCTCTCAACCCACGCAGCAGAGGCCGTGCGCACAGACACTGCACAATAGAATCTTTAAAGGCCTGGTAGTCATGTGGAGGCGGGAACAGAGGACGGAGGAGTCCGGAGTTACCCCGCCATCTCTAATCCGCATGAACGAAGAGGTCTACCACGTGGTTGAAAACAACCCAAGGACAGGCACTGATGTGTTCCCACGGTGGGAAGGCCTCAAGCGTTATTCAGTGAGTCGTGAAGCACCGGGAGAGGAGGGTAGGTTAAGAAAGAGTTTGGGATTCCTAGCCAGCCCTCCCCAAGAGAATCGGGAGCCCCAGGAGGCTCTTCCCGCGCCTGCCTCGCTGATGAGTGTACCATTTACTCCTTTCTCGGGGATCCTGATCTCCCACCCCAGGAGTCCACTTAGATCCAGTAAGCTCAAAACTGTTTCAGACAATAAATATTTGTAACCAGGATAAAAGGCATGAAAAGGAAGGGAAGAAGGAAGATGAGAAAGGTGAATTTATGGAGCACCTATCAAGTTTAAACTCCATTTCTCTCAACCCACCCCCCCCACCCCCACTCCCACCATCGTCTTCCATACAGGGACCCTAAGCTTTGAGATGCCTCAGAGCACTGCCTAATCGGCCAGCCAGCCCTGCTCAGTCTGGAGGCAGACCAGGCTCGTTCAGAAACCTGACTGCAGTTTCAATCAACAGGCACCCAGTCATCCCCTCTACATTTGAGTTTGATGTTTTATTACTGAAATAAGCCTGTTTGCTTGTTATTTGATCCATTTGCAACCTAATTAAAAATGGGAACACCAAATAGGAAAAAGAAATGCCGAGGCAAAGGAAAAAAATCCCATAAATGAAAATTTTCAGGCAAAATCGAGAAAATACAAAAGCAATTTCCACAGCTCCTCTGTGACTCCACCCTGGATTAGGCCTGGAGGCCTAATATCCACTGGCGGTTGGCCTATCACAGGACAGAAATGATAACCTGCTTTTTTGGTTTTGCACCTAGCCCTGAGGTTTTAGGATTGATTCTTAATTTCAATCCGTCTGCATCATTTTGTTCTACCCAAACAAAAGAATACTATGAATTGATTCATGAATCACAGTATTTTTGAACATTTGGTTTATGCCATCTTGAATTTTCTGTGAACAATGAGACAAGGAAAACATCTGCTCCCAAAAATGCTAGGCCAGGTGATATAATATCCTTTTCCCTCTTCCTTTTCCTCTTCCTTAAATAGAGACCCATCCTTGTTTACAGGATAAGGGCAAGAGGTAAATTCCTTTCCAAAAAGGATGTCGTGTGCGACATTGTTATTAAGGTGTTGTGTAAAATAGTTACACAGGCTGCCTACAGAAATTTATCAACAAAAGAGTAGCTAAGCTCTCACCTATGTCAGTTGCTACCTGTGAGAAGCCTTAATAGAGCTAGGGGAATAATGGAAAATCAAAGGCTCTGGGGAGGTCTTTCTCTTAACTCATGCTGCTAAGCCTCTGTTTCTAAACCTGGAAAATGGAAATTACATATATCCCTACCTGATAGAGCTGTTCTAAGGTACAAATAGGCTGATGGAAGAGGGAGAGGGAAAAAAAAAAAAAAAAAGGAAAGGCATTCAATTAAATGTGTTCATTGAATATCTTTAGTGTAGAACCCTAATATGAAGGCTTTATTCCTGTCATCCAAATGAGAACATTGCAACCCAAACATGAATGTTAGGGCAAGCTCTTTGCTCAGATTAAGAAAAAAAAAAAGGCAGAGCCAGGATTGACAATGAAATTCCTCTGATGTAAAAGCCATGCTTTCCCCATTATCCTATCCTTATATAAGGCAGCACATGCATTATGAAGGTGAGATACATATATATTATAGTTTACCATATATTATAGTTTACCAACCCCTTTTTACACTCACCATTCATTAGTTTGCAAACCACTGGTTAATAAAAATGCTGCTAATAATGTTATTTATAAGTTGCATCCCAGTTTCAGAGATGTTTGAATGTTAATGAAATAAATATGCATCTCAGAATGAATGAAATATAGAAATATAATAATCAAGTAGAACCAATTTTTTTAATTTCACTAAAAGGTCACAAATTTGGTTCATTAAAGATTTGCCAGGTATTTCAAATCTTTAATAAGTGATAAAGGTATATTCATTTATTCAGTCATTAATTTATATATTTATTTAACTACTGTGTGCTGAGCACTCAGTAGGGCTCAACCCTCAAAGACATGTCACCAAAAAAATAACAAATTACCAAACATGTTACCAGAAAATAGTAATGTTATCAAAAAATAGCAATCAACTGGGGCGCCTGGGTGGCTCAGTCAGTCGAGCGTCAGACTTCAACTCAGGTCATGATCTTGTGGTTCATGAGTTCCAGCCCCACACTGGGCTCACTGCTGTCAGCCTGTCAGCCCAGAGTCTGCTTCAGACCCTCTATACCCCTCTCCGTGTCCCTCCCCCACTGGCTCTCTCTCAAAATTAAATATTTATTTAAAAAAATTAGCAATCAAGCAAGTGCTCAGGGTATGGCGATAGAAGATTGTAAATGCAGGCCGGAACCCAAAGCATGGGAAGTCTGCTCTTTCAGGGATGAAAAAAGTCCTCAGGTTCTTCATGGAGAACACAAAGGCTAAGTTACTTGCAAGTAGTTACCTTCTCACCTCTCTGAAAATAGCCAATTTGAGATGCAAAGCTCCCAACTTTAATATGGAAACCCCTCTCTAGGTTTATGTGGTTATCTGTTTATCTTTAAAAAGGCTCATGGCCTTCTAGAGTGACAGAAAAGTCCTTACAATGGGGCATCTTCCAGACTTCTTCCAGACTTCACACATCCACACCTATACCCATCACATTCCCTGGCTTGGCTTTGGGGGTCCTGGAAAGACTTTGGGACTGTCCTTCAGCTGACTACTATTTCTGCATTTCTGCTAAGTCAATCCTACTGGATGAGATTCTGGGTTCTCTAGGAGTGCACAGGAGCCCCCCCACCCACCCACCCACCCAAGGAAGTCCCAGAAACCATCTGGGGTCACTTGGTAAGGACATGGCTTACTTCCTTTCATAGTTCTGTTTCACACCAGCCAGCGAACTTATTATAGTCTGATAGATTTCAGATACAAACATGCATTGGTCAACACCAAAGCCACCTACCTGTCCTGTTAATTGATATGGTAAATTTTAAATGTATTAATAAAAGAGAAATTCCTAAATACCTTTTGATAGTTGTGACATTCTCTCTTAATTCTTCATTTCCTGGATTAATGTGAGGGTCACGAGATTGGCTCTAGAATACCACTCATGGCATAAATGTCAGTTCATTTGTTTATTGTTCTAGGAGGATGTATTCCTTGGCCACTCATCAGTTTATTCATTCAGCAAATACTTTTGGCATGCACTTATTTGTCCCAGGCACTGTATTCCTTGGTGGTCATAAACTGAAGAATGAAATAATGAACTCACAAAAAGCTAATGGGCCCAAATTCTTAGATCCTCAATTGAAAAAAAAAAAAATGCATTTATTAAATGCCAATTATATGCTGCTCTGTGCCATTTCATTTGTATACTCTCAGATATCCTCAGTTCTTTGCTTCTATTTGACAAATGAGAAAACAGAAAGATTAGTCAGAAAGATTAAGCAATTTATGAGAGACAGAATCAATGGGGCTCACATTTGAACCCGGGTCTCCTGACTTCAGATCAATCATTACAGCCTTTTTACTAAGGCATGTTGCTCATGGCATCTGTCAAAAGGAATATTTGGGCGCAGTTAGAAGTTCTAATCTCAAAAAGATTTGTGTTTCGTTGGTTTGAGCATTGCTGCGTCATTAAGGGAAACTGGGAGCACAAGTTACTAGAAGCTGAACATAGTATTACAGGTATAATATTCCTAACACGATTAAGTCTTCCAACCCTCATACTTATTTTCATTTGACAAAAGAAATACCATGGATCCATAGTTTAATCACACAAGTGCTCTACACATTCTCTCTGCAGTGAGCTAGTCTTATCCTTTCAACGGAAAGGTAAGCTATTAATATTTCTCAACTTCACATGTGTAACGTTATAACAGAGTCACTGAAACCTCGTAATAATGAATCCTGGGTTCATAACAAAGGATTGCTCCCAAGGTGACTTGCTCTTACAGAGGTAACAGTTGGTCCCAATAACTGAATGCCCTTGGATTAGGGTCAGCTATGCAGCAGAGCACTTGCTACTTGCTTGCCTTCTTTTTCTCTCTGCACCCTGTCCCCCTCGAACAGGGATTTGAGGCTGTTCTGGCAGACTAATATTTTAGTTAAATGTATACTGCTAAGACATATATGTAGCCTAGCATTTTACATTACTTTTTAAAATATTTTATTATTTATTTTGAGAGAGAGAGACCACAGGTGCAAACAGGGGAGGAGTAGAGAGGTGGGGGGAGAGAATCCCAAGCAGGCCCCACACTCAGCACAGAGCCTGACCTCACAATCCATCAGATCATGACCTGAGTGGAAATCAAAAGTCTCTCAACTGATTGAGCCACTCAGGTGCCCCTTACAGCCTAGTATTTTAAAAAGCAAAAGCCTTGGGGCTCCTGGGTGGCTCAGTCGGTTGAGCATCTGGCTTTGGCTCAGGTCATAATCTCATAGTTCATGAGTTCAAGCCCCACATCAGGCTCACTGCTGTCAGAGCTTCAGATCCTCTGTGCCCCCCTCTCTGCCCCGCCCCTGTTTGCACACACTCAAAAATAAACAAACATTTTTTTTTAAAGCAAAAGCCTTTATTTCTGACAGGGAAGAACTAGTTATTAACTTAGATCTCGTTTGGACTTTCTATAGAAAGGCTGAATCACCGAAGTTGGACCAGCACTGCAGTGTATGATCATTTCACCAGGCACATGCTCCCAAAAAGATGGCTGGCCCTCGAGTCTACTACTCACCCTGTTCCACCAAAGTTATTTATATTCCTGACAAGTCCCTGCCCTTCTCTCATTCATTCATACACACACACACACACACACCCTGTATGATTATATGGTTCTTGAGGTCCTCTCAATATTTGGACATAGTCACTCATTAGTATTTACTGACTGGATAAGCTGAAGTACCCATGTTAAAGCCACTGATCTGGCCAAGTTCACGAGTAAAAGCCTCAAGAGTCTGGCTTCCCCACAGATGGGTGGATACATCAGTGTGAACCTTGAGAATAGCATAATAGAGAAATGCTATAGATTGGGATCCCTGCTAGAAGTTTCTTGGCTAAGATAAATGCCGGAAGTTGGTGGTAAGAACAGGCTCTTCAACGAACCGTGTTAACACAACCCTGTATCACCTGTGAAGCAACACCGACTATGCACTGTGACACAGGAGGGACAAACCCTCATTTTCACTCTATCCTTCACCATATTTTTACCTTCCCTCTCCAAAGAAACCAGAATCACTATCACACTAGAATTGACTAATTTGTCAATAGTCTCAACTGGTCTTTATCTTCCTGAGCTTCAGGAAACGTGATAAAAATGCATGGAGAGAACACAAAGTCTGTAATTCCCCACAGCACAGCGTTAAACTACTACCGGCATCACTAATCAACAACTATAATTAAACCTAATTATAAATTACAAGTATCTAATTTTAGAAGACCTTTGCTTTATAAATCCTAGACATTAGAGTTGTTATTAACTTAGCTACTTGAAATTATTCCAGGGCCAGAAACCCTTCATGCATCCTTGCCTCATGCGTCTGGCTGAGAAACAGTCCTGTAATCAGGATCCTTTCCTCGGGCTTACAGGGGTCAGAGGCAGCGACCGCTTGGTATGAGCGGAGCATCGCTGAGGAGGTTACTGTATGCTACGACCCAAATTTCTCTTCTACTTAGACTTGAAACGTCCCTTTAGGTTTTAGATTTTCTTTTACTTGACCTTGATCCCCTGGTGGTCTTGGTGTGATTTTCAGTCCCAGGAAATGTGATAGATCCAAGCCCCATTAGTTTAACAGAGACCTGACTGTAGGAGAACCTTGAGATGGGAAAGGGATCAGAAAGGGAGGCAACAGGCCTGCTGCTGACTACACACATGTGCATGGCAGAGCGCAGCATACATCAACCCCTTGCTTTCAGCTTTGAACCACTATCATTTATAGTTCGGTTGGGTTTGAACATTTCCAACTAGAATGGAGACAACTAACGTATTATTTTGCCACGTATGAAGTGCTGGCATAAGAAAGGACGGAGGAACCATTGCAGGTATTTGGGATGTGAAAGCCCCGTCACATCTTGCTGAGTTTTCTGACTTGTGAAATGAAGGGTTCCGTGGCACATGGGGACCCTCTGTTCTCCTTCCAGCCCCAACCTGACAGGTCTGTGGCCTATCACTGAATGATGGTATGATGGCTCACACTCCCACACTGGCAGGTTATGCAGATGTGATGGTGACTGTTACCAACAGATTCAAGGCAGCGTCCAAAACTCCCTGACCTCTAGGGGCTCCTGGGTGGCTCAGTTGGTTAAGCGTCTGACTTCAGCTCAGGTCATGATCTCACGGCCCAGGAGTCTGAGCTCCGCGTCGGGCTCTGTGCTGACAGCTCAGAGCCTGGAGTCTGCTTGGGATTCTGTGTCTCCCTCTCTCTCTCTCTGCCCCTCCCCTGCTCATGCTCTGTCTCTCTCTGTCTCTCAAGGTCGAAAACCTCCCTGACCTCTAGAGATACTGGATGGCCAAGACTGATGCAGGCAAAATGGGGGGGGGGGGGGGGGGAGGGCGGGGGTAGTTTGCTCCTCTAGCCTCCTGCTCCTTGAAAGGCCTTTGTAAGAAAATGCAGATCATTCAAGGGAGCCAGCTGTAGGGTAGCAGCTTTAGCAAAGTGAGTGCCGCTAACTCTTTTGTCTGAAACATGGGTGGGTGGTGGTGGTGGTGACTATTAGCCATTCCTGACAACAGGATGCTGAACGCATATCAAATACAAAGGCTAGATGGTCTTGCTGTGGAGAGAAAGGTAGCATAGCAGGGACCTGATTTGAAGAAAAAAAAAAAAAGCGAGTATTAGGGTTCATCTTACTACATAGAGTTAATTTTATCTCCGAGCACAGCAGCAGCACGTATCAGGAGACCGTGGTTTGATCCTGACCTCTCCTATAAATGCAACTATCACAACATCCACCATTCCCACTACGCTGCCCATAGTCCCTAGAAAAGGGGCAGCCAATCCTCGACGGCCATGTTCTATACCAGCCAGAGCGAATGATTAATCCAAGGGGATCAGTGTTAAAAAGAACAGTGGCTTCAGGGGATCTAGTATAATGAAGGGGTTAGAGAACATAGGCCCTCAGGTCCCTCCCACCTTTAGAGATTCTGGGAGAATATAAACCCTCTAAATAGTACCATTGATTCTGTTTGCTTACTGTGTGCCACGACATACTAAGTGCTTTTCGTACATCATCTACTTAATTTTTTACAACAGTACATGAGATTATCCCCACTTTATGGATTTAAAAAAAAAAAAAAACCTTAAGACTCAAGGCATTTACAAGGGATTCTGTCTTCCTCATACCTTTTAAAGTCTTTTTAGTTAAAAAGGGTACTTGTTTAAAAATCACAAATCCACAGAGGTCAAACCAAACAAAATCACATACAACCTGACTGAAGAGAAAATGAAATAGTATTTTTGTAACCACTCTATTTCATCAACCAATGACTTTTTTCACTCTGCTTTTTAAACTGCCAAATCAAGTGAATAGATTCATTATTTTAAACACAATGTTACATAAATCTCAATGATTCCTCTGACAAACGTCTAAAAAGATGTATGGCCATGATACGCTGGTACTGAAATGAAAGCAGCCTTAAAGAAACTAATCTGTATCTGGGTCTTAGTGTTAAAAATGCCTTCGCCAGGGGTGATTCCACTTCGGAGCTAAAGGTTTTTCATCCACCTGTCATTTCCATCAGGCATTAGCATGATAAGGCACTATTTTTACCAGTTACCATCATGAGGTGAACTGTTAGCTTTAATTTGGTTGCCACCTGCTGGCTAAAAGACAAAATCTTCCCTCTGCAGCAAAACCAGCTTGGTAACTCTGGACAAATGTAAACAAATTCTCCATCATTAACAAAGCAAGTTTGGATGACAGGTTATCTTCTACAGGGGAAGGGAACGAATATTTAGTGTGTCCACTTTGTGCAAGATGCTTTAGATATATTATTACATGTAATGAGCCCCCAACCATGTGGCTGATCTAAGTATCAACACCACGACTGTAAGACAAACAACTGACTTCAGATTCCACGGCTCAGTCATCAGCTTTTCCTCCCACTATTTCATGTTTCTTCTCTGCGGTGATACACATCCAAGTGATCTCCTACTATATAGAAAATTCAGAGGAGTTGAGGCTTAAGAAACAGAGTTACAACTCAATGCCTAGAGTCACAAAGCCTTCATGATACTTCACAAGTTGAGAAGAGACAAGCCAGATAAACACGCTATGAATTTGGGAGACCCACCAATGATTAGTCAAAGTAAGGCATTAGAATGACCATACTGTGAGAGTCATCAATAAAAGCAATTCCAGGAAATCGGGGGGAAAAATGAAATTTTACTTAGAATTTCACTTAGTCCTTTAGTAAGAAAATTGAAATAAGGAGGGCTGGGTAAATTATCTGGTCCATTTAGGAAACACTCACCTGCATATCCATCTACTCATGGCCACCTGCACTGTAGGACACATGCAGCCTGGCTCCCAGCCTCAAGGAGCTCACTATCTAGTTGGCCAATATAAAGTTTCTGTATGCAGAGCCCCTTTCTCATCTACCATCTCATTTGTCTTCCAGAGGGATTATCTTTGAAAATAACAATGCACAGAGTGTTTGAGTGCTGCATTCCAGGCAATGGTCTAACTTCACATATGTTAATCAACTTAATCTTCATATAATGGTCTGAGATAACTGGTATCTTTAATCTCTCTTCTGAGGCAGGGAACAATTTGCCTAAAATCACACAGATCTCTTAAGTAACAGAACAGCGCTCAAACCCAGGCACTTTGACCCATAGTAATATATTTAAAGACTAGGCTACGCAGCCTCTAAGGGAAGTACAGTCGTCCCGGGTTCAAGAACAGGAAAATAAAGTTCAGATGGCTTATCAGATGTTGCACAGTTAAGCCACCAGAAGTGGTACTTGCTCTCCAACCATCAGTCCAGAAGAATAATGATGATACAACAAAGCATGAAGAATATTCACCCACATCGCCTCAAGTAGTTCAAGGTCAGATTTGGGAAACAAAACCTAAAAGCAGTGAGGACTATGGAGTGGGCCTATTCCAAATGAGGCTGTTTGGAGGCTATGAGTTACTTCCCATCAGGCTGTGAACTCTTCCTCTATCTTGGAAGCCCAGAAGGGCCCGGCCCAAAGTAACATCACAGGGAGAAATGATTAACTGGACATCTCAGAGAGACCCTATGCTCTGAGGAAGCATGTGAACTCCCATCTACATGGTGTATCATACTACAGTGATCACCATCTTTGGGGGACAAATTTAAGGGGCAGCTTTATGTTCTGGAGTCAAATGGAAAAATGAGAATTACAATCTCCAAACACCACTCTGAAAGTACACAAAATCATGCCTACATAAAATCGTTATCCTCAGATGAAATTTTGCTTAGAAGTTTTGGGAGGAATCACATTATTTAATAACCATTTCGCACATTCATTTAATACTGCTATAATTGGAAGATATAGTTATTGAAAGGGCGGGCCTACGCTGGCCGACTCCATCTTGTTCTGTGTCCTTCACCTTGACCACACCTCCTCCCCTTGAGTAACCACCCCCCCCACCCCACCCCCCCACACCTGCCTAACAGGAATCCGACCCTTCCCCAGCCAAACGGCTGAGGCCACAGCCATTACCTCACCAACTGCCCCTAGGCCCCAATAAAACCTTTGTGCTTTTGAAACTCGCTCTCTCTCCCCAGTGTCTCACCGCTGCGTTGGTACAGGTAGGGGATTGAGCTCGAGCTAGCTCGAATAAAGGCTCTTTTGCTTTTACATCGGACTCGGCTCCCTGGCGGTATTTGGGGATCACGAATTCTGGGCATAACAGTTATAACTAGTATTTACCACCAATCAAAATATTGACACTGAAAGCAGTGCATATAATGAGATATACAGACAAATCTGGAAAGTAACCTGTACAGAATTAGAAAGCAGATCATGACTAACGGTTTTACCAATAAGTACACCTAAAGGAATTTGACAAATGTTTCTTCTGTGATTTTTTTAATGTTTTTTTTTTTTTAAGTAGACTCCATACCCAACGTGGGGCTTGAACTCATGACCCTGAGATCAAGAGTCACATGCTCTACCAAATGAGCCAGCCAGACACCCCTCTTGATTCTTTTTATTCAATTTCTCAGGGCATTAATGCTTGCATGGCTGTATGTTTTCTTCTCTCCATCCCTGCCACCACCATAGAATGATGTGTTTGTTTTCCTCTATGAGGGCTCTGGGAAGAAGGCAAAGAGAAAGGCAAATAGGGGAATAACACACTAGTAAATGTAGGTGATTCCATCGAGAATTTTACAAGTGAGCTACAATTTTCATTGTTCAAAAAATCTTTATGATCATTGCCAATAGCTTGAAGATAGATATATCATGCTATGTCCCCGAGCTAAATAAACTGTATTTTTTTAAGTCCTAAAACCACATTTCAAGAAAAATGTGTATCTAGAGATGATGATTGGGATGGTATGAAAATCCCAAAATGACATAAGAAAAAGGAAGTAGACATGTTTGTTCTCAAAAGGAAAAAATATTCAGAAATAATAATAGCAAACACTTACTGAATATATATTATAGACCAGGCATTGTGCTAAATAGTTTATATGCATTATCTCATTTAATCCTTACAGCTACCATATGAGGTACTCCATTTTACAAAAAAACGGATGATTAGAAATTCTCACCCGTGGGACGCCTGGGTGGCTCAGTCGGTTAAGTGTCCTACTTTGGCTCAGGTCAGGATCTCATGGTCGACGGGTTCGAGCCCCGTGTCGGGCTCTGTGCTGACAGCTCAGAACCTGGAGCCTACTTCAGATTCTGTCTCCCTCTCTCTCTGCCCCTCCCCTGCTCACGCTCTGTCTCTGTCTCTCTCTATCTCTCAAAAATAAACAAACAATAAAAAAAATTAGAAATACCCAAGATCACAAACTGACAAATGGGGAAAGTAAAACCTCTCTGTAGGTCTGTCCTACATGAAAGTCTAACACCTCTTGCAGGTTGCTATGGTGACTGTAGTGTAAGAGACAGGGACCCAATCACTCTGGTGGAGGATGTGGCTCTGGTGCCACTGCAGCCACCACCTGGGAATATGACTTTAGGTAAATATCACTTCACTACATGACTGTTCTGTCATCTACAAGAGTTGGGATGGTTGCTAAAGTTTCTTATACTCAAATTCTGTAACTCCAAATATTTGAAAGTATATTGAACAGAGAGTGAATTTTGTGTTGATCTCAACGGCAGAACTAGAATAAATGGGATTACACAAAGACTGTCTAGAAAGTATAGACTTTTCTGGCACTGTTCCAGAATAAAACAGAATGGAGAATCTCAGAATTAGAGAATATGTAAATGGAAATACAGATCTCCAACTTATTCAATGTTGAATACATCTACATTTTAGCAATAGTCTTTTATTTCCTAAAAATGGTAAAATAGAACCAAAAGTAGAGTCTGAATTCAGCTATTATAATATAAAACTCTAAAATTACCTTTTAACTGTGTATCTTTTAACTGTTATTTTCCCCCAAAATTCAAGTGGGGCTTGAACTCACAACCCCAACATCAAGAGTCGCATGTGCCATGGACTGAGCCAGCCAGATGCCCCAACGCAGTGTCTTTCAAAAAAAAAAAAAAAAGAAAAGAAAGCTCAATGTCAAATTCCGAATCCCCTAAATGGTAAAATATTTCAGTAATTTGAATTAGTTTAGGTATAATTTGATAGTGCTAATGAAAAATGTTTTAAAACATTCATAATCAACAAAAAATCTTCATGTTGATAGAATTTATTGAAACAATTCATTCTCCAAAGTTTTAGATGACAAATTTATTTTCCTATCAAACTGAGGTTATGGCTTAAAAAAAAAATTAAGAGACTGATAGAAAATCCATGTTATATAGCCATTCTCTACTCTAAAAATTAAATTATCACTTCTATGGAGATGATTTGCAGTCTTGATTTCTATTCTCAGTCTCTCCATTTAAATATGCCAGTCTTGAATTCTGCTACCTGCTGGATGTCTCTAAGTGTGCATCTCTTCAACATCTGAATTTTAAATATGCCCATGTTGTCAGTCTATGGAGAATACGGAGAAGTATCCCCAAAGAACTTTTTTTTTTTCAGGTGGGTTCCATACCCAATGTGGGGCTTGAACTCAGGACCCTGAGATCAAGAGTCACATGTTCTATGGACTGAACCAGCCAGGTGTCCCTCCCAAAGAACTTTTAAAAATAAGTGCGATGAGCAGTCCTGGGTCTACTGAACCAAAGTAATCTGAAAGACTGATCGATTCTCAGGATGCTAACATCATGCCAGTGAAATAAGTTTATAATCTTACTGAATGAACATATGTAAAGAAAGATCAAAAGGGTGAGGGAGGAGAGGCTTGGGCAAGACAGAGCAGACAGATGCATGAAAATGGCAGTAAACTGCACAAAAGGCACTATCTCTCCAAAAGACATCCAGGAAGGCAAGAGCCTTACCAACTGGATGCGGAAGCTTGCTAGACCTCGTTGTTGAGAGAAACCTGTCAAGTCTAATGCATCTAGTACCTTTTGTCCTTATGCCATGACTTCTCACGTTGGTCTACTTAGGAGACACTGTGCTAATCAAAACAAATTCTTAAGAATTTCTCACTTGTGCTAAATAGTGTATATCCCATATCTATGTCACTACTGGTCCCTAGTAACATGTCAGTAACATGGTTTCTAACTGACCTTGCTTTACAGTTATCGATTGGCCACATCTAAATACTCTATCCTTGTGACAAGGCAAATATAATACAAATAAAAAATTCACAAACAGATATAGAGGGATCCCTGGGGGGGGGGGGGGGGGCTCAGTCAGTTGAGCATCCCACCTCAGCTTAGGTCATGATCTTGAGGTTGGTGGGTTCGAGCCCACATATCAGTGTGGAGCCTGCTTGTGATTCCCTCTCTTTCCCTCTCTCTGTACCTCCCCTGCTCACACTTTCTCTCTCTCAAAAATAAATAAACTTTGAGAAAAAGAAATATATACCTCTGGGATTTGTCACAATACGAACACTCAAGTAACCACTACCCCAGTTAAGAAACCACTACCCCAGGGGTGCCTGGGTGGCTCAGTCAGTTAAGCGTCCGACTTCAGCTCATGTCATGATCTCAAGGCTCATGAGTTCAAGCCCCACATCGGGCTCTGTGCTGACAGTTCACAGCCTGAAGCCTACTTCAGATTCTGTGTCTCCCTCTCTCTCTGCCCCTCTCCTGCTCATGCTCTCTTTCTCTCTCAAAAATAAACATTTAAAAAAATTTTAAAAAATAGGACACACCCAGCCCCTAGAAACCTTGTGCCCTTTCTACGTCTCTTCTTTTCTTCACTACCCCCTGCTATGAATTTCTATGATAATTTTTTCTTGAGAATTACCACCTAAGCATACATCCTAAAACCATGATTCAGTTTTACCTCTTTTTTGAACTTTTTAGGAGTATAAAGATACATTTATTCTTCACTGCCTGGCTTTGTTTATAATTTATGCTCATAAGATTCATTCACATTTTCTTTTTTTTTTTAATGTTTATTTATTTTTGAGAGAGAGAGAGTCAGTCCCAAGCAAGCTCTGTTTAGCACAGAGCCCAACTTGGGGTTCAAACTCACAAACTGTGACATCATGACCTGAGCTGAAATCAAGAGTCAGATGCTCAGCTGACTAAGTCACTCAGGTACCCTTCATTCACAGTTTTCAAGTAACTATAGCTTATTCGTTTTCACTGATGTATAGTATTCCATGGCATGGATAGAACAAACTTTATGCAGTCTACTGTGAATAGAAATTAAGGCTGTTTCCAGTTTTTACCCATACAAATAATGTGCTATGAAAATACTTGTATGTCTCTTGGTACACTTGTGAACACATTTCAGTTGAGGTATTTACCCAGGAGTAGAACTAAGTGATAGGTATGCATACCTTCAACATTAGCAGATCATGCCAAACAGTTCTCCAAAAGGGGCATACCCATACATTCTCTTGGCAGTCTAGCAGAGTTCCTACTGTTCACATCATTGCCAACACCTGGTGTTGCCTTTTGAATCTTAGTTTCTTAGGTGGAAAAGCTTTTATAATCATAAAAGAGTTGAATCAGAACAATTTTCTCCTTTTATCTGTTAATGTAAATTAACATTTGTTAATATAATCTGTTATGTAATATATATATATATGTTAATATATCTGTTAATGTAAATTATAATGATTGAATTTTTTAATGTTAAACCAATGTTACCATTCTAGAATAAGCCCAATTTTGTTTTTACAAATTATCTTCTTCATAGGTCGCCAAATTTGGTGTGCTAGTATTTCATTAAGGACTTTTGTATCTAGTATCACAAGTAAGATAGCAATATATGATGTGATAGGCAGAATAATGCCCTCCCCTCAAAGATGTCCCAAGTCTAATCCTTGAAATCTATGAATACGCTACATTACATAGCCAAGAAAAATTAAGGCTACAAGTGGAATTAAACGTTGCTAATCAGTGGACCTTAAAAATAGGGAGTGCTTCCTAAATTGTCTAGGTTGGTCCACTGTAATTAGAAAGGTCCATAGAAGTGGAAGAAGGAGACATAACAGGAGGTCAGAATGACACAATAGGATAAGAATTCAACTGCTATTGTTGGCTGTAAAGATGGGGGAAGGGGGCCAAGAGCCAAGGAGCGCAGGCAGACCTCTAGAAGCTAGAAAAAGCAAAGATTCTCCCCAGAACTTCCAAAAAGAAATGCAGCCCTACTAACACAATGATTTTTAGCCCAGTGAGAACAGTATTGGCTTTTTTTTTTTTCCAATAAGTAGGCTCCACACCAAATGCGGGGCTTGAGCTCATGACCCTGAGATCAAGAGTCACATGCTCCATCGACTGAGCCAGGCAGATGCTCCCAGTATTGAATTTCTAACCTTAAAACTATAACATAATTCATTTGTTTTAAGCTGCTAAGTTTACTGTAATGTGTTACAGCTGCAGAAAACTATTACATGAACTTAAGTGGAATTTCACAAAAACAGCAAATAACTGATTATCATATTAGTTTTTTTATAATAACCTTCTAAGCGTTTATTATCAAAGTTCTTCTGATCCCATAAAAAAACGTTGAACATTCCTTTTCTTCTACTATCTCAAAGAGTTTGAAAACTATTCATCTTTCTTAAGTGTTTTTGTAAAATTCTCACTGAAGCTATCTGGGCCAAGGGTGTTCTTTGAGTGAAGGTTTTTGTTTTGTTTATTTAAGTAAGCTTTATGCTCATCATGGGGCTCAGACTTGCAACCCCAAGATCAAGAGTCACCTGTTCTACCGACTCAGCCAGCCTGGCATCCCTTGTGTAAAGGTTTTAATCACAAATTCAACCTACCTAATAGTTATAGGGAGACTCTAGGGGTCTATTTCTTCTTAGGTTCCTTTTCTTACGTTAAACTTACCAGAAATTTATTCCAACTACATTTTCAAGTATATTTATATAAAGTTGTTCAGATATCCCTTTATGGAATGTTGTTCACAATATCCCCTTACCTAATGTCTTCAAGATGTATCATTATATCATGTTTTTTCCTAGATATTGGTTTTTGTGCCATCTTTTTTCTTAATCTGAGTATCGCAAAGAAGTTATACATTTCATCTGTCCTTTCAAAAAATCGACTTTAGGATATAAGATTGCTCTTTATTTTACCTTATTTTTGTGTAGTTAATTTATATTATTTTTATTTTTTCTTCTATGTCTTTAGACTAAATTTGCTAGTCTTTTTCTAGTTTCTCACATTAGATACCTAGCTTACTGATTTTCAGAATTTCTTCTAACATAATGCATATCAAGCTATACATTTCCTTCTAAACAGGGCTTAGGTTTAACTGCAACTCACAAATAAACAATACATAGTATTTTCTATCATTCAGTGCAAAATATTATCTAATTTTAGATTAGATCCGAGAATTATTTAGTGTATTTATTTCCAATCATAAGGAGTTTTTCCAGTATTTTTGCTGTTGTTATTGTTGATTTCCAGCTTATTTATACTGTGATCAGAGAACATACAGTGCAGGATTTTAATCCTCTAAAATTTTAGGGAATTGTGCTTGACCCAACATAGAGTCAATTTTAATGTTTTGCATATCCTGAAAGAGTCTATGCTGCAGTTTCTGGGATCTATATATTAAATCAGGTTTGCTAGTCATACTGTTCAAGTTTTCTACATGTTTACTGTTTTTATGTGTTTCTTTTTTTTAAATCTCACTGCTTGTTCTATTAGTTACAGAGATATGTTAAAATCCCCACTATGGTTATAGACTTGTGCATTTCTCATTATAGTTCTGTAAATTTTATGTGGCAGTTATTTCTTATTGCAAATTAATGAGCTGGCATTCTGATCTTTACTTCAGCCTTCCATGAGTGTTACTCAGATAGAGTAAATCAGGCTCTTAAATAGCCCAAGTTCCCACAAGAGTCTATGGTTCTCAAACACTGTGCCCTGAACCAATGTCAGTCTAGTGATATCTGTGGGCATTATCTCAGAATAATGCTTTTAAACACATTAATAAATGGGCTAACAAGTGAAATTTCTTTTAACTAAATGTTAAATAAATTTGGGGGATATAGCTAAAGCAGTTCTAAGAGGAAAGTTTACAGCAGAATAGACCTACCTTAAGAAGTTACATAAAATATAACCTTACAATTAAAGGAGCTAGGAAAACAAAGCCCATAAAAGCAGGAAATAATAAAGATCACAGAAGAAATAAAGGCTAAAATATAAATAGATAAATAAATAAATAAATAAATAAATAAATAAATAAAATAAGAAAGGCCAATGAAACCAAGAGCTGGTTCTATGAAAAAATAAAATTCATAAACCTTTAGCCAGAAATCGGAAAAAAATAAAGGACTATAAGATACTACCACAAAAAATTATATGCCAACAGAATGGACAACATAGAGGAAATAGCTAAATTCCTAGACACATATAACCTACCAAAACTAAAACAGGAAGAAATAGAAACTTGAACAGACTAATTACCAGCAATGAAACTGAATCAGTAATCCAAAAACTCCCAAAAAACAAAAGTCCAGGACCCGATGGTTTCACAGATCAATTATACCAAATTTTTAAAGAAGAGTTAGTACCTATTCTTTTCAAATCATTCCAAAACATAGAAAAGGAAGGAAAACTTCCAAATTCATTCTATGAGGCCAGGATTACCCTGATATCAAAATCTGATAAAGACAGTACAAAAAAGAAAACTATGGGCCAATATCCCTGATGAAATAGATACAAAAAGTTTCAACACAATATTAGCAAATTGAATTCAACAATATATTAAAAGGATCATTCACCATGATCAAGTGGAATTTATTCCAAGGATGCAAGGATCTACAAAATCAATGTGATTCATCACATTAACAAATTACAAGAACCAAAATATCATCTCAATAGATGCAGAAAACACATAAAACAGAATTCTAAATCCATTCATGGTTAAAAAAAAAAAAAAAACAAACCCTCAACACAGTACATTTAGAGGGAACATAGCTAAACATAATAAAGATCATATATGAAAAACCCAAACAAACATCACACTCAATGGTAAAAAACTGAGAGCTTTTCCTCTAAGATCAGGAACAAGACAAGGATGTCCACTCTCACCATTTATATTCAACACAGTACTGGGGTTCTTATCCACAGCAATCAGACAAGACGTAAGAGGCGTTCAAATTGGTAAGGAAGGAGTAAAGCTGTCACTATTTTCAGATGACATACTGAATAAATATGGAAAACCCTAAAAACTCTATAAAAAAAATTTGAGTAAAGGAAACAGACATCTAGATCCAGGAGGCACAGAGAGCCCCCAGTACAATCAACCCAAGGAAGTCCACACCAAGATACACAGTAATTAAAATGGCAAAAAGACAGGGCACCTGGGTGGCTCAAGCAGTTAAGCGTCCAACTTCGGCTCAGGTCATAATCTCGTGGTTCAGAAGTTTGAGCCTCGCACTCTCTACTGTTAGCACAGAGCCTGCTTTGGATCCTCTGTCTCCTCTCTCTCTGCCCTTCCCCCACTCTTTCTTTCTCAAAAATAAACATTTATTTTTTGTTTATATTCAAATAAAATTCAATTTTTATTCAAGATAAAAAAACAAATAAAAATGGCAAAAAGTAGTGATAAAGATAGAATTTTTAAAGTAGCATGAGAAAACAGTTACATACAAGAGAAATCTCACAAGGCTATTGGCATATTTTTCATCAGAAACTTTGCAGGCCAGGAGAGAGTGGCAGCATCTATTCAAAGTGCTGAGAGGGAAAAAAAAAAAAAAACTGCAATCAAAAATATTCTATCCAGAAAGAATATCATTCATAATAGAGAAATAAAGAGTTTCCCAAACAAATGAACCTTAAAGAAATGTTAAAAGGGACTTTTTGAGTGGAAAGACCATAAGCAAAAGTAAGAAAAGTAGGAAGCACAAAAGCAATAAAGCATATCTACAGAAATCAATCAAGGGATTCACAAACACACACACACACACACACACACACACACACACACACACACACACGTAAAGCATAATATCATATACCTAAAATATGGGGGAGGGAGGAGTGAGTAGAAATTAAATGCTTTTAGAATGGGTTCAAACTTAAGCGACCATCAACTTAATATAGACTGCTACCTGCATACCATGGTACATATAAACCTAACAGTAACCACAATTCAAAAACCAGTAATAAATATGCAAAAAATAAAGAGAAAGGAACCCATGTATATCATTCAAGAAAACCAGCAAACTGTGAGAGAAGAGAGCAAGAGAAGAAAGTAACAACCATGAAAGTAGTCACAAAATGATATGAAGTACATACCTACCAATAATCACTTTGAATGTAAATGGACTAAACATTCCCATCAAAGACAGAGGGTGATGGAATAGATAAAAAAGCAAGACCCCACCTATGTGCTACCTATAAGAGACTCACTTCAGACATAAAGACACATGCAGACTTAAAGACAGGGAAAAGCATTTATCATGCAAATGGCAGTGAAAAGAAAGCCTGGGTAGCAATACTTAATCAGGTAAAAGAGACTTTAAAATAACTGTAACAAGAGACAAAGAAGGACACACATATTAAAGGAAATAATCCAACAAGAAGATATAACAATTCTAAATATTCATGCACCAAACATGAAAACACCCAAATACATAAAGTAGCTAATAACCAACATAAAGGAAGTATTCAATAGTAATACAATAATGGTACGGGACCTTAACGCCCCCCATGTACATCAATGGATAGATCATCCACACAGAAAATCAATAAGGAAACAATGGCTTTGAATAACACATCGGACCAGATGGATCTAACAGATATATTCAAAACATTCCATCATAAAACAGCAGAATATACATTCTTTTCAAGTGCACATGGAACGTTCTCCAGAATAGATTACATATTAGGCCACAAAAATAAGTCTCAACAAATTCAAAGATTGAAGCCATGCATCTTTTCCAACCACAACACTCTGAACAAGAAAAAATCGAGAAAGAGCACAAATGCATGGAGGTTAATTAACATGCTACTAGACAACAAACGGGTCAACCAAGAAATCAACCAGGAAATCAAAAAATACACGGAGACAAATGAAACTAAAAACCCAATGGTCCAAAATCTTTGTGATGCAGCAAAAGCAATTCTTAGAAGGAAGTTTATAGCAATATGGGGCTACTCAAGAAGCAAAAAAAAAAAATCTCAAACAACCTAACCTTACTCCTAAAGAAGGGAAAAACAAAAACAAAAACCCAGAGCTAGTAGAAGGAAAGAAATAATGAAGATTAGAGCAGAAATAATCAAAATAGAAACTAAAAAAAAAAAAAAAGATCAGTGAAACCAGGAGCTGGTTCTTTGAAAACATTAACAAAATGGATAAACCTTTAGCCAGCTCATTAAAAGAGAGACAGAGACAGAGACAGAGACAGAGACAGAGAAAGGACTCAAACAAAATCAGAAATGAAAGAGGAGGGGAGCCTGGGTAGCTCAGTTGGTTAAGCCTCCAACTCTTGGTTTCAGCTCAGGTCATGATCTCATGGTTCATGTGTTCAAGCCCTGCACTGGGCTCAGTGCTGACAGTGCAGAGCCTGCTTGGGATATATTCTCTCTCTCTCTCTCTGTCTCTCTCTCTCTCTCTCTCTCTGCCTCTTCCCTGCTCACTCTGTCTCTGAAAATAAATAAACTTAAAAAATAAATAGATTGGCAATTCTGACAGGTGTGAGGTGGTATCTCATCATGGTTTGGATTTGTGTTTCCCTGATGAGTGATGTTGAACAACAGAGAAAACAACAGATGTTAGCAATAATGTGTAGAAAGGGGACCCCTCTTATACTGCTGTTGGGAATGCAAACTGGTACAGCCACTCTGGAAAACAGTATGGAGAGGTTCGTCAAAAATAGAACTACCCTGTGACCCAGCAACTGCACTACTAGGTATTTACCCAAAGGATACAAAACTACTGATTCGAAGAGGCACAGGCACCCCAATATTTATAGCAGCATTATCAACAATAGCCAAATTATGGAAAAAGTCCAAATGTCCATCGACTGAAGAATGGATAAAGATATGTGTGTGTGTGTGTGTGTGTGTACACAATGCAATATTACTCGACTATCAAAAAGAATGAAATCTTGCCATTTGCAACAACATGGATGGAGCTAGAGTGTATTATGCGAAGCAAAATAAGTCACTCAAGGACAAATACCATATGATTTCACTCATATGTGGAAATTAAGAAACAAAACAGATGAACATAGGGAAAGCGGGGAGAAAAAAAGAGATAAACCATAAAAGACTCTTAAAATACAGAGATCAGGGGCTCCTGGGTGGCTCAGTCGGTTAAGTGTCTGACTTCGGCTCAGGTCATGATCTCGCAGTTCATGAGTTCGAGCCCCGCGTCAGGCTCTGTGCTGATGCCTCGGAGCCTGGAGCCTGCTTTGGATTCTGTGTCTCCCTCTCTCTCTCTGCCCCTCCCCTGCTCATGCTCTGTCTCTGTCTCTAAAAAATATATAAATGTTAAAAAAATAAATAAAAATTAAAAAAATAGAGAGAACAAACTGAGGGCTGCTGGAAGAGAGTTGGGCAGGGGATGGGCTGCATGGGCGATGTGTATTAAGGAGGGCATATTGTGATGAGCACTGGATATTTTATGTAAATGACGAATCATTAAATTCTACTCCTGAAACCAACATTATACATTTTAACTAGAACTTAAATAAAAACTTTAAAAAAATGCATTAACTCAATCATATTTTCTCTAATTGATTATGTTTCATAATCAAGGAAATATTTCATTACAATTTGCAATAAAGAAAGTAATTTAACATACACCAAAAAATTATGTGCCACAAATTTATCAAAGAATTAGAGAATTTGGGGTGCCCAGATAGCTCAGCTGGTTAAGCATCCAACCCTTGATTTCAGCTCAGGTCATGATGTCACAGTTGTGGGATTGAGCCTCACACTGGGCTCTGCACCAACAGCACAGGGCCTGCTTGGGATTCTCTTTCTTCCTCTCTCTCTGCCCCCACCCTGCTCACTCTCACTCTGTCTCTCTCTCTGAAAATAACTTAAAAAAAAAAAAAAAAAGAATTAGAGAATTTTCCACCAAAAAAAGGAAAGAGGGGAGTAACATCACAGAAATACAAAAGATTATGAGATTATGAAAAATTATATGCCAAAAAATTGAACAAACTAGAAAAGATGGATAAATCCCCAAAAACATATAATCTCTGAAATGAACCAGGAAGAAACAGAAAATTTGAACAGACCGAGTACCAAATTCAATCAGTAATCAAAAAACTCCCAAAAAACAAAAGTCCAAGACCAGATGGTAAAGTCCACCAAACATTTAAAACATTAATACCTATTCTTCTCTAACTATTCCAAGAAAAATAGAAGAGGAAAGAAATCTTCCAAATTCATTCTGTGAGGCCAGCATTACCCTGATACCAAAATCAGATAAAGACACTACAAAAAAGATAGCTACAGGTCAGTATCTCTGATGAACCTATGCAAAAATCCTCAGCAAAATATTAGTAAACCAAAGCCAACAACATGTTGAAAAAAATAATTAACCACAACCAAGTGGGATTTATTCCTGGGGTACAAGGGTGATTCAATATTTGCAAATCAATGTGATATATCACATCAACAAGAGAAAGGATACAAACCATATGATCATTTCAATAGATGCAGAAAAAGCATTTGACAAAGTACAACATCCATTCACGATAATAACCCTCAACCAATCAGATTTAGAAGAAACATGCCTCAACATAATAAAGGCCACATATGGATGGGTAGCCTGGGTGGCTCAGTTGGTTGAGTGCCAAACTCTTGGTTTTGGCTCAGGTCATGATCTCATGGTTCATGAGCATGGTTCAAGCTGACAGCATGGAGCCTACCTGGGATTCTCTCTCCCCTTTTGCCCCTCATCTGCTCACTCATGCTCTCTGTCAAAATAAGTAAATAAACTTATATAGAAAAACTACCAGCTAACATTATACCCAATGGTGAAAAACTGAGAGCTTTTCCCCTAAGATCAGGAACAAGATGAGGGTGTCCACTCTCACTTTTATTCAACATAGTACTGGAGGTCTTAGCTACAGCAATCAGACAAGAAAAAAAAAAAGGCATCCAAATTGGTAAGGAAAAAGTTAAACTTTTACTATTTGCAGACGACATGGTACTATATACAGAAAACAGTAAAGACTCCACCAAAAAACTACTAGAACTGATAAAGGAATTCAGTAAAGTTGGAGGATGTAAAATCAATATACAGAAATCTGCTGCATTCCTATACACTAATAATGAAGTAACAGAGCGGGATATTAAAAATAAAAAATAATCTCAAATGCACCAAAAATACCTAGGAATAAACTTAACCAAAGAGGTGAGAGACCTGTACTCTGAAAACTATAAAACACTGATGAAAGAAACTGAAGATGACATAAATGGAAAGATAATCCATGCTCATAGATTGGGAGAACAAATATCGTTAAAATGTTGACACTACCCAATGCATTCTACAGATTTAATGCAATCTATCAAAATAAATGCCAATGGCATTTTTCATTTTTCACATAAATCGAACATATTATCATAAATTCCATATGGAAACACAAAAGACCCTGAATAGCAAAAGCAATCTTAAAAAAAGAAGAGCAAAACTGGAGGTATCACAATCCCGGATTTCAAGATATACCACAAAGCTGTAGTAATCAAAACAGTATGCTACTGGAACAAAAATAGGCACATAGATCAATAGAACAGAATAGAGAGCCCAGAAATAAACCCATGCTTATATGGTCAGTTAATCTTTGACAACAGAAGAAAGAATATGCAATGGGAATGGGGCATCTGGGTAGCTCAGTCAGTTAAGCATCTGACTTCAGCTCAGGTCAGAATCTTTCAGTTTGTGGGTTCAAGCCCTGTGTCAGGCTCTGTGTTGACAGCTCTCCCTTTCTCTCTGCCCCTCCCCCACTCACGCTCGCGCTCTCGCTCTCTCTCAAAAATAAGCATTAAAAAAATTTTTAATAGGGGCGCCTGGGTGGCTCAGTCGGTTAAGCATCCGACTTCAGCTCAGGTCACGATCTCGCGGTCTGTGGGTTCGAGCCCCGCGTCGGGCTCTAGGCTGATGGCTCGGAGCCTGGAGCCTGCTTCCGATTCTGTGTCTCCCTCTCTCTCTGCCCCTCCCCCATTCATGCTCTGTCTCTCTCTCTCTCTCAAAAATAAAGGTTAAAAAAAATTAAAAAAAAAATTTTTTAATTAAAAAAGAATATGCAATGGGCAAGAATCTCTTCAACAAATGGTGTTGGGAAAACTGGACAGCAAAAGAATGAAACTGGACCACTTTCTTACACACAAAAATAAATTCAAAATGGATTAGAGACCTAAATGTGAGACCTGAAACCATAAAAATCCTAGAAGAGAGCAGAAGTAATTTCTCTGACATCGGCCATAGCAACTTTTTTCTAGAAATGCCTCCTGAGGCAAGAGAAACAAAACCAAAAATAAACTATTGAGACTGCATCAAAATTGAAACCTTCTGCACAGCAAAGAAAATAATTAAAAAAAAAAAAAAAAGGCACAAGACAACCTACTGAATGGGAGAAGATATTTAAATGACCTATTTGAGGGGCGCCTGGGTGGCGCAGTCGGTTGAGCGTCCGACTTCAGCCAGGTCACGATCTCGCGGTCTGTGAGTTCGAGCCCCGCGTCAGGCTCTGGGCTGATGGCTCGGAGCCTGGAGCCTGTTTCCGATTCTGTGTCTCCCTCTCTCTCTGCCCCTCCCCCGTTCATGCTCTGTCTCTCTCTGTCCCAAAAATAAATTAAAAAAAAAAAAAAAATAAATAAATAAATGACCTATTTGAGAAAGGGTTAATATCCACAATTCATAAAGACCTTATGCAAGTCAACACCAAAACAAATAACAAAAACAATAATCCAATTAAAAATGGGCAAAAGACATGAACAGACATTTCTCCAAAGACAGACACATGAAAAGATGTTCAACATCATTCATCATTAGGGAAATGCAAATCAAAACCACAATGAGATATCACCTCACACCTATCAGAATGGCTAAAATCAAAAACACAAGAAATAACTGTTGGAGAGGATGTGGAGAAAAGGTATCCCTCATGCTCTGTTGGTGGGAATGCAAAATGGTACAGCCACTGTGGAAGAGTATGGAGATACCTCAATAAATTAAAAATGGAGTTACTATATGATCCAGTAATTTCACTACTGGGTATTTACCTAAAGAATATGAAAGCACTAATTCAAAAAGATATATGCACCACTATGTTTATTACAGCGTTATTTACAATAGCCAAAATATGAAAACAACCCAAATATCCATTGATAGATGAATGGATAAAAAGATGTGTACACACACACACACACACACACACACACAGGAATATTATTTATCCATAAAAAAGAATGAAACATTCTTTGCAACAACATGGATGGATCTCGAGAATATAAAGCTAAATGAAACAAGTCAGAGAAAGACAAATACCATATGATTTCACTCACATGTCAAATTTAAGAAGCAAAACAAATGAAGAAAAAAAGAGATAAAAACGATCTTAAATATAGAAAACAAATTGGTGATTACCAGAGGGAAGGTGAGTGGTAGGATGGGTGAAATAGGTGAAGGGGATTAAAAGTACACTTACTGTAATGAGCACTGAGTAATGTATAGAATTGCTGAGTCACTATATTGTGAACCTAAAATATAATACTGTATGTTAATTATACTGGAAATTGAAAAATAAATGAATACATAGCAAAAAAGAAATTTGTTGTTTCTATATACTAATAGCAAAGTACCAGAAAGAAAATTAAAAACAATCCCAGTTACAATTACACCCCAAAGAATAAAATGCCTAGAAATAAATTTAACCAAGGAGGTGAAAGATCTGTACTCTGAAAACTATAAGACATTGATGAAGACAACACAAACAAATGGAAAGATAGACAATGCTCGTTAATTGGAAGAATTAACACTGTTAAAATGTCCATACTACCCAAAACAATCTACAGATTCAATACAATTCCTAAAAAAATACCATTAGTACTGGGGCATGGCTCAGTCAGTTAAGTGTCTGACTCTTGATTTCAACTCAGGTCACGATTTCATGGTATGTGAGTCCAGCCACCTGCCCCCACTGCCAGGTCAGCCTCCATACTGAGCTTGCAGCCTGCTTAAGATTCTCCTTCTCCCTGTGTCTCTCTGCCCCCCCCCCCCCAACTCATGCTTGCTCTCACACGATCTCTCTCAAAATAAATATTTTGAAAAAGAAATACCACTACTATTATTTACAGAACAAGAAGAAATAATCCTAAAATGTGTACAGAACCACAGGAGACCCCAAATAGTCAAAGCAATCTTGAGAAAAAGAACAAAACTGGACATACCACAATCCCAGATTTTAAGATTTACTACAAAGCTGTAGTAATCAAAACACTGTGGTCCTAGCACAGAAATAGACTGATCAATGAAACAGGGTGGAGAGCCCAGATATAAACCCATGCTTATATGGTCACTTAAGCTATGACAAGGCAGAATATGCAATGGAGAAAAGACAAACTAGTCAGCTACATGCAAAAAAAAAAAAAAAAAAAGAAGCTGGAACACTTACCCCACACACAAAAATTACCCCAAAATGGTTTAATGATCCAAATGTCACACCTGAAACCATAAAATTCCACTAAGAAAACATAAGCAGTAATCTCTTGGACATTGGTCTTAGCAACATTTTTTACAGACAGGTCTCTTCAGGCAAAGAAAATAAAAGCAAAAATAAAGTATTGGGACTATACCAGAGTAAAAAGCTTTTGCACAGCCAAGTAAACAATAAACAAAATGAAAAGGCAACCTATTGAATGGAAGAAGATATTTGCAAATGACATATCCAATCAGGTGTTAATATAGAGAACTTCCATAAATCAACAACAAAAACAATCTGGTTTAAAAATGAGGAGAGGACCTGAACAGACATTTGTCCAAAGAAGACAACCAGATGGTCAACAGACGCATGCAAAGATGCTCAACATAACTCATCATCAAGGAAATGCAAATCAAAACCACAACATTACCTCATAGTAGTTAGAAAGACTAGTGTCGAAAAGACGGGAAATAACAAGTGTTGATGAGAATGTAAACTGGTGCACCCACTGTGGAAAACAGTGCGGAGGTTCCTCAAAAACTTAAAAATTCTGGGGTACCTGGGTGGCTCAGTCAGTTAAGTGTCTGACTCTTGGTTTTGGCTCAGGTCATGATTTCACAGTTCATGGGTTCGAGCACTGCATCAGGCTGTATGCTGACTGTGCTGACAGTGCAGAGCCTGCTTGGGATTTTCTGTCTCCCTCTTTCTCTGCTCTCCCCCCCACCCATAAATAAATAAATACATACATACATACATACATACAAACTTCAAAATATTTTTAAGAATGTTTTAAATTCCACTACTGGATATTTACCACTCTCCTCAAAAACAAAAAAACCCACTAATTCCAAAAGACATATGCACACTTATGCTTATCACAGCATTATTTAAAATTGCTGAAATATAGAAGCAACCTAAATGTCCACTGAGAGATGAAGGGATAAAGATGTGGTGTATACACACACACACACGTGTGTGCATGCACACACACACACACACACACACACACACACAGAGGAATATTACTCAACCATAAAAAAAAAGAATGAGGTCTTGCCATTTGCAACAACATGGATGGACCCAGCAGGTAATGTGCTAATAAGTGAAATAAGTCAGACAGAGGAATAAATATACCATACGATTTCACTTATATATGGAATCTAAAAAACAAAACAAAACAAACAAAACAGAAATTCATAAATACAGAGAACAAGTTGGTGGCTGCTGGGGGTTGGGGGTAAGAATGGGCCAAGGAGATTAATAGGTACAACCTTTCAGTTATAAAATAAGCAAGTCACAGGAATGAAAAGTACAGTATAGGGAATAAAGTCAATAACATTGTAATGACGTATGGTAACTAAGCTTATCATGATGAACATCACATAATATATAAAACTGTCCAACTACTCTGTCGTACACCTGAAACTAACATTGTATGTCAACAATACTTTAATGATAATTTTTCTAAGTTTATTTATTTTGAGAGAGAGAGAGAGAGAGAGAGAGAGAGAGAGAGAGAACACACGCATGCATGAGCAGGGAAGGGGCAGGGAGGCAGGGAGAGAGGGAGAGATAGAGAATCCCAAGCAGGCTCCATGCTGCTTTAATTCATTCATTCACTTTTAAATTACATAATTTAAAAATTTAACATTAATTTTCAATCTTAAAAAGTACTTGTGATATTGTAACACAATTGTTTCAGTATTAGTGCCTTCAATAACAAGATGTCTTGGTGGTTTTTATAGCCTCCATAATTTCCAACTAGTGACAAGCACAAATAACTCTTCAAGATCCTCTGCACCAACCATTAGATGAGATGAAAATATCTGTGATATCTATTAGTGACAAAGCAAAGTTCTGTTAATACTTGTGATTCATTGCCTACATTCTTATTTAAAGGCAATGCTCGGGGCGCCTGGGTGGCTCAGTACATTAAGCCTCCGACTTCCTATCAGGTCATAATCTCACAGTTCGGGAGTTCGAACTCCACATGGGGTTCTGTGCTCAGAGCCTGGAGCCTGCTTCAGATTCTGTGTCTCCCTCTCTCTCTCCACTCTCCCCCACTTGCTCTCTTTCTCAAAAATAAACAAACATTTTAAAAATCACAAAAAAAAAATAAAAATAAAGACAATGCTCAAGTTCAAAGAGACATTAGTAAAAAAGTAAACTTGTAATTTTTTTTCTGTCCAAATTCACAGGCATCTTGAATTCTGTACATGAAGAGGTTCATGTTTCTGGACCATATGGTCGTATCTTCCAGAAGGTGCTACAATGGTGTTCTCATTCCTAGCTCATTAACTCCTGCTTGTTCAATTCTCGTTATGTTTTCTCTTCCCCCCCTTCCTCACTTTTGCTGTTTCTCATTCTTCAGTTTATAATAAAAACAAATGCATAATCTTCCCCCATCTCTCAAGCATCGTTTTTACCCTAACTTCACTATTTTAGTAAATGATATACTCATTTTTTAAGAAATAGGACTGTTTCCCTCCCTCAATCTTATACCAATATATTTCTATCACTGCATTTATCATATTATGTTTGGCATTATGAATATTGGTGTACTAGCCTTATCTATATTACTAGATAATAAATTTATATAAAGCTTTACTCATTTTTGTATTACATGCAATATGAATAAATGCTGAAATTATATAATTAGTGATGTATCCAAAAAGCCTTACCTTCTAAAAGTTTTTCATTCTTTTTTTTTCCAAAAATTTTTTTTAATTTTTGAGAGAGAGAGAGAGACAGAGCATGAGTGGAAAAGGGGCAGAGAAAGAGGGAGACACAGAATCTGAAACAGACTCCAGGTTCTGAGCTGTCAGCACAGAGCCTGACGCGGGGCTCTAACTCAAGAACTGCAAGTTCATGACCTGAGCTGAAGTCAGATGCTTAACTGACTGAGCCACTCAGGCACCCCTAAAAGTTTTTCTTTCTTTAGAGATCAATTAAGTGAAAAAAAAAAATTGCCTCTGATATTTCCTTTTTATTGTCCTATTGCTTTCATGAATTATCTAAATCTCAAGGAGTTCCTGGTTTTATTTATATCATACAAAACCTAGAAACCATCCAAATGCCTACTTACAGGAAAATGGACAAACTGTGGTATTTTCATACAATCATTTTTTTTAATTAGCTTTTGAAACATGAAACAATACAGGTGAATCTCAAAAGCCAGACAAAAAAAAAAAAAAAAAAAAAAAAGGACAAAAGGCATACATGTATTTCATTTTGAATGAAGTTCATAAAGAGACAAAAATAATCTGTGGTGATTGAAATCAGAATAGCGGGGGCGTGGGCAGGATTTGACTGAAAAGAGCACAGGGCACATTTTGTGATGAAGGGTTTATCTTGATCTGGGTTGATGGTTACACAGGTGTATATATTGGTATACATTCATCAATATATGATGACTTAACATGCTTACATTTTGCCATTGGCAAATTACACCTCAAAAGTGAAAGGAAACATGGGGCGCCTGGGTGGCTCAGTCGGTTAAGCGTCCGACTTCGGCTCAGGTCATGATCTCACGGTCCGTGAGTTCGAGCCCCGCGTCGGGCTCTGTGCTGACAGCTCAGAGCCTGGAGCCTGTTTCAGATTCTGTGTCTTCCTCTCCCTGACCCTCCCCCATTCATGCTCTGTCTCTCTCTGTCTCAAAAATAAAGGTTAAAAAAAAAAAAAAAATTTAAAAAAAAAAAAGTGAAAGGAAACAAATCTGCAGCATTTACAAGAAAATCTACCAGGCACTAGTCTATGCACTGAAGATAGAGCAGTAAACCAAACTATGTGATAAAGAAAAATGAATAATACATTGTGATTTTAAACTTCTTATGACCAGACTAAAATACACAGCTAGTCGTGTAACTTGAATGGCAATCTTTCAGGAGCACTTCTTGTTGATTTCCTATTTTTATTACAGCTTAATGTCATTATTAGTACATTTCCTTAATACACAGGCAGTAAATGTTCATTGTAGAAAATATTAGAAATTCCAAATAAGCATAAAGAAAATTAATTATCCTTAAAACTACCACAGAGATTATTTTCTTTTTATGTTGGCTAAATAAATTATTTGTTCTGCCATGGGCTACGTGCAAGTTAACAAGGAATTTCTAACCATAAATTCTGGGATCCCTTTCACACTGAAAATATTCCATTCTAATCAATTCATCTCTCATTAAAAAACCAAACAAAACAAGAAACGCAATTGGAACAGGATTTATGCATAGCTTTTCACAATAAATAAAGGGAATAAGGGTCTTGGAGACATTTACAAAATAAATTTCAATCACATTTTTAAAAATACACTAAATTGGGGCACGTGGGTGCTCAGTCAGTGAGCTCAGTCTGATTCTTGATTTCAGCTCAGGTCATGATCTCATGGTTCAGGAGTTCAAGCCCCGTGTCAGGCTCTTGGCTGACAACGTGGAGCCTGCTTCGGATTCTCTCTCTCCCTCTCTCTCTCTCCGGCCCTCCCCTCTCATACTCTCTCTCTCTCTCTCTCTCTCTCAAAAGAAATAAAACTTAAAAAAAAAGAAACATAAAAAAATACACTAAGTGGGATGAGACTTTTTTGGTTTTGAGGATCCTTGATTTTAGTCACTGGTTTTGGAAATTTTCACTATGTAAAGAGTCCATAACCAACCTTACAGAGAAAGTGGGGTGAAAACAGACTCAGTCTTAAGAATAGAGTGTTTTCATGGGTCCCATTGGCCCCCAGCTGCAGCAGCAGCATTTCCCAGTCAGGGGTGGGAAAGAGGTCAGGCATTCTGTGGTCCGTGTATTTGGGAAACAGGCTACGCCATGTCTTACCCTACGAAAATCAGGATTCGCAGAGTAGAGTGACACTCTCAGAACTCCTACAGTGGAAAACAAAAGCCTTTTTTACTAAACATTTCCTAAACTCATTGGGCTACCTAAGACACTCTCCTCCACTCTCAACTCAGGTAACATCTAAGAGCATCTCAAACTGAAGCCACGCCTTGGAAACAGCAGCGTTATTGGCTCAATCACGACGATCCCCATCAGCCTTCTATACCATCACTTCCATGTTCTTCCAGACACCCCAGCCTGCACTACAGCAAGGCCACTGCACTCCCTGCAGACACACTCCTCGGTACACGCCATTTTCACAGAATGGACATGCCACCTTCCTTCAGCCCCGTTAGCTGGTGAACACCTATTCAGCTTTCACATTAAAGGAAAATCTGAATTGCTCAGCAACCGGCCCCACCAGGAAGGCAAGGGCAAAGCTTCCTCTGGGCTTCCATCATACAGTGCAATTTGCATCACTGCAGACCCTTCCGCAATAGATTGTAACTGCTTTTCTTCACAAGGCTAAGTGAGATCCCTCCGTAGCAGGAACTTTCCCTGTTTGTCTTTTACTAAGGGAGACTGGCAGATAAGAGGTCCTTAACAAATATTAGTTAAATGAATGGTAACTGAATAGTAAATGATACAATCTCTTTTCACAGACAGCAATCAAAATGAAACAGCTCTTAGATCGACGTACCCATATTCTTAGCTCATCAACTAATTGGTGGCAGAATTCCTACCAAAAGTATATTTCTGAATGGCTCTAGATCCCTCTGTTATCCACTCGGAATGCAAATGGTCTTAATGCCACTAAACTATATGCTTAAAAATGGTTTAAAAAAAGGCCATCAATTTTATATTCTATGTAATTTGTCAAAATTTTCGAAAAGCAAATGGAAACGAAGTATTTAAAAGTTTTTTTTTCCCCTGATTGTTGGAAGGGGAGAGAAACAGTAATACCACAGCTACATTTAAAAAAAAAACAACAACAATTTTTTGGATAGACCAGCAATATTAAAATCTGCTGAGCTGAAATTGAAAACAAAACTGAGAGTAACGACAACCAAAAAAACCACAAGTGAAAAAGTTACACAAAGATACGTGCTTCCATATGCAATTAAAACACGAAGAGCCCTTAAGTAGGGAAAATAAAGGAGCACCACTACGAATGACAACCCCATTAGTACCATGTAAATTGCAAGGGACAGCGTACAGCTCACATGTGATTATAAAGTTAACTAGTTTTACAATAAAACACATTCTAATACTGCATACGAACTGTCTATGCAAGAGATTTTTATGTGGCTCATAAGTCTATTCCAAAAGATCTTCCAGTAGAGGGGTTCCTAGACTACTTTGATCCATGACATGCTTCTAATAACAGGTCCCCAAGGCATTTACTCATAAATTTTCTTCAAAGGAGACAACACTTCTGGTTTGTTTTAGAATAATCTCTAGCAACTTTATAGGCAAGCTGCTTCTTTATTTCAGAGCCTTAATCAAAAGCTCCAGTATTTATAAGATATGTGGAAAAATCAACTACATTGAAACTTTAATCCATCATTCATAGGACTTGGAAATACACAGATCAGACCCACTCTGGTACTTTTACTTTTGCCATCCTTAAAAATAAAGCACTTTTTAAATTGGCTTAACTAAGATTTTCCAGGCTTCCCTTATAAGTAAGGTAACATGTAACTATAATGAAAAGTGATCAGTGAAGAAATACAATTAAGCTCATAAAATGTGCCAACACTAGACACTTTCCTCAAAACGGTCAAAGCATAGCAGGTAAATAGCATTAACAACTTTGTCTTTTTTTAATTTTTTTTGATGTTTATTTTTGAGAGACAGACAGACAGACAGAGCGTGAGCCAGGGAGGGACAGACAGAGGGGGAGACACAGAATCCGAAGCAGACTCCAGGCTCTGAGCTGTCAGCACAGAGCCTGACACGGGGCTCGAGGCCACCAACCGTGAGATGCGTGACATAGCTGAAGCCAGATGCCCAACCAACCGACTGAGCCACCCAGGCACCCCTGCAATGAACAACTTTGTAAAACACAAACAATTCTAACATTTTCTCTGTTCATACTTTGTTGCTATCATTTTCTTAATCAAATGTGAAAGGGTTGGGGCGCCTGGGTGGCTCAGTCGGTTGGGCGGCCGACTTCAGCTCAGGTCATGATCTAGCTGTCCGTGAGTTTGAGCCCCATGTCGGGCTCTGTGCTGACCACGCAGAGCCTGGAGCCCGTTTCAGATTCTGTGTCTCCCTCTCTCTCTGACCCTCCCCCGTTCATGCTCTGTCTCTGTCTCAAAAATAAATAAACGTTAAAAAAAAAAAAATTTAAAATAAATAAATAAATAAATAAATAAATAAATAAAAATGTGAAAGGGCACAGAAAAAAAGAAGTATTATCCATTTACTTTCATGATTTGGCAGGAGACAATAAGATTAGTATATTCTGTCACTTTATTTTTATTGAAACCAAGGTCAAGAATTACTGTACTTTGAGTCTTTATCCCCACAATCTGCTATAGGCTACTCTGATTTCACGAATTGTTTCCCCCCTAACTTTTTGTAGATTGATAATCCAGAATCATAAATTGGAAGAAACCAGTTCATGTAGAAGGAGTATAGCCAAGTGGCCATCAGCTTCTTCCCCTTCATGCCACTGAGCAACTAACGTTAACAAACAGTTGAGTCCCACAGACACTAACCGAACATCATCATCACCTCATTTCCGCTTGTTGCTTCTGAGCACTTTTAAGGCTAGACCAAAAAGGTACTTAAGGAACCAATGAGAGGAACATTTGTTAATGCTGCATGGCCTTTCATGCCCTTTCACTCATTATGGGGACAAAGGTTTCTGCAAACGACTCAAGTACCGAATGCCATTATATCGCTGCTACTTGATCTATGGCTAAGGCCTCGGGTTTGGATGCTGACCACAGGGACTCTCCTTAAACACATCTTCTATCCTTCTCCCTTTGCATTTCTTTGCCAGGTGCCATGACCCTCTCTCTATATATAGGATTCTAAACCTGAGTTGTTGACTCACCTGTTGATTTCTCGGAGCTGACAGTTTGTCGGCCTGGGCTATGGTCCTAGCCTGTCCCTCACAACTTGGTCAACTTCCCCCAAACATTGACTGCTGCCAGACTCACGATAGTAAATCAGCCTACCTTCTGGATGACCCAATTCAAGACACTGGGACCCCTGGCCTACCACTCTAACTGTAACTTCTAGACCGGATGACCGGTAAAATAACGAAAGTGAAGTTGTTTTGCAGTAATGCCCCAAGCCACTTTGGCAGGTGGGAGAAGAGGCATATTTGCACAGCCAAAGACTCAGGCTTGTCTCTAAGGACTCCTATTCTGGAAGTGGCATATACCAGGGGAAAGGCTATACTGTCTTAGCAAAATGTGAAGCGTGTAGGAGATTCAATAGGACTATAATGTGTGACATACTGAATAAGGTTTATCATCAAAATATCAAGGAAGACAAACTGGGAACTGGTATCAGAACAGTGTGTATTAATTAAATATGCTAATTAATATATATAATTAATATATAATTATTATAATTAATATATAATTATTAATTATATAGTTTATATATAATTGTTAATTATATATAATCTATATAATTAATATATAATTGTTAATTATCTATAATTTATATAATTAATATATTTAATTAACAGTGTGTATTAATTAAAGTCTACAAAATTAGTGAATAGAAGTTTGGTCATTCCCAACAAAGCTTTTAGCTTTCTTCATATAATCACAAATGTAAAAGAGCCTCTGAATAATATCACAGGGGTGACAGCAGAGAGCTCACAGAACATGTAGAATGCCTACCATCTCAACAGATGCCAAAAATGTATGCGATACTTCTCCCAACCCCACGTACAGCCTACTGGCAAAAGCAGAATGCTAGAAACCTGCAGGCTTCTGTCTGAGTTGGTGACGCTCTCCTCTACTATTTGAGTTACATATGATTACCAAGAGTTAGTAAGCTATTCAGACTACTTTGACCTGTTATTTTAATTAAGGAATTTAATTATATATCATTCAAACTGATGAAGGGTAGGTTCAGAAAGAATTGTTTTTATGAAAACCAAGTTGAATACCTTGGGAATCCTTTACAAAGGCAGGATGCCAAGAAAAATGCTATTGAAATAGGGGAGAGTGAAACAAGTATAGAAAATTAGAGGGAAGGGGTACCTGGGTGGCTCAGTCGGTTGAGCGACCGACTTCAGCTCAGGTCATGATCTCGTGGTCTGTGAGTTCGAGCCCCACGTCGGGCTCTGTGCTGACAGCCTGGAGCCTGCTTCCGATTCTGTGTCTCCCTCTCTCTCTGTCCCTCCCCCACTCATTCTCTGTCTCTGTCTCAGAAATACACATTAAAAAAAGTTTTTTGAGAAAATTAGAGGGAAATGTATAAAAAATCTAGAATTCTATACTCAGAAGAGCTTTTAAGCTCTACTATTATAAGATCCTTATTCCTATAAAATATACCTCACAATACATCTTGCCCATTTGTTTCTATATGACCGCGTACCAGGTTGTAAATATGGATTTCCTGTTTTTGCATTGTTTTGAAAGCAGTCATGGGAGAGAGATGGTGGGGAAAAAAGACTGAGCAAAACTTACACAATAAATAACAATCATATATAAAAAGAATCATGAAAGGACGGTCCTTAAACTACTAATGGTAGTTATCCTGGGGTAATGCTCGCTTTCAAACATTTCTTTATGTCTAAACATTTTTATAATGAGCATTTTACATAATCACGAGAAAAATTTTCATTTTGGAATTTTTTACTATTACAAAAAGAGAGAAGAGATCGTAAGACTAATTTTAGGGAAGAAAATCAATAACTACACATTGAATGAAAATTGCCTTTGGTCCTTGCTAACCTACTCTTACACAAGAGGAGGAAAACTAAAGTGAACAACCTCTGTCATCCTGTTCCCATAACCGACAACTTCATTCTTCCAGGAACCAAGGGACCTGTGGTTTCAAATCTCTTACATTCTCAGCCAGCAACTCTCAGTATTATTAGCTCCACACTTTCTGACATTGACTATATATATATATATATATATATATATATATATATACACACACACACACACACACACACACATATATGTGTGTGTGTGTGTGTATACACACACATATATACGCACACACACATACACACACACACATATCTGTGTGTGTATGTCTCTCATAGGCCTGCTTATACTTTCCATGCTGGCTTGCCTTCTGGTGGATTTTCAGTATTTAACTCTGAGCCATTTTGCTTCATTCAAGCAAAATGTGTGTTATGCGTTACAGTTTATTTCTAAGAGTAATGCATTAGCCTCTGGCATCCCGACAGATAGGCAACAACAGAGAGGAATATGTTAATTGCAAGGGCTTTAAATTCCAATGGTACATTCCCAAGTACACAGGAGAAAAAAAAATTCTAGGCAAACCTTAATTTTTTTTTAAAGTTCACTTAAAAGAAAAAAAAATGAAATAAGGAATGAATTCTAAAAGAGACATTATAACTTTGTAGAGGAAGACAAACACTGTATGATTTCACTCATAGGTAGAATTTAAGAAATAAATGAACAAAGAAAAAAAAAGAGACAAAGCAAAAAAACAGGTTCTTTAAATATAGAGAACTGGTGATTGCCAGTGGGGAAGGGGGAGAGCCAAGGAGGAAATAGATAAAGGGAGTGAAAAGTACACTTATCCTGATGAGCACTGAGAAATGTATAGAATTTTTAATCATGACATTGTATACCTGAAGCTAATAACACTATGGTAATTAACATGGATTAAAATAACTAATAGTTCAACAAGATCTGGGACGAGAGAGAAGAATCCAGCTCTTCTTACTCTGTAATATTCTAGCAATTCTTCGGAGTTCTTGGGAAGTGAACATTCATGTATTCTTGAACGCTTTTTTTCTAACATATTTTCCCTTTTCCAATAAATCTCGATCGTTAAATTCCAGTGCTGCTTAAAAAAAAAAAAGCCACCTTCCTCATAGTATTCTTTTCTATTTATTAGACCAGTTAAATAGCAATTACCATTTTACATGCATGGAGTGAATTGGGTACTTTACTTAAGGTTAACATATATAGGGGGAATTCAGGTTCGCAGGAAAGTATCACACTTGTGTGTCTACAGATATAAGTGGTAAAACTGGAACTTGGACAGATCTGGAACCCCCTGGATTCCAGATGAGAGCAGTACAGTGCATCCAAGACAGGGAGATAAATCCCCCAATCCTCTATTTTTACTAATAGCTCAGTTAATCAAAATCTAACTTAGGAGTAGATTCCACATAAGGTTTAATTTGCATCACCTTGGCCCTGATCCAGAGCTGTTTGTCCCTAAATTTTCCCAAGGGAAGCAAAAATAGAATACGCTTGAGCTACTGCAGGCTGGCATGGGTTTTCAGGTCCACTGCAAAAACACATCTACCCACTCTGAGCTAAAAGGATCATGACCCAGAAGAAACCTTTCCAACATTGTTCTTTCGTTCATACCAGACTATAACGGAAGCTGTTTCATTAAGAGGTTCCTGGCGGTAGAAATCAGAGTGCCTCTCTGTGCAGCTATCTTTGGCTTATGCAAGAGTCTTGACAGACACTGATGAGGCATGTCTTGCTTCATGGCTGTCTTCATCCTGTCTTCATAATCCATTTAGTTTTACTTTCATTTACACCACACAAATGTATCATTAGAAGCTATTGCTACATTTAATATTGGTGTCAAAAGTATGTATCCTAAGCATGCCTGGCTGGCTCAGTCGGAAAGGTGCAGGAGTTCGAGCCGCATGTTGGGTGCGGAGATCAGTAAAAAATAAATAAATGAATAAATGAACTTTTAAAAAAAACAAGTATGGGGGCGCCTGGGTGGCTCAGTCGGTTGAATGTCCGACTTTGGCTCAGGTCATGATCTCGCAGCCCATGAGTTCGAGCCCTGCCTCGGGCTCTGAGCGGGCTCTGTGCTGACAGCTCAGAGCCTGGAGCCTGTTTCAGATTCTGTGTCTCCCTCTCTCCCTGCTCCTCCCCCGTTCATGCTCTGTCTCTGTCTCAAAAATAAACGTTAAAAAAAAATATTAAAATAAAAACCAAGTATGTACTCTAAGCCCATCTAACAATACAATTATTTCTCACCGGGAAGAAAATATGGCTAATTCCACATACCTTTTCTCCTGAAATAGATTATTTAGATGCTATATACACTCTGTAATGCACAAAACCACAACTTTGAGTGTCAGTGCCAAATGAAGTCAAACACAAAAATCAACTCGTTCAGTAGGCTTAGTTTGCAAATTATCTGCTTTCCATTTTTCTTCTCTATATCAAATTACTGTAGGGGCACCTGGCTAGTTCAGTTGGTAGAGCATGCAACTCTTGACCTTGGGGTTTGAGTTCGAGCCCCATGTTGGGTATGGAGATTACTTAAAAATAAAATCTTAAAAAAAAATTACTGCAAAAACAGGCAATGTGATGTGGAGGAGGAATTTTGAAGCTGGGGGCCATGAGTCCTAGATTCTAGTCCCGGCTCTAATGCTAACGTGTCGTATGAGCATGGACCCATCCCTGAACTTCTCTCCTTAGTTCCCTTACATGTGGAAAGGAAGAAGAATGAACAAAGAACTTCTAAGATCTCTTCCAGTCTAATAATCTCTTCCAATTCTACTTTCTACTTTGGAGCCCACTGACCCAACCTATAACAATGCTTCTTCTCTACTTTAAACTTTTTTTTTTCCTACTCTAAACTTCTATTGGAACTAATTATGAATTTTCGTTATCATTCTCTGGCATCCCCATTAGGAAAAAAAGACCACTCTGCTACAAGACTAACCAAACATCTGCTCTTTTTCCCCCCATTTCACTGAGATGTAATCGGTATATTATGTTGCATTGGTTTAAGGTACACAATATGATTTGATATATGTATATATTGTGAAGTCGTTACCAAATATAAGTTAACATTGATCACCTTGCATAGTTATGATTTTTTTTCTTGTGATAAGAACTTTAAAGATTGACTCTTAGCAACTTTTTAATTTTTTTTAACATTTATTTATTTTTGAGACAGAGAGAGACAGAGCATGAACGGGGGAGGGGCAGAGAGAGAGGGAGGCACAGAATCGGAAGCAGGCTCCAGGCTCTGGGCCATCAGCCCAGAGCCTGACGCGGGGCTCGAACTCACGGACCGCAAGATCGTGACCTGAGCTGAAGTTGGACGCTCAACCGACTGAGCCACCCAGGCGCCCCTTGACTCTTAGCAACTTTCAACTGGTCATGCGGTATTATTAACTATAGTCACCATGCTGTAAACTACATCCCAAGATTTATCTTATTTATCTTATACCTGGATGTTTATACATTTTATACCCATTTCCCCCACCCTCCAGGAACACCCATCTGTTCTGTTTCTATGAATTCCATTTTTTTTTTTTTAAGAATTCTCCTATGAGTGAGATCCTACAGGTACAGTAAAGAAATACAGAACTGAGGAAGGAGGAGATCTGAAGTACGACACCAACTTCTATGCAAAATGAAATTTGTGGCTTGTTGATTCTGTTGGCAAAGGATGTTATTAGACTACTCAGAATCACAAACAAGGTTAGAAGTACTCTTAGATATTAAGCAGATTCTATTTCACAATAATTAACAAGGAGAGAAAACGAAGCATGCTAAATCACATCAGAAATTTCCTTTGGCTCTTTCAGGCGTGCCAGGAAGAATCTAAGTCGCTTTTACTGCTTCTGCTATTTCTGTGCTCGTGAAGCAGGAGGAAGAGCCTCAGTCATTTCCAATTAATTACTCATTGAATTTTCTAACCCATGATCATCTTTCCTTTTGAGCTTTCATCTAAGTATCTCTAAGAACTTTTGAATATTAATTATAACAACACCATCCTGAAATAATTTGGGGCTGTGATTAAAATTCCATGCCCTACATTTGGTTACTCTCTTTATGTGTGAAACCTAAAAAAAAAAAATAATAAATCCTAGAAGGTTAGAGCTTGGACAGATGTCAGTGCTCATCAAGGTCCACTTCACATCTTACAGATGGAGGTTCTGAGGCTACCAAGGTTAAGGGACATAGTGGATTTCACCTGGCTAGCCGCAAACAGACTTAGCATACAATAACCACATCCTGTTCTCCGGGGCCTCACTTGAGCTTGTGCCAAAATAACATATTTCATAATAATCTTTTACCCATTCGCCTAAGTTACTAAAAAAAAAAAAAAAATTAGCTTATGAATAACTTTCTTAGAGACAAGGCCAACCCGTAGGTGGGAACGCCTGCTGCCATTCACTGGATGGCCCGAGAGCCTAAACAAAACACCTTTTCCTTCCCGAAATTGTTGACATTTGTCGCACCCTCTCAAAATGAGGGTAATTAAGATTAGCTCAATCATCTCTAGGTGATGAGTTGCATTCAACTTTGGAGTTGGATGAGGTAAAGTGTGCTCAAGTCCAAGAAAGCAGCCTCCAAACACCAAACGTCTACTTTATCTGGCTAGTAACACTAGAACCTGGGTTCAAATACTAGGTTACCAGTTAGAGGTCACAATACGATGAAGTTGGTTTGGTTTGTTAAAAAGTGACCTATAGAGCCCAAGGTTCTCTGAGAAAGAGTGGGCCACTAAGGTGGGAGGTAAGGACACTGGAGTATAACAGAGGAAGAAATAGGACAACATTGAGAGAATGTCTAAAAAATATTCCAATTAATCCACAACATGGCCTAAGTCTGGCACTCAAATGATACAAATCTCCAAGAAGACCATATCAACATGGTTTAAAGTTGGACATTAAGAATCAGATAGACCTGCTTCCTCCAATTCTGTAGCCATGTGACCCCGGGCTTGATACTTTACCCCCCTTAAGCCTCAGTTTTCTCATCTATAAAGTGGGTATAATAACCAAATCTCCCTCATGGAACTGTTGGGAAAATTAAAGGAGATAATACAAATAAACAGTAGCAAACATTAGGCACATAATAAGTACTCAATAAGTTAACTCTTTAAAAAAATTTTTTTTTTTTAATGTTTATTTTTGAGACAGAGAGAGACCGACCAAGTGAAAGTGGGGGAAGAGAGAGAGAGAGAGGGACACAGAATCTGAAGCAGGATCCAGGCTCTGAGGTGACAGCACAGAGCCCAATGCAGGGCTCGAACCCATGAACTGTGAGATCATGACCTGAGCCGAACTTTGACACTTAACCGACTGAGCCACCTAGGCGCCCCAGTAAATTAACCCTTAAACATGCTTCAGAATAACTGGACCAACCTTACTCCAAGTGCTTAGCCCTTAATGGTCCATGCAGTGTGAAAAGCAAAGACACTCTTGAAGCACTCCCTTGAGACTATTTTTCTTCTTTCCAGGAAAGCTATTTTTAAAAATAACATAGGCTAGTGTATCCCTTCCATATGATTTTTGTTTTGTTTTATTTTAGAAAGAAAGTACGCAAGCGGGGAGTGGGGGGAGGAAGAGAGACAGAGAATCTTAAGCAGGCTCTATGCTCAGCCTGAAGCCCAATGTGAGGCTCGATCCCACAACCCTGGGATCATGACCTGAACTGAAATTAAGAGCCAAACGCTCAACTGTCTGAGCCACTCAGGCACCCCCCCCCAGATGTTTTATTTGAAGGTACAAGGCTTAAGCTAATCCTTCTGTCCACCATTATTCTTCATTTCTTCAGAGACATTCAGAAAATGTGGTGAAATCATATTGACCTGGGTTGCATTACAGCATCTAACCTGAATACTTCATTGTCCTTACCCTTGCAGTCTCTTTCCTGTTTTCTCCCTTTTGTTTTATTCTGCCTTATGAGGCTCTGTAACTCCTCAAAGAAAGCACGGATGATCGAAAGAGAAATGAAAAAACTCGGTAATATTAGTTTAATATTCAGACTAATAATTTAGTAATAGTTGAAAATACAAACACATTGAGTTAATAGGGCCCAAAGTCTAGAAGTTTCATGACCTAAAAGATATCTCTAGAAATAATTACATACCCTTTTAATTTTCTTTGTGCCTTACATAGTGTCACAAGCCTGTGTTTCTGATAACATACATTATAATTTCCAAAATAGCATAGAAATTGATTTTATAGAGCTCATAGGAGTGTTCCTTGACTATACCACCTTTTTCAGATATTCAGTTTAATTTTGCTACAGTAGAGGTAGAGTTACTTAATCAAAATTATGCCAGATGGGTTTGGTAATATTCTGCCAAAAATAAAGAATGGCTTTCTATTAGACTTACCAAAATTCTACTCCAAACTGGAGATAAGGCACAGTTTTATTCTGGCAAAATATCAGGCCAGGTGTTCCTGTCAGTTATCAGTAGCCTGAAATCCGCAACCATCCACTTCAGAAAATAAATTCTACCGCAATTACAAATAAGGGTTGCATGTGTCCTATAAATGTCTTCTATCTCTTTTGTTCTCATGCGCCATCTAGTGTTACATAAGGGAATATTCAGCTACATTCTCATCCTTGCTGAGACGAAAGCCTTAGTATAGATACAGACCGCATGTCCAAAGCCTTCGCCCTCATTTTTTGTATGAAGCACTCACTGCTTTATGGAGGTGAAACACAGATAATTGCTGATACACATGGGATTCGATTCTATTCTAGACTAGTGACGGACATTCTCCATAATGCTCCGTTGACTTCCTTTATTTACTGTTCATCATCACATTTATTAACAGTTTCCGTGTCACAGAACTGAGATAGACACATTATTCAGTATAGAAACTTGAGTATCACAGTGGCTTTGGAGTGAGACAAGTAAGTCTGATTGGGGAAGGTTATACCCTTCACTCAGTTCCATCATCTGTAAAATGTACATCATCCTACCCATCACCATCACCATCATATCTATCTCAGAGAGCTATTATGGAGAAAGAAAAACAGGTGAAGGCTCTAGTAGAGTCTATGATTCATGGGAGTAGTCCATTAGTGGCAGCCATTTTTAATATGGTAGGAGTATCCCTATAAAACAGGGTTCTCAGAAGCCAGTATTTGGTTGGCTCAGCACCCATCTGGGCAAATCAAACAAGGATCTGTACAGTAACTGGAGTATCCTTCCTCTCTACTAGCAATCCTCCTCCTGGGGTGTACTCAGTATGGTGTAACGAGTAAGAAGGGGATCTAGTGCTCAGGTAGATCTCACACCACCCTCGCCTATCAGCCACATGACCTCAGACTTTCCCCTTGACCTCTCTGCAGTGAGGTTTCAACATCTGTCATATAGGGATGATGATCATACCTAGCACATTGGCTTTTTGCGAGGATTAAATGTGTTGCCACATGTACCAGGCACACAGCAAATACTATAGAATTTCTGTTAAGAATTTCTGTTAAGTCTAAAGCGGCAACTTAAAGCGAAACAAAACAAGTCATTTACTTGGTACAAGTGCTAATAATTGTTGTAGAACTGATATTGAACTAAACCTAAATTCTCAAGAAAGAGATTCCTACAGTAGAGAGGTTGATTTCCTTCATCTGAAATAAGTAGGAAAAGTTCTATATTTTAGGGGTTTCTAATTTATAACGTTTAAAAATGTCATCTTCTTAAATGTCTTCTCAAAAATGTCAAAACAAAGATCTGTTTGATAGAAGGATTTTAGTTTCACAATAATTTTCCCTGATTTCTTTCTCTCTGCTCAATACCACACTAAGTGCTCGTGGTTCTTTTCTCACTTAATCCCTGGGACCACGCTTTCAGGGGGAAGGGCATAACCATTTTCCAGACTGCACTGATGAGGAACTAAAGCCTTAGAGAAATTAAGTAATTTACACACGTTTACAGAGCTAGTATGTATGAAAGACAAAAAAAAAAAAAAAAAGACAACCAGAATCCCAATCCAGGAATGTTTAGTATGTAAAACAGTCTTTCCACTAAAATGGTTGAAACCACTCCCTGCAAGTACTTCAAAGTGAAATAATCTCCAGATCTTAAAGCAAATTGTTTAGTTTCTCTACAGAAGCTATTTTCCTTACATATAAAATGAGAGTGATTACATCCAAGATCCTGAAAATACTAGAATTTAAAGCCAATATTTTTACTTTATAAATCTGGCTGGTAAATCTAGAAATTTATTCATTTAAAATTTAAAAATACATCCACTCATGATTTTTTCTTTTAAATTTATTTATTTGATGGGGGAGAGATAGAGAGACAGAGAGCGGGAGAGAGGCATAGAGAGAGAGAGAGAGAGAGAGAGAGAGAGAGAGAGAGAGACAAAGAGACAGACTATCCTAAACAGGCTCCATTCTGTCAGCATGGAGCCCAATGTGGGGCTTGATCTCAGGAACTCTGAGATCATGACCTGAGCTGAAATCAAGAATCCCACACTTAACCAACTGAGCCACCCTGGCGTCCCTACTCATATTTCTGTTGCATTCTCTAATTGCTGCTCTAAAAGTTATAAATTATCTTTATCAGTAAAACAACAGTTTAAATTTGGTATTATCTCATTCAGAATTCAAAAGATATAAGGATATCTGTTCTTATGCATATAGCATATTAACTCTGTACTTGGTCATTTTAATAATGCACAGATTTTCTACAAGCCTAGAATTAAAAAAACACCAATCATCCCACATGGTCTAACTTGTTAAAATCTACAATGTATTACATCTGTCAGGAAAATACAGGGGAATCAGCGCGGCTCAGTCAATTAAGTGTCTGACTCTTGATTTTGGCTCAAGTCATGATCTCACAGTTCACTGGGATCAAGCCCCCAAATAGGGTTCTGCACTGACAGCACAGAGCCTGCTTGGAATTCTCTCTCTCCCTTTCTCTCTATGCTCCTCCCCCACTTGCTTCCCCCTTCAAAATAAATGAATAAAAAAATTATATATATATAAAATTTTTATATATATATATCCTAATACATAATATCCTAAAACTTGATGGTTGACTTACCCCACATATTCTTATTTTATAATATTTAAATATTTAATGTTAACAATGTCACCTCTTCAATTGTTTACTCATCAGCCAATCTCAATTTCTTTATTTAGGTAAACACAAAACAATGGGGAAATCTGCCACAAGTCAACCTGAACATTAGCAGAAGAAAACATTACCTGTGGCCATTTTGTTTTTACTTTTGTCAAGTCAGCCAAACATTTATAATAAAAAGAAAGCAATATTTATTAGTGAAACTTTACATTCTTTTTTTTTTTTTTAACGTTTATTTTTGAGACAGAGAGAGACAAAGCATGAACGGGGGAGGGTCAGAGAGAGGGAGACACAGAATCCGAAACAGGCTCCAGGCTCTGAGCTGTCAGCACAGAGCCCAGACACGGGGCTCAAACTCACGGACCGCGAGATCATGACCTGAGCCAAAGTCGGCCGCTTAACCAACTGAGCCACCCAGGCACCCCTGCATTCTCTTTTTAAGGACGCTCTACACCCAACGTGAGGCTTGAACTCACAACCCCAAGATCAAGAGTCACACGCTCTACCTATTGAGCCAGCCAGGAGCCCTGAAACCATACGCTCTTTAACACTCAGTGAATACATATTCAATAACTGGAAAGGGGCTACTTGCTATGATAGTACTGATGCAACTATAGACAGTGCCAAACTCACTCTCATCCCCCAGAAATCAGCCTATACAGCAACCTCTGTTCAATGGCCTGGCCAAACATGTGAAATTGGTGGTGGTTTCCAAGAGAAGGGAACTGAGCCTATGACAAATTAACATGTTACTGTAGCAATCATATTTATATAAAGGAAGAAGACTCCTCCCCATCCCTGAGCAACCACTGTGAGCTCTATTATCTGTCATAGAATGCTGTTTGCAACCTCTTCACAGCACTCATAACCCTGACATGTTCATTCATTGTGCCTCTTTCCCATCAAAATTCAAGTTCCCCACCCCCAGTCAGGAATTATCCTGTCTTCTCACTCCTGTATCCTGGTGCCTACTAGTGCCTGACACATTAAAGGTGATCAAAACATAGTTACTGAGTAATGAATGAAATCAAGCAAGTGGTTAAACAATGACCTTCTGCTTCTAAATATTTTTCTTATCCCTAACCCTTTGCTGTTAGGTGTGTTTTTAAAAATGTTTATTTATTTTGAGAGAGCACGCTGCATGCGTGTGCATGAGTGGGGGAGGGACAGAGGGGGAAGGAGGGAGGGGGAGAGGGGGGAGGGGGAGGGGAAGGGGGAGAGAGACAGAGACTGGGCGCGGGGGGAGGGAAGGAGACAGGGAGTGAGGGAGAGGGAATCCCAAGCAGGCTCCATGCTCAGCACCGAGCCTGATGCAGGGTCCGATCCCACACATCATGAGATCGTGACCTGAACTAAAATCAAGAGTCAGATGCTCAACTGACAGAGTCACCCAGGGGCCCCAGTTGTTGTCCTTTCTATAGCTCCACCCCTAGAAGCAATCTCCTGCCTTGGTTAACAAGTATGTCTTAATCTGAAAACTCTTCATAGCCAAGAACAGCCAGGAATGATTTAGTGGTGAGCTGTTAGCTCCTGAGCTCTGAGGACACTTACACATGAGGGACACAGCTTTCCTTCCGGTCAAAAGACACTTCCAGATGGTTCCACCTCTCCTCTGGAAACTTCTTTCTGAGGTGTTTCTTATAGACTAGATGCTCTCATTCAGCAACATGAACTTTGTTCATTTCCACCATGTTTAGAGTTACAAAGTTCTTTATGGGTTGACAGACTTGCATCTTAGAAGCACCATCTTTCATTAAGGGATACATATAATCTCCACCATTCTTACATATGACTTGGGTAAGATATACTCCCACACTGAATCACTGCTTTCTAAATGACAAGCCTATATCCAATAGACAGCCTACATCCAATCCACAGCTACCTTTAGACCTTCTCTGTTCCACCCCGAGCCCCCTCACATCTGTAGTAGAAGGTCCCACAACCAAATCGCACACAAAGGCACTAGGCTGACCATTAGGCCTCTCCGTACTCCACTGCCCTCTAGTTACTTCCACTTGGAAGTAGATCTCATGTTGCTAAGCCCAAGGAGAGGGCAGTGACTACAGGCACTTTATGCTATGGCATGGTTTATAAGGCCAAGCTTCACCTCTTGCTTTGGGAGTTGGTGAGCATAAGCTGCACAAAGTATCAGATCCCCTCCAATGAAGGCATAAACAATCAGACAAATGGTAGCCTTGTTGGTTATCATTAAGTATCATTAGGGACCTGGGTGTGTGGTACTAATTCTTAGCCTGGCTATGCCCTGTTGTCTCCTAAATTTCACTTGATGTCACTTGAATCAGGCCCTTTTTTATTTTGACAACCTAGACAAACCAGAAACCCACATCCATGGCAGAACAGATCTACAGACCTTCCAGAGCTCGATGGGAGAAGACCATAGTCCATGCACAGGCACAAGAGTACCTAAGGAGCTTTTTAAGTCACAGATTCCTAATCTTTAGTCTCAGAAAATTTTGATTCAGGAAAACTGAAGAGAGAGAAACTGTATTCTTTAAAACTTTGCTCACTACTGCTACTTTTACCCAACCACTCAAGCATCCACTTCACTGTATCTGAAGAATATTCATTTTGGGAACCCACTAACTGACCTAAACCACACGCCTACGAGCGATTCAAAAAGCAACAATAACTATGTCATTTTGCTCTCAGAACAGGAGCTCTCATTCATTCACTCATCTGTGAGTCAGGCACCATGCTACAAATCTGTAGGGAACTAAAAATGAGTAAGATTGTAGTTCCTGAGGGCAGGACTGATGACAGTCCTATGGGGTCTGGTACAAAATGAAAATGCAGGGCCCCTGGTTCAAAAAGTATTAAGCATTTCAAGACAGTGACAGAAGAGCATTAAACCCAGCATAGGTCCCATCTGAACATGGGCAAAACATATTCACTTTGGAAACCCACGGACCTAAAAAGAGCATTCATAAGAGCAATGCAAAAACCAACAGGAAGTACTTCGTTTTTGCTCTCAAAAGAAGGAGAGCCCGCAGCTATGCCTGGGACACTGGGCTTGCCCGTGTATAAGGGAGTAATTTAGAACATTCCCACCTGAGAAATGAAGTTCAAACAGGCAAAAAGTGACAAGGTAACCAAAAGATACTGATCATTAAGAAAGTGTCTCCATTTCAATTGATTCTTCTAGTTGAATAACCAGTCCTAACACTGCCAACGAAGGAGCTTAAAATAATAACAATCCCAGAATGATGAATTACTGTTCTCCATTACTTTGGGGGTTTCCTGGGTGCTACTGCTTTCTAGAAGGTGTAAAAATTAATCCTTAGGAATAAAAGCCCTTCTTTGTAGAGATGACAGAGGCATAAGCAAGGTATATCCATGAGTTCATGAAAAGGAAAGGAGTCTTCATTTCTACTTAACTTACAATAGCTTGCTAATATCCTTTCTAATCTTCTAAGGAAATGCAATAAATAAATAAATAAATAAATAAATAAATAAATAAATAAATACATGTGAAAATTTTCACTCAAGACAGTCAGCTTGAAACGTGAATTAATCCAAATGCACTAAATAAATGAGCTCTTCCATACTTTAGAACATTATTCTTCTTAAGCCATTTGTCAAACTCATGTTCTGACATTTTCATGTTAGCAATCCTCATGATTTCATAATGTAGAATTATGTAGTTTAAGACATCGATGACTGTTTTGTTTATGGGTCTGGGGGTCTATAAACCCAAATGTTGGTATTTATTCCTATCCTTTGAAGGCCAAGGTTGGGGGTTGGGGGGTGGGACGGGAAGTACAGACCAAAACATGACCAAAATGCTGGCCCTTCATAAACACAGAGCGTAAGAGTTCTTTGTGTAGCTAATGATGGTTGAGGTTACTACATTAGCTGCCAAAGTGCCAACGATTTGGTTCTTCTACATTTACTATTTCACGGTTGCTTTGCCTTATTTGCATTCTGACAGAATACTCAGCTTCAGAACATTACAAATAGCAATCAACAAAATTAAAATGAACAGCTTTATAGCCTGCTGAAATTATGGAAGAAAGGAGACAAGTTCTCCAAGCAAAAGCACATACAGAGCAACAGGGCCTTGTATTGCTTTAAAAACACCTACCCACGTTAAGGAATGTCTTCTCCCTGCACGCAGGGAGGAAGAACCAGGCAAGAAGACCTCTCTTCTGGCAGGCACTCGTACATTTAAACTTGCTATCGTGAAACCATGGAAGGGGGATGGAATAGGAGCTATTCATGCTGTTCAAAAGGAAACCTCACTTTCAAGAAAAGAAGAAAGGGAACTCATCAAGGACGGATTTCAAATTAATTTTACACAGTGGGGTAAAAAGTGTACAAACTAACATGTCAAGTTTGCTAAGGAAAAGAAAAAAATTTCCGCTAAATTGAACACAGTGTACTTTTTGGACTGTTTTTTGTTTTTTGGTTTTTTTTGTTTTTTTGAAGTCCGCTGAGAAATGTAGCATACGTGCACTGAACAAGATTCCAGCTTAGAGTTTTCCTGAAAACCGAGAATGTAATGCAATCTGTATCTAATGATTATTTCAAACTTATTAGTCAAAACATCTTCTACATACCTCACTCAGCAAAGCCCATATGATAGTTTCAAAAGCATGACAACTAAGTGAGTTTTCTTCAGAATCATTCTTTTTAAGTTACAGACCAATGCTGGGGATTCTGACTTGGCAAGTCTAGGGCAAGACCCAACCATTTTTTTTTTTAATAAATTGTTTTTAAACTTACGAGGTGATGCTGAGACACAGCCAAGTCTCAGAGCCATCGTTCTAAACTAATGGTTCTCAAAGTGTGGCCCCCAGACCAGCATCAGGAGCAAAATCTGGGAAGCTGTTTGGATTGCAGCTTCTGGAACACCCCGCAGACCCACCAAATTCGAACCTCAGTGGAGGAGGGGCAGCAGGCTGCACTTTAACGAGCCCTCCAGGTGATTCTGATTTGTGTTAAAGTTCGAGAATAGCTGTTTAATTCAAAAATGAGTTAGGTCAAATTCATTTGTCTTGTAATTACCAAAACAAAGCAACCAGACCTTTCACCAGATTTTCTTTTATAGTTTCTGTATTCAACACGCAAATCAAAATAAACCTTAGAAATTTATTTCTCCCTGAAAGGACCTAACAGCTGCTACTTTGGACACGTTTCTGTAAGCCATCACTTTGGCCACCTTGAGCTCAGTCTCTGGCTCCTTCCCTGGATTAGGACAGAGGTCAGCAAACGGTTGCTATAAAGGCCCAGAGAGTCAATGTTTTCAGTCCAGCAGGCCATATGGTCTCTGTCATGGCCACCCAACTCTGCCATTTACAATGCATAAATGATGGGTGTGGCTGTGTTCCAATGAAACTTTATTTACAAAAACAGGTGTCAGGCCAAATTTGGCCCAAGAGCTATAGTTTGCTGACCTCGGAGTTTAAGAACCAATGGCAGACTAGTTGGGGAGGGCTGGGGAGAGGAATGAAACATGCCATCCCAACCCATGAATGTACATTCTCCCATGAGCACAAACTTATCCAGCCTGGAAGCTGCTTCCAGGTGAAGGACAGCAAACTATAAAGAAGAAAAAGAAAAAGCATTGTGTCTCATTTATTCCCTTAGGACTTATTCACAGAGTTAGTGCATTCCATGTGCCTGGAACCAAACATCAAAGCCCTACCCCCATAAACCCAAGTCCGACAGAAGAAAAAATGAAAATTAGAAACAATGCACTGTGATACAGCCAGACAATGAAATGTTATTCAGCATTCCAAAGAATGAGCTATTATGTCATGAAAAGGCAAAGGGAAAACAAATGCATGTTACTAAATGAATGAAGCCAATCTGAAAAGACTACACACTGTGGGATTCTAACTCTAAGACATTCTGGAAAAGGCAGCACAATGGAGACAGTAAAAAGATCAGTGTTGTCAGGGGTTAGGGGAGAAGGTAGATAAATTAATAGAGCACACATAGAGGATTTTGAGGGAAGTAAAACTACTCCGTATGATACTATAATGGGGGATAGATGCATTATGTATTTGTCCAAACCCACAGAACGTACAAAACTAAGAGTGAACCCTAAAGTAAACTACGGACTCTGGGTGATGACGATGTGTCAGTGTTAGGTTCAACAACTGTAATAAATTTACTTCTCTGGTGAGGGATGCTGATAAAGGGGGAGGCTGTGCATGTGTGGGGGCAGGGAGTACAGGAGAAATGTCTATAACAACCTTCTCAGTGTTGTCTTGAATTTAAAAGTGATAAAAAGAGGGGCACCTGAGTGGCTCAGTCAGCTGATCGTCTGACTTTGGCTCACGATCTTGCAGTTCACGAGTTCAAACCCCACGTCGGGCTCTGTGCTGACAGCTCAGAGCCCGAAGCCTGCTTCAGATTCTATGTGTCTCTCTCTCCCCTGCTTGTACTCTGTCTCTGTCTCTCTCTAAAATAAACATTTTAAAAAATGTTTTTAAATGATAAAAAGAAAAGCCCATTAAAAAAAAATATTCCCAATGCATAGAGTGAAAAAAGATATGATAGGATTATCAGTAGAGGGATATTAGAATGTAAAAATAACATCAGTGAGACATCTGATACTATACTGTTGTTCCGATCATGATGGTTTTATTCCAATAAATTATACCAACTGACCCATTAATTCATGGACCTCAGCTCATGGTTTCAGGATTAAGCAAACTAATTGCTTAAGAGAGCCCATAGGGCTGAGGAAAGAAGCCTGGTCCAAAGACAGGCCAAACTCTGTAACAACAGTAACAATGACCCCAAACAGCCCATCATGGCTTCTCTCTTTGTAGGGTTCTTTCTGTTTAGGCTGTACATTCATAGAGGGCAAGTCTATATTTTATTCATCCTTGTATCTTCAGGAATTAATACAGTATGAGGCACATGGAAGGCACATAATAAATAGTGTACAATGCCATGAAAAGAATAAGTTGTCATTATTTGAGTGGTCACTAAAAAAATGCTTTCAAATGGATCAAACTGTTCTGGAAATATAGAAGGGATGACTGGCACTCCCTGAAGAAGCTAAGAAATAAATAACACTAGATCTGGATCTCCAGGAATGAATAAGACTATGCCACTTGGAGAACAAGGAGAAAGATATTCCAGGTAGAGAAAACAGCAGGTGTAGAGGCATAAAGTTCAAGATTAACACTTTCAGGAAACAAAGATCAACAAAGCTGGACCATAGGGTGAAACAGTGAGAAAAAAAAAGTCGGGGGGGGGGGGATGAAAAATGAAGGCAAAGGAGATGTACCTTACATCTGAGAAATTCAGAGATTATCCAAACATATGGCATTGTATCCTACAACCCAGAAACGGTCATGATCAAACACTTAAAAAGCCCCAATAGATCACTCTGGCTGTAGCCCAAATAGAGAAGTATTGCAGGAGGATGCTTAACAGACCCGATGAAAGAAGTTGACTGAACCTAAACAGTGACCAGAATAGATGGGAGAAAAAAAATTGAGAGGCTTTTCTGAACTTGCATGGATATTCTTTCCTAATTAGATAAGGAAGAAAAAGCTAAGGTAAGGTTCTCCCCTTTCTCATTTAGGAGACTTCAGAACAGGTAAGACTCTTGGGGCATCTGGATGGCTCAGTCTGTTAAGCTTTTTTGATTTAGGCTCAGGTCATGATCTCATGGTTCATGGAGATCGAGCCCTACAATGGAGCTCTGTGTTGATAGCATGGAGCCTGCTTGGGATTCTCTCTCTCTCTCTCTCTCTCTCTCTCTCTCAAAATAAACAAAAAAACCAACAACAGTTAAGACTCTTACCTGAGTCAGGGGATAAAGCAGGAGAAGCAAGCAAGTTTGGAATACAAAGACAGACCCTATTCTGTTGTGAATAAGTTGAACTTCAGACAGTTGGGGAAAGATACAGTCTCAAATGTTTAATAGAGTAGCTTATATGAAACCACTCTGAAAGCTTGAGAACAGTGCAAACTGGTAATACATTTAATGTTTTATTTATTTATTTCCAGAGAGAGACAGAGTGTGAACAGAGGAGGGACAGAGAGAGACACACACACAGAATCCAGGCTCCAGGCTCTGAGCGACCGGTCAGCACAGAGCCTGATGCAGGCTCGAACCCCAAAACCCTGAGATCATGACCTGAGCCGGTCACACACTCAACCAGCTGAGCCACCCAGCTGCCCCATAATGCTAAAATTTTTAACAGTAATCAAGAGAGGACACACCTGTAAAATGTAATGCATTTTGAACCCAGAGTAAGAGGTGAAATGGTCACATTTTTAGGAAGCGCCCAATTTCTCCCTTACCAATAAGTACCTCTGGAAGGTGAAGGCCTCGGAGCAAAAACCTAGAAAAAAAAATAAATCTTTGGTCCTCTCCGCTCCAAATAACCCTTGGTTCAGGCCAGGGCAGACCAGCCCTACAAGCTTAGTTTCTTACTGGGCTACCTTGAGTGAAAAGATTCCAGAAACAGCCAAAGAGTTCTAGTGCCCATGTTTTCTCAAAAGCAGGGACAGCGAATGGCACAATTTACATCTAAGGTCAAAAGGTCAAATTCGGCTTTCCTAACCCCAAGGAATGTCTGTGGTACTGATTTGGGATATAGGAAGGGATGGTTTATGAAGACAGCATTCACCACAGATCACTGAGTCCCAGTGTCTGGGGTACAGTAAAATATTTAATGAATAAAGAAGGGAGTGATTCTATGGCACATAAACTAATTTTGTCAACCAGACTTAGGGCAGACATTTTCTAGTTTATTTAAGGCAAAAGAGGTTTTATCAGAACATCCAGAATAAACTAGCTTCCTAAAAATAATATGCTGGCTTCAAGAAGGATTCACACGATAGATAACAAAAATATTATACGTAAAATTGAATGGTAAGATTGTGGCATATTTCACGTCTTTGGGGAAGAGGTCCCTGTATTTTCTAAGTTTTCTATAAGACAGATACCAAAAATATTACAGTGATTACGTCTAGGTGGTAGGATTAGGATTCAATATCTTTGGGGACTTATCAATGGTATAGGTTTTCTGTAACAGAAATATATTACTTCTGTAATAAGAAATGAAATATAATTTGAAGAAAGTCTATACATGCCAGCTTCCACAGCCTCCACACCTCCTTAGTTCAAGTTAGAGACATCTTCTGTCTGCAACACATCTCCCAGCTTTCTCTCTGGTCCTATGGTGCCTTCTCCATTGAGCAGCCATGATGCTCCTTTAAACCGTAAAGTGCTCCAGTAGGTTCATTGCATTTAAAAAATTTAGTCTCAGAGCACCTGGGTGGCACAGTCAGTGGAGCTCAGGTCATGGGATCTGGCCTCCAGGCAGGCTCTAGGCAGAGTCTGAATGGAGAGCCTGCTTGAGATTCTCTCTCTCCCTCTGCCCTTCCCCGTGCTCTTGTCCTTGGGCCTGTCCATACATCCTCTATCTAAATAAATAAATAATTCAGTCTCTACAAGACCCAAAGAACAGGGCCTGGCCTGTCTCTCTGATCTTATCTCCTAATTTACCCCTCCCCCTACACTGGTCTCTAAATCCCTACCCAACCCCCCCCCCCCCAACCTTCTCCACCCAGCCACACTGCTTTATATCTGCCTCTAGAACAAACCAAGCAACCAGGAACAGGTCCCCAGACTTCAATTTCATACTGATCCCAGATCAAATGTTACCTCTTCAGAGAGAGGGCTTCCCTGAGTGCCCCACCAGAAGTCACACTCCATACAATTTCTTGGTCTGCTGTTCACAACACTTACAAGGACCTGCTGTTATTTCACTCATGGGCTCCTTCCCCATTTGAACCACCAATCTCTCCCATGCTATAAGCCCCTTGAGAGCAGGAACCTTATTTCAAAGGTCCATCCTGAGGATCACAACAGAGCTTGTCATACAGATGCACAATGGAACTTTTGGCAGGTGGTGGGGGTGATCGGCTGGCAAGATTTTACCTGAATGTTGCCTTCAAGTTTATTTTATGTTGTGTTTGAGGAAGTGATAAAGACGGTGCGTGTTCTTTCGCAGCACACGAGGACATCACCATTACCAGACTGTGTGATATACTGAAGTAGAAGCAGAAAATGGGAATTTAATGAGGGTTGTTCCTTTGCATGCTTTTACTGAAGGACTGCTTGGAACTGAAGGTCTCCTAGAGATTCACCAGGTTAATCCTACAACAGCTTACTTTTTTTTTTTTTTTTTTACATGTCATATAACCAAGACATTCAAACACAAAGAATATGAGAAAATTAAAGATGGAGGAGGGAGTGGAAAATACACACTGGTATGTTTCAAACCATGCAGAGATTCAGATTCAACCTTGATTTGTTCTCTTATCCTCCCATTGCTGAGGTATTCAGCAGAAAACAAGGTCACAGAAAAACAACACGGGGCTTATCCTCAAACCTGAGGATGGGTTTGTATTCCCAAGTTAAATTCCTAGCAGTGACAATCTGAAAGTTGCTGGTTGGAGTAAAAGCTGACTATGCCCTTGAAGAAGACCCAGAATCCCTGGAATTCTGGACATAAATATATCAACTCTGGAGCTAGTCTGATGTCTGGCTTCTTGCCTAGACTCCAGTTAATACTCGAGTATTTCTAGTTCTGTACGGTTACAGTTATCCTTTGCTTGAATTGCTAAAACCAAAGCTAAGAGTTGTCCTAAATAATGAAAAACTCAATTATTAAATCAAAAGCAATCAGTGACTAAGACTAACACCTTTCATGCTATACAAAGAGAGTTGATTAGCTCTTTTTAGACTGCTACAAAAAAATCTGATGAGAAGGACAGCTGAGAAAGTTCTATACAATTATTAAAATGAAAACATCTCTGATTATGTGGCTCCTCTATTGAAAATATGTGGGATTTATCCTCGTCTAAACATACTGCAGCTGAACTGGGTTCAAATCTTAAATGCTACTTGAGCCTATCTCCAAAACAGTGGCAGAAACAAAGAAGCAGACATAAGCTCTTCTTTAATGAAGCAAAAGACAGGAAATACATACATATTAGGACTGAACTTCTAGTACTATTTGATTAAGAGGAAAAATGAAATTCTCTATATTTCAAGTGTTTGCTTCACAAACTATAAGGGAGTTTGTGACATCTCACCAATTTTCTGTCTGATACGGAAGAGACACTTAACAATAACAGCGGGTACAAGTTAGTGATGGACATGAAAGGATGAGATGGCCTCACCCCCGTTCTCACCTCCTCAAACGGGAAACATCATGACTTTCACTGGACTCATCATGTGTCATAAGTGGATACTGGGGGAGAGGAGAAGGAGAAGGAAACAGAAGGGCTACCTACTACCTAACATCCACATATGCGATAACTTTTTCTCCTGTTTTCTTCTTCCAACTGATAATTAAGACACCATTCTGGGTGATTGCTGACAGCAGCTCTTAATATTAGAACAAATTCTATGTCCAACTGGAACAGAAATGATCACTACTAATTAGCTAAGAAAAAAAAAAAAAAAGCACCTCTCAGAAACCATTCCAAGAGCCTCTGGTGGGCTCAGTCAGTAGAGCGTGCGGACTCTTGATCTCGCGGCTGTGAGTTCGAGCTCCCGTTAGGTGAAGAGATTAAAAATAACATCTTAAAAAAAAAGAAAAAGAAAAAGAAACCATTCCACAGGAAGAGTTCAAGAACAAGAAGCAGAGGCAGGCCTCAGAAGACGGTTTTTCTCAGTAAAATTCTGGGTCTTTGGGTGCTTATGTTAATTCCATTGAGGGACACCTGGGTTGGTGTCAGCTAGGGTGAACAGGTAAAGGTCAGAGGCCAGACTATTAACCTCTGAGCCCGGGGGGGGGGGGGGGGGGGGGCAGTAAAGGCAGCTTTTGTCTTGCCACAGATCAGCTGAGAGTTCAGAACTTGGGGTGCTCTGAATGTAAAGAGCCAGGATATTTACACCAGAAAAGGGAGGAAAGGAATGGATTTCTCCCAGTTCCCAGGCTAGTAATCCAACTTTAAAGAACTTTGTCCCTTCTGTAGAACAAAGCCTGCTGAACTCAAGACTGTTGGTTCTAGTCCCTGCAAAATACACTAGAAATAGGAATTTTTACCTTTGGGCAAACTTGATCCCTCACCCTTTCTTACTAGATGCCGTTCACTTGTTCATCGTTAATGGATCCCCAAGGGAATGCATCACAACACCTATTACATTAAAGAGAAGCCTGGGGGGGGGGGGCAGGGGGGATGGGTGAAATAGGTGAAGGGGATGAAGAGTTCACTTATTGTGATGACCAACCGATGTATAGAAGTGTTGAGTCATTATACTGAACACCTGAAACTAATATAACACTATGTTAATCATACTGGAATGTACAAATTAATGACTAAACATCAAACCCTCCCAAAATAAAGAAAGAAAATAAAAAGAAGGCCTTAGCAATAATCTGTCCTGGAATTTTAAATTTTTTTCAGTCAAGTATTCACATGAAGTATTTCCTTGTCTATTTTTTCCTCGATCGCTGCAAGGTGTGTATTTTTTTTTGTTTCAGTTTTGATAAGAAAAAAGTCCTATGCTGTCTTAGAGAAATAATATGCTGTTTTAAATGAATTGTTACTAATAAACTTATCTTTAAAGAGGAAATAAAGAAATCTAATATCAGACAAGAAAATATTTTTCTGCCCCGTTTGATTACAACCACTAAACGTTAGGGAATACTTATAGACCTACTATTGCTTATTAAGTTGGGGTTTACTTGGAAAAGTGATCCCTTCTCTCAAAACCTCCAGCAGAATTAATAGTAATTGAATCTGTTTATGTTCTGAAAGCCTCTTTTTTCTTTTAGATGAAGATCCATCTGAAGATGGTGAGTCCAGTTTTCATCAAAAATAATTCATTTGCAGCCGCAAAGTTAATTTATGTTTCTTTACTTTATAACTGATGCCTCTGTGAAGAAGTTAGCCTGATCAATACCCACAGGATATGAAGGGTGTTGATTTTTTTTTATTTTTCTTTAAATTTGTGGACTCCTGTTGATTTCTCAGGAGTAAACCCTGAACATTTGTTTTTACAAATAACCAGATAACTATAGTATGAATGTTTCCTTTCTAGTCAGCTGAAGTTCAATGCTGAGCAAGGTTGTGGTGAATTTTAATATTATTCTCCCTTGGCCGTAAGTGAAATCATAATCATTTTGAAAAAGCTGCCAATTATATCCATTTGCCTATATGGCATAAAGTACCTTTCCCTAGAATATGCAAAGAATCTTTTTTTTTTTTTAAACCTCATCTTGTAAATAGAGACCTAAATTTTACCAAGCAAGTCAGGGTCACAGTTAAGAATAACAGAGGTAATAAAGAACACCAATTCTTATTTCAACGTCCTCCTGAAAGGCTTTTTAAAATCACACAGAAAGTCCTGTTTCTCAGTCTTCGTTAAAAGCAAACTTGCAGTGTGAGAACAAAGCTAATAATTACAAGATCTTTCCTAGCTGTGGATTTCAGAGCTAGCAAAAGCACGGAAAAGAGAAAAGCATGCAAATGGGGTTTTCTTTACCTGAAGTGAAAGCGGTGCACCAGCTTCGTGACTACCGTAACCATCCTTCCCAGGTCAAGAGCCGGGAATGCCAGAGCGGCAAGAAGTGAAGAAGGAAGCGAAGGTTGGAGCCGCTGCGAGAATCTTCCCAGGGCCCTTCCTCCCGTGACACACCTCCTCTCTCTGGCTCCGAAGGCAAGTGGCTCTCGCTCTCCCTTCACGGTTACCCACAAGCCTGTCATTTCTGCTCCATCATCCGGCAGCTGCCAGAAGCACCCGGCAGAAGCGTGCACACCGGGCGGCTGAGCACGAGCCCGGCGCGGAGCAGGCGGAGTGCCTCCCGGGGAGCCCGGGGCTGCGCGGCCACAGCTGACGATCCTAAAGCCGCACGTTACAGGGCGGAGCGGAGCTTTCCAGGAACGAGGACCAGCTGCGGCACAGCCCGGCGCTTCCCGGAGCCTAGTGCAAGCCCAAGCTCGCGGGGAGCTCCGGAAGCGGCCCCAGCTACTGAGCATGCTCGGCTTCCCTCGGCTCCACGAGGGCCTTCCGACCGGTGACTTCTCTTCATTTGAGAAAAGGGGTAGAATGGAGAAGCGTGCGGAGGGTCAGATCCAGTGGAGGTGATTTTTTGAGCGTGGAGATGACCTCCCGATACCCTCCCCCGCCCCCCAACCAAAAAAGAAAAAGAAGAGAAGAAAGAAGCCGAGACGATGCATTGCATTGCAGTGAACAAATATTATTGATAGGTTGATAGAGATGTTTGGAAGCTATCGATTGTTGTTTAGTCTTTAACACTCCCTGCACAATTAAATTGTCTGCGGGGTCAAGTATGTAGTGTAAACTGCGAAAGGATGCTAATCCTAGAAAGTTACTAGCACTCAAGATTCGGTATGGAATTGCCTATATTTGAAAGTCTAAGCAATGTCATGAATCAATCCGTTGATATCTACATAAGTGAAATCTGCCTAAAGACAATGACTTTTAGTTAAACGTATTTTATAAAGTGTGAAATTTTTGAGATTTAAACGTTAATTTATATTATAATAACTTACATTTTGATGTTTAAATCTTTCCGATGGCAAGATTCAGCAGGGAATGTTGTTTATTCATGACTGTAATCCCAAACCTTTTATCAGGGCTTGGTAAATGACAAGTGCTCCATAAATGCTGGAGTGAGAATGAATTGTGGGTTAGATAATCTGTAAAATCTGTAAATAACACGGGAAGGTTGAAGTTCTTGAATTTGATATGAACTCTTGACCTTATCAGCTTTGTGTTTTAGGCTAGCCAAGTATTTGAAAATAGGAGTACACTAAATTTTTGTCATATAGGTGTCCAATGCATAAGCAAATTGTTTTTTAAATATGATTTTCATTTTCGTGTTGTTGTTTTGTGTGTGTGTCCCTCTTTCTTTCCAGCCCTCTAAGTTACTCTTTGGCAATCTGAGCCAAACTCAGGGCATGTTCTCTCTGCTACTGTTGAAACCAGGGACACGGACTACATGGCTTGCAGATAACAAGATTGTTTTGAAAAACATCTAGCCAGTCATTTCTGCCAAGTCTGTGAAGGGTGAATCCAAGAGGCATTCATGGCTGAAAGCTGGCCTGTGAAAATCCATACAGAAAACATGAGTGAGCTGGGAGTCCGGTGTTTCTTGAATCCTCAGCCAGGTGTTGCCTTGGCCCACTGATCCAACCACATAAGCAGGAAAATCCTCTCTCTCCTCCCCGGATTTTCCATCCCCTGACCTTCTATTCTCCAGTTAAGACTCTTGTGGCTATGAGTGCCTCTGGCGTCCAGAACCTTTCCTGGCTCCCCTCCGCTGGGCCTCACCAGTGCATACTCTTTTAACCATACTTTCTGAATTGCTAAATCGTGCCTCAACTACCACCAGCTGTGAATTCTTTAAGACCTGAGACAATGCTGGCTTTTGCATCTATACAACTGTATAGGTTTGCACAAGCACTGGTTTTCATATGTTTTCATATCAATTGAGGCACCGTAGGGAGTCCTTCTAATTGAAGTGGTCAATTACAAAAGTGGTGGGGTTAATTTAGGGACATTTCCTAGCAGTGATTCCAGAAGGAAAAATAATTGTTTTCAATTAAATCAAAGATTTCATAGCTGGAAGGAAGAAGTAGGCCTGTTTGTGCAGACCTGATAAATACAGATAACTAGGGTCAAGCTGTCTGGCCTGTTTCTCTACCCCAAATAGGAATAGAGGTAGGGGCACGTCTTCCATTACCATGGGTTCTATGGACACACACATTTTATTTCGTAGCAAAGATTCTTTATATCATCTCCCTCATTAACCTCCTACACTTTTTTTTTTCTTTTTGCTCTTCATCATAGTGCAGTGAATCTGGTTCTCAAAAGTTTTCCAACTGGCGCCTCTATTTTCATCTCTTTCTCTCTTTTTTTCTTTCTCTCTTCTTTTTCCAAACTGCCCCTGGAGTTTCAAGTCTCTTCCTAAAATTTCTTTATTGTTAACAGTGAACTTTGTTGCTTGCCTTGGGAGAGTCCTCCCAACTTTCTCCTAGCAGATGCCCAATGATGATTATTCATTCATCGAATAGTCCATCTGCTCAATAATATGTTGACTGGTCCGATTGGTCTAATTTTCCACAGCTTGACCATTCTTTGGTTAAAGGATGGGTATATGACTCAATTTTAACTCATGAAGAGCCTAGGCAAGTTTGCAACAGACATCAGGAAGGTTCTTCTTTTCTCATAAGTGAGAATTATGGAAATCCACTAATCTCTCCTTTTTATTTATTATTATTATTTTTTTAATGTTTATTTATTTTTGAGAGAGAGAGTGAGACAGAGCGTGAGCGGGGGAGGGCCAGAGAGAGGGAGACACAGAATCCGAAGCGGGCTCCAGGCCCTGAGCTGTCAGCACAGAGCCTGATGCAGGGCTCCAACCACGAAACCTGAGCCGAAGTCGGACGTCCAACCGAATGAGCCACCCAGGCGCCCCTAATATCTCCTTTTTAAACAGGTAAGCACCCAGCCCCTAATGCTATGAGGAACCATCTTTCTACCTTGAAAAGATCAGCCTTGTCAAGAAGCCAACATTGCACAAAGTGAAAAGCAGATGGAAAACCCAGGTCTTTGGTGAATGTCATTAAATTAATCCACCTACCCAAATGCCTACCTTACCTCACCTCTTGGAATGGGAGCCAATAAAATCTGTTTAAAGGCGCTTTACATTGGGTTTTCCTGGCAGTCAAAAGCCTCCGGTCTGAGATAAGCTTTTATTTCAATTTCCTATTCAAAATGCTAAAGTGATTAAGAAATAGCTAAATTTCTTAGCATAGCATTTGAGAACTTTCTCCTGGCCCCTCTGTGTTTGTACATTTGTTTCCCATTATATTCTGCTATGCATTTTACATTTTGGCCATGCTGGGCTACTTGCTCTAATCATGTCATTTGCTCTCTCATAGCCCAGTCTGCTTTCATCCTGCATTTTCTGCTACTAAAATCCAACTCTTCCTTCCAGGTCCAGATTAAAAGATACTTTTCTCTGAAATGAATGTTCAGAATTAATATTTTCATACATGTTCTGTGTACCTCTTGTGTGTAAGCTTGGATCCTCCCAGCAGCTGAGCCAAGCTGGGATTAAATGTGCGACAACTTTATTTAAAAAAATGTCTGGGGAAAAAAGGGGGGAGGGAGCTGGGTAAGGCTGGGAGCCTTCAGATTATAATCAAGTCTGACCCAGAGTGAAGGAGAGAGAAGTGAGGAAGGAAGCTGGATGCGGTGCAGTTCTAAGGAAAGTTCAGTGAGGCCCGTTGATGAATCCTAAAGCCAAAGTCGTCCATTAGAGGAGTCCAGCTTCTCCCAGAAATGAGATGCTTTAGTATCAATGCCACCATCAGTTTTTGCCTAGGAGAAGCCTGTGGGATGTGTGGTTTCACCAAAAAATGCTGTACGACTATCAAGGGCTATGGTCTTCGTCATCTATGCTTTGTGCAGCGGAGGGTAGGAGGCACTTTCCCATGGCTGCCATGCTTCTCATTGATCACTCATTCGGTCTTGTCCTGCATTCTATTTGTCATCTATATGAGCCTCTACTAGATTATAAACTCCTTAAGGGCAGCAAATGGGTCCATCTTTGTCCCATTGTACGTTTCACATAGTAGGGCCCCAGCTGAATGTTACTGTGTTACTCAAGCTGAATTCTAGAATATGTGGCCTCAAGCTTCTGTATTCATAACTCCCTACAAAACTATAGGGACAATGCCCCCCCAAAGGTCCATGAGAACTTGCTTCCAGAAGCTATAAAATACTATTCCATGATTAATATTTTTTAAAAGGAATTAACGGTCTCACTCCACTGGCTACTAAACTCCTATTGGTTTCTGAGTCTCCCCACAGAAGTTCTGTTCAGAACCTTCAGTGTCCATGAGGCAGTGAAGTTGAGTATGGGCTGATTAATATCCCCATTTTTCACAAACTCAATCCTCAAGGCCAGTGGATTACTGAACTTTTGGGCTAAATTTATAATGCACTTCGCTTCTTGACTAGGAAAATAAATTTCTCTAGTATGCTACACTTTGTACTATTTCCTCAGCATTCATTTTTAGATGATATGAGAATGGATCTTTCAGGTAAACTTTTCAGATAAAAATAAGTTAGAAGTGATTCTCTAAGTGGGAAAAAGAGGTTAGAAAAATAGTGATTACTTAAGGTGTACCTTATTACGCAAAGAGGGAAAACATGTAAATATGGGTATATTGGCATATCATTATACTCCATATAAATAGTGTTCATGTATCATTGTTAATTTAGGGACAACCAATTTATGGTTAAGATGATGATGATAATAATTAATAATAGTGCTTATTAAGTCAGGTTCCAGTAAGGAGACAAAAACCTCACAGTAATTTGAAAAGAGACAGCTTAATATGAAAAATTATTTTGTATTTCCAAAGAAAACTATTAAAAGGGAATAAAGAGAACTGTAAAGAATACCCTGCGGGGACCCAGGGCAGGCTACCCCAAGATGGGTCACTTTGACATAAAGATTATTTTGAGTTAAGCTGCACCTGAGTGGCTCAGTTGGTTAAGCATCTGACTCTTGAGTTCAGCTTAGTTCATGATCTCAGGGTCTGTGAGATTACTGATAGCACAGAGCCTGCTTAGAATTCTCTCTTTCCCTCTCTCTCTGCCCCTTCCTTGCTAGCATGCTTGCTTGCTATCTCTCTTAAAATAAATAAATAAACTTAAAAAAAAAATACGATTATTTTGAGTTAAAAGTAATCAAAACCCAGCAAATGCAAGAAAAGCCCTCTGCTTCCCCATCAATTGCCTACATTTACTTAAGACCCGAGAGCCTGTACCCAGAAGAGAGCTATTAACAGAGGCTCCTCCTTACCTAAGGGACTTATCTGCATAATAGGACAACCTTTTTTTCCAAACATCGCCTTTCACCTTCTTGCTGATGAGCTTTCTCCCCTTTGTATTCCCAGATCTCTACCCCTCTCCTTATCTCTTATAAGCTTCCTTTTGCCTCATTGTCTTTGGAATTTCATGTGTGTGTGTATTCTACAGATGTACGCCTATTAAATTTGATTTTCTCCCGTTTATCTGTCTCATGTCAATTTCATTCTGAGTCCAGCTAGAAGGGGGACGCCTGGGTGGCTCAGTCAGTTGAGTGTCCGACTTCAGCTCAGGTCATGATCTCGCGGTTCATGAGTTCAAGTCCCTTATCGGGCTCTGTGCTGACAGCTCAGAGCCTAGAGCCTGCTTCAGATTCTGTGTCTTCTTCTCTCTCTGCCCCTCCCCTGCCCATGCTCAGTCTCACTCTCTCAAAAATAAAATAAACATTACTAAGTCCAGCCAGAAGGGTAAAGGAAGGTCTTCTTCCCTTCAACCCCAAGGCTGAGGGGGGTACTCAAGGAAGGAAGCCTTCCCCAGGCCTGGGATCCAGCCCTCTTTGGGATAGCTGCTGCCCACTGGATACTGGAGAGGTTTGCTGGTTTTCCCAGGCCAGAGTCTGTCCACAATCCGCAAGCTGAGGCCGGTGGGAATGAACTGTAGGGTCTGGGACTCACAAACTGGAAGTTTCCTGCAGCAGTGCCAATGGGCTAAGGCTAGTTACCAGGATATTGCCCACTGTGCTACTGATGAGTTTTGCTAAGAGGCTGCCTCCAGAGGCTGCTGTTGAACTGGTTGCAAAGCCAAGCAGATACCGGCTGGACTTACCAGAAAACCGCCAGGAAGTCACCTTCAAGAAGTACTGTTGAAGTCTCTGAGCACCCACAGAGCCTGCCTGAATCCACCGGTGAGGGTGTGCCATTGAACTTGCTGATGTGAGGCCAGCTGGAGAGACTGCAGAACTCATCCAGAAGCTGATGCCTGGAGACGGGGAGATGCCACTGAACTGCCCTGCCCCCTGGAAAGCCTGCAGAACTACCTGCCACCTGCCTGGGAGGTACTGCCATTCTTACTGCTGGAAAGTCTATGGAAGTACTTTGGGAACTTACTACAAAGATATTTACGGCGATGCTGTTGAAACTCTCTAGAAGTGAGCTCCACTGAGTGTCCTACGTGCCAGCCCGACACGGCTAGCACAAGAATGCTGGAATGCACACTTGAACCAGGAAGGGACCTCTCTCCCTCTTGCAGTGTCCCTCCAGCACCCTCTACTGACAAAGCATAACAGCTAGCAAGAGACCAATGTTTCCGTGTCACAAGCAGGCAATGAAGGATGGATTGGGAGCACAAAGGCAATAAATTAATAACTGACTGGTACTGTGCTTTTATCAAAATCACTGCTTTCCACTGAAATTATCTCTGTATTCATTTATCTCTTCTACAAACAGCTGATAGGTAAGTGTCTCAAGGTAAGGATAATTTTTATAATTTATGTGTGGCATAGTACCTGGCTAATGCTATGTGTTTAACAAACATTTGTGAAAATGTGGTGCTGCATATAGAAATATTGCACCCTGAACTAAAAGACTCACTTGGTCTGACAAGCACTAGGCCTGCCCAAATTTGGTTGGCATGATGGGAGACCATTACTTTCGTTGTTTGGAAACTGGCAATGGTGGTAATTGACACAATACACACCTGTAAAGTCACTATTTTCTAAAAATGGGATTTTTGTAGTCCCTAAGAATTTTGGTCAGAGTTGACTGTCTGGAAATCTTCCATGATTCACTAGAGGGAAAGAAACCTCTTTCTTCTTTTTAGAGGCAAATTATTCTATGTGCAAATTTACTGAGAAAATGATAAGAGCAATTATACTAGTAAGCTAAATGATGTCCACCTTACATAGACTCTAGTAACATGGAAAAATATAATTAAAACTATTCGCATATATAACAAAAGTTCATTGTACAGAAGTATGCGTCAGCAAGATCCATTTTTTGTGATGATCTAATTAAAAGACTGAATTTTGTCTTACATTGAAGATATCTGCACTCGATGAGTTTGGGAATTGAATAAAGAGATGAATTTATTTAGTCAATATCGAAGTATTAAATCAGTGACTCCTATAGAATAGGAACCGAAGTATAACTAAGGTATAGACTTAGCTACTACAATAATGGAAGCCCAAAATACAATGGCTCAAAAAAGATATCAATCAGTTTCTTTCTCATGGAGTAGACCCTGCTCCATAAAGTCTTCCAGGATTCAGATTCCTTCTTTCTTGTTGCTTGACCATTCCCTCAGGTACCGTCTTGTCCCATGTAGAAGGTGGCTCATTGGCAAAATTCAGACCATGCTCTGCTGTCACACTAGCTTAGGGAAAATTGAGAGAAACAGCAACTATTTTTCATTAGTCAATCCAAAAGGGCACCTTTTTATAAATCATCTTAGGAAGAGTGTTTTTAATCAATTCAATGGCAAAGCAAGGACATCTTTACTTTCCCAGAGCAGTCATTTTTTTAAAAAATCTGAACAAAGATGCATTGTGCTCATATTGTTTTGAACAGCACCTCTTGGTTCTAGGACACATAAAGGAGGAAGGAAGGAAAGTAGAGGATAAATAATTCCCTTGGAGAGAGAGAATGTTGATGTTGCACTTCCACTGAATTCCATTGGCTAGAACATAGTTATGTGGTCACGACTCTCTACAAGGTAGGATGGGAAATGTAGACTCTAACTGGAGGCAGGTTTGTTTTCCAAGGGAAGGTGAGAGAGAAAGAAAGTTAGCAGTCTCTACTACACAAAGATCTTTATTGTGATATCATTAAAACTGTTGCTTGGTTTTAAATACTTCTCAGTTTAGAAACATGTTGAATACTTAAATTCTATACTATTAGCTTATTAACTAAAAATGGCTTACATTTAATGGTAATATATTTACATTTAATGGTAAATATCTTTGTAACAATGGTTAACTATTCTAAATATGTTTAATGGTTAGACAGAGAATTGAGTCCAGCCTTTACAGTTCCTGTTACCATGTTCCATTAAATTAATATATAGGCCACTAAAAAAATATAAACCATTCACCTTTACAAAATAAATTGGTAGTAATGTGCCAAGAAATAAATAAGCACATTAAAAAAATAAATTTAAAAAATCAGAAATGTCTAAAGAAATAGACCAAGAGCAGAGGTACAAAATGTAAGTTGAAAGACAAAAGTTATTTAACAACAACAAAAAGTACACCAATATGGGGGAGGGGTGCTGTAATGTCATTCCTTAATATTTGAAAAATGTTACCCAAGGGTAAACCAAAGATATTAACTATTAGGGACAGAGATGCAATTTGAAATTGTTTTGAAGTCTCACTCTGATACATTCAGTTTGAAGGAAAAAGACAGAAATAACCACAATTGAAAAAAGAAGCATAAGATATTATATGGCAATACTTCACACTATGCAAACAAATGTGAAAACTTGAAGTAGATGATTTTTTAGAAATATTAAAAAATAATAATTGATCCCAGAAAAGATAGAAAACCTAACAGATGAACAGCTACATAAGAAACTCAGAGAGCAATCAGATAACTTTCAGAGTACAAAGAATTTCAATGTTATTTAAATTGTCTCAGAGCATAGGGGAAGAAGGAAGTTTTCTGCATTTGTCAGGGTTCTCCAGAGAAATACAATCAATAGGATGTATATTGATCAGCTCAGGCTACTATAACATCAGTCTATACCATAGACTGGATGGTTTAACCAACTGGAGGCTGGAAGTCAGAGATCAGGGTACCAGCATGGTCAGGTTCTGGGGAGACCCCTCTTGCTGACTTGCAGATAGCCACCTTCTTGCTGTGTTTTCATACGGTGGAGACAGATGGTGGAGAGAGTAAGTTCTTTGGTGTCCCTTCTGGTAAGGCCACCAATCTCATTATGAAGGCCCCACCCTCATGACCTCATTTAAACCCACTTACTTCCCAAAAGCTCTATCTCCAAATACCATCATATTGGGGGTTAGAACTTCAACATATGAATGGGGGGGCATACAATTCAGCCCACAGCAATGTGTGTGGAGGGGGGTGAGAGAGAGAGAGAGAGAGAAAGTTAATGCAAAAATCCTATAGAAAATATTAACATACAGAATTTAACAGAATATTAGTGGTGTAACATAACCAAGTGGAATTCATTGAATGCATGCAAAAAGTGGTCAATAACAGAAAATATGTTTAATCCCATTAGCAGGTTAAAAGATAAAAAGAAAAACAAACAGGATTATCTTAGTAAAAGCTTAGACCATTTTTTTTTCTGGCCAGAAGAACTGAGAAAAGGGGGTCTTAGGAGCTGAGAAGGCAGGGGAATCCCTGAAATGAGAGCGCCGGGAAATGGGACTCCCTAATTATGTGTGTAATTGGACACAAACCAAACTCACACCTGATCTGTCTATATACAAAACAGATAAAAAGAAGCACAGCAAAGTCTCAGAGAACTGAACTGTGATACAAAACAGTGCCCAATTTCCAGGCTGGACCATGAGTGCTTTGTGCATAGAGCAGACCCCATAGTATAGCATACGTCTGAAAATTGAACTAACAGCACAACCACAGCCCACAGATTGCAACAGAGCTTTCGATCTAATATTGACCAGTTCCAGTCAACATTGCCCACAGGATTTTAAGAGAACCCAGACTCTCACAGCATAATATTCCAAATGCCCATAATCCAGTACAAATTTTATAAAAGACACCAGGAAAAGATACATAAAGGATAATACATAAAGGATACATAAAGGAAAAATACATAAGAGATCATCATTGGATGCCAACCCTGAGAGGATGAGATATTGGAATTGTTGGACAGACTACTACTCAGGAATAAAACAGATGAGAATTGTGAGGTATGCAACCCTGTGGATGAAGTTCAACTGCACATGTTAAGTGAAATAAGCCAGACCCAGCAGAGTGCATTCTGCATGATCCCATGTGTATGGTAGTCTGGAAAGGGCAAAACTACAGGGATGGCGAACAGATCAGTGGTTGTCAGCAGTTAGGAGTAGGGAGAGGGATTATCTACAAAGGAGGTGCTCAATGCAATTTTTTGAGACATGGAGCTGTTCTGTATCTTGATGGCGGTGTCACTAAATGACACTATGCATTTGTCAAAGCTCAGAACTGTACAGCAAGTAGAGTGAATTTACATCTTGTAAATTAAAAAATAAAGTTTAAAAATATTTTTAAATATTACTCTGCTTTCTCTTCCTAAAGAATAATTTAACTTTAATGATCCACCACCTGTCTTACCTGCTAATATTGTCCAGGATGTTCATATCACCTTGTTTTTATAGCCACGAATAATTGGTCATCAAATTCCATTTTTGTTTTATATATTCAATCCCCTCTTTTTAAGATTTACCCATATGTAAAAAAGTTATTTTCTTCCTTCTTGCATCTCATTGCGTTCTGCAATTACTGTTCTTTCTGCAGTACTTTCCTTAATAATTCATTCAGCAACTTTTGTTAACAGTAAATTCTCTTGGGTTGTATTTATCTTAATAGTCCTTCATTTTGACCTCCATTTGAATAATAGATTAAATCTAGCGTCTCAGTTATTTTTCTCTGAACATTTTGAATATATTATTCCACTTTTTGCTTCTGTTGATGCTGTTTATATGTCTGGTTTTTGTGCTTCATTGCCTAAAATCTTTTTGTTTCTGACATGTAGGAGTTTGTGTTAAGTATGTAGTGATGTTATCTTACTGATTACTTGTTTGAGTTACAAACCATGGATTCCTATCTACATTAAATTTGGAAAACTTCTACACATATATTATTCAAAAATTTGCCTATCTTTTATTCTCTATACTGTCTTCTCATGGAATACCAGTTACACAAATGTTACATTTTCTCCTATCTTTTGTCTGTTCACTGCTCTTTCACATTATCTCTTTAACTGTGTTGCTTTTGGGATAGTTTTCTCAGTAGAATCTACCAATTTGCTAAATCTCTTTCTGTATTCATAAATCTTATGTTTAATACGTTTAGTAATTGTTCAATTCTAGTGACTATTTCTTTTCTACAAACCCCTTTTTTTCTATATAAAATTTGCCAGGCAATTTTCAGTGACTTCTAGTTTTTTCATGTTCTTATTTGTTTAGTTTATAATATCTTAATCATTTAAATATACTTATTAAAAATTTTTTTAAACATTTATTTATTATTGAGAGACAGAGAGAGACAGAGCATGAGCATGGGAGGGACAGAGAGAGGGGGAGACACAGAATCTGAAGCAGGCTCCAGGCTCTGAACTGTCAGCACAGAGCCTGACGCAGGGCTCGAACTCCCAAACCGTGAGATCATGATCTGAGCTGAAGTCAGATGCTTAACCAACTGAGCCACCCAGGTGCCCCTTTACTACCCTAATTTTCAGGAAGTCTTTTTTTACATGATATTAAAATACATTGATTTGCTCACATCTTTCAAACTCTTCAAAATATCTTGATATTAATTTTGAAGATATTTTTAATAACTTCAGATCAGGACAAAATTATACAATATGGCTAATAAATGGTTCATGTTAAAAGACTAAAATGCTGATATTAGGTTAATAAACATAATAGTAATCTAGAATATTTCTACTGATATCTTTGAAATAAAACTGTGAATACAGAAATGATTGACAAGGGATAGTTGTGTAAATAACTTGAAAAACTCTTCTCAGGCAAAATTTTGTATTAAGAGATCCTAATTCTAGGAAGAAAATTGGCATAGACGTTTGAAGGTCTAGTGTGCAAATTAATGGTTCTGGATGTTTGCTGTTCATCAGTTCTTAGAAACATAAAAATGATTTAGCTACATGTTGGCAGACCTGTAAAAAAATGAGTAAATGCTTTTTTGACTGATGGTAATATAAATGGCTGCCATTTTTTCAAAGAGCGAAAGAGCAATATGTAACAAGATCTTAAAAATGTATTTATATTATTTGAAAAAGAATCCTATCTCTGATTATATATTCTTCCATTTTCATCCATTCATTCCTTTCTTCCTTTGCTCATTGGCCAATAGTGTTGGGGAGCCAATTATTTGCAAAGTATTATTATTACTCTGTGAACAGAAAGATAATCCAGTAATGATTCTTTCCCTTGAGAAACCATAGGCGCAATTATGTGACAGACTTCACCTCCTACCTTCACACTCATATCCTGCCCCCAAGGAGATGCATTATATACAAAGATATTAAAAGCTTGATAATTTATAGCAGCAAATTTTTTTCTGCATCAGCTCCTCCAACATCAATACAGAAGAATACAATAATAATATGAATAATGAATATGTGGAATTCTGTTTCTTCCATGAGGGAGTAATATAGTCAAAAATAACTTCCAGCCATAAGTATCTAAATAGTCAAAAATTATAAGGAAAACTATTTTCAAACATTGGAAAGCTGCCAACACAGGACTGTAAATTCTGAAGTGAAAAAATTGATGTTAAATCTACCATCATCTATACTTTCTGCCCAGAGGTAATTCTCTGCAGCATGGGTAGGGGAAACCTAATAAAGTCTGACAATTATTCTGTGTTGGGTAGACCAAGGTTGATGGTCTAAGAGGATGAATCAAATAGAATTCATGGGACAGGTTACCCGAAGAAGGGAGGTACACAGAGAGAAATCTTCAGAAATCTACAATAGGGAACCCTTGAATCTTTCTTTGAATACCAAAATGTTCATACATAGGGTGAATGCTCCATAAGGCCAGACAAAAATAGCTTTCAAGAAAAGAGTGATTACTGAGAATTTGAAAGACAGACAATTCTCAGAGCTCACATACAGTCTAAATCAGAGTGGAGAGAGTGCATTAAAAACATGAGACTAGAAGGGCCACGTCTTTGAAGTAGAGCAAAATTGCTCCTAATAGTAAAGACTACTCTAGACCCAACTTAAAAGAGCTTAAAAATAAATCCCACAAGGAATAAACTAATCTAAAGGAAACTTGACTGCTTTCCAGAAACTAATCAAATAGTATTTTAAAAATACAAGAAAATCCAGCAGCCAACAATATAAAATTCATAACATTCAGCATTCTCTCAAAAGTCAGTGAGGAAAGAAGGAAAAAGTGAAGACTGAGAAAAGTCAGTCACCAGAAATAGAAAATAAATGACAGAGATGACAGAATTTGCAGAAAATATTGAGGCATTGTTGCAAACATGATACAAATACTCAAATATGTAAAAGAAAGTACGATCATGCTGAAAAGGGAAATTGAAAGTGTTAAGAGAATGATATTCCTAAAGATGAAAAACACAATCTCTGAATTAAAAATACAGTGGAGGGGCGCCTGGGTGGCACAGTTGGTTAAGCGTCCGACTTCAGCTCAGGTCACGATCTCACGGTCCGTGAGTTCGAGCCCTGCGACGGGCTCTGGGCTGATGGCTCAGAGCCTGGAGCCTGCTTCCAATTCTGTGTCTCCTTCTCTCTCTGCCCCTCCCCCGTTCATGCTCTGTCTCTCTCTGTCTCAAAAATAAATAAAAACGTTAAAAAAAAATTAAAAAAAAATACAGTGGAGGGAATGAACAGCATACTTGACTTTGCAAAGATAAAAGATTAGTGAAGTAGAAGACCTAGTTACAGAATCTATCCAAAATGAAGTACTGGATGTCCATCAACTGATGAATGGGTAAAGAAATTGTGGTTTATATACACAGTGGAGTACTACGTGGCAATGAGAAAGAATGAAATATGGCCCTTTGTAGCAACATGAAAGAAACTGGAGAGTGTTATGCTAGGTGAAATAAGCCATACAGAGAAAGACAGATACCATATGTTTTTACTCTTATGTGGATCCTGAGAAACTTAACAGAAACCCATGGGGGAGGGGAAGGAAAAAAAAAAAAAAGAGATTAGAGTGGGAGAGAGCCAAAGCATAAGAGACTCTTAAAAACTGAGAACAAACTGAGGGTTGAGGGGGGGTGGGAGGGAGGGGAGGGTGGGTGATGGGTATTGAGGAGGGCACCTTTTGGGATGAGCACTGGGTGTTGTATGGAAACCAATTTGACAATAAATTTCATATATTGAAAAAAATAAAAAAAAAAAATGTTCTGTGCCAAAAAAATAAAAAAATAAAAAAATAAAATAAAGACTCATCCTAAACCAGAAAAAAAAAATGAAGTACTGGGGAAAGGGGGAGGGTGAGTAGAATGAAGTACAGAGATAAAAGACAGAAAATAATAAACAGAGCACAGTGACATGAAGAAAATTATCAGTCTACCATATATGTAATTGGAGTCCCAGAAAGAGCAAGAGAAACAAACAAAAAAAGGCAACAAAAATTTCCAAATTTGATGAAAACTATAAATCTGCAAATCTAAGAAATCTAACAAACTCCAAGTAGAAAAAACAAACAAAAATTACATGTCGTATTATAGTCAAATTGCTGAGAACCAGTGAGAATGAGAAAATCTTAAAAGTAGCCAGAGGAAAAAAGTCATCTTCCATACAAAGGAATGACAGCAATTTTACAGACTTCTTGTCTGAAAACAATGTAAACCAGAAGATGATGAAGGGACATCTTGAAGTGCAGAGGGAAAAAATTATACTGTCACCCCAGAATTCTTTATTCAAAGAATATAGCAGTCAGGGGCCCCTGGGTGGCTGTCGGGTAAGCATCTGATTCTTGATTTTGGCTCAGATCATAATCTCGTGGTCATGAGATGGAGCCCCACATCAGACACTGTGCTGACAGTGAGGGGCCTACTTGGGATTCTCTCTTACCCTCTCTCTGCCCCTCCCCCACTCGCTCTCTCTTTCCTTCTCTCTCTCAAAATAAGTAAATAAATATTTTTAAAAAACCAAAACAATACCATTCAAAAATAAGGTAATGTCTATTTTATTTTATTATTTTTTTTTAATTTTTTTTTAACGTTTATTTATTTTTGAGACAGAGACAGAGCATGAACAGGGGAGGAGCAGAGAGAGAGAGGGAGACACAGAATCCGAAAGAGGCTCCAGGCTCTGAGCTGTCAACACAGAGCCCGACGCAGGGCTCGAACTCACAGACTGCGAGATCGTGACCTGAGCTGAAGTCGGCCGCTTAACCGACTGAGCCACCCAGGCGCCCCGGTAATGTCTATTTTAGACAAGCAAAAGCTAAGAGAAGTTGCCTGTAGAACTTGACTACAAAAAAAAAAAAAAAAAAAAATGTTAAATGACGTTCTTCAGGTAGAAGAATAAGACCAGATAGAAATTTGGATCTATACAAAGAAATGAAGAGCACCAGAAATTGTAAAAGTGTGGGTAAATATAAAACATATTTCACCATTAAAAATAAATCTGAAAGGTAATTAATGGTCTAAAGCAAAAGATAGCATATTGTGGGATTAATAATATACGTAGAAGTAAAATGTATGCAACAACAGTTTCCAACAAAGGCTAATAAGGCAAGATGGAAGGATACTATAGTAAAGCGTTATTTGGAGGTATACTGGGACAAATTGAATCCTTATGTTGTAAACTCTAGAACAAAGACTTTAAAATATTTTAGTGCTAATAAATAGAAAAGATAAAATGAAATCTTGAAAATTATTAAATTAAACAATAAGGCAGGAAAAGAGGTAAAAAGAAACAAAGATCAGATAAGACAAATAGAAAATGAATGGCAATATGGTAGATTTAAACCAACATATTGACAATTTCATTAAATGTAAATGGCCTAAGACTCCATTAAAAAGCAGAGATTATTTAAATAAAAAACGGGACAATTAGATGCTGAGTTCAAGAAAAACTTGCTTTAAGATAAAGACAAATGACACTTCTAACAGGTGAAAAGTTAATTGATGAAGAGGAATATATCAGACTAACATTATTCAGAAGAATGTTAGAATAGATATTTTTCTCCTAGATAGATTTCAGAACATGGAATATTACTAAGGATAAGGAAGGACATTTCTTATTGATAAAGATAAACATTTATATGCCCATTAAGAACATATAAAAAGTCTTGATACATTCATCTAAATACAGAACTTTAAATTACATAAAACAAAAATTGATAAACCTCAAAGAAAAAATAGACAAAACAAAGACTATACTTCTCTCTCCATAATTGATAGAGTACATAGTCATAAGGATACAGAACACTCGAACAATGCTATCAGCCCACTACACCCAACAAATAGAATACACATTCTTTTCAAGGGCAAATAGGACAGTCACCAAAATAGACCACATTCTGGACCAAATAACAAATTTCAATACACTTTAAAAGATTGAAATTATACAAATTATGGTGTCAAAACTCAGAGGTGTTAAACTGGAAATCGATAACTAAAAAGACACTGGTAGAATTTAAAAACACACTTCTAAAATTCTAGTAATCCATGGTACAAAAAAGACATCACAAGAAAAATAATAAAATATTTTGAACAGAGTAAAAATTAAAATCAACATCAACATTTATACAATGTAGCAAAAGGAGTGCTTAGAAGAAATCTCAGAACATTACATGTTTATAGGAGAAGAAAAGAAAGATCTCAAACCAATTACTTAAACTTCCACCTTAAGAAACTAGAAACAGAAAAACAAATTAAACCTAAAATAAAAAAAAGTAAACAAATAATATAGATAAAAGCAGAAACCAATATAATAAAAATGAAGATGATACAGGAAATCAATGAAACCATCATGTTTATTTATTTTTTTTTTTAATTTTTTTTTTTTTTTCAACGTTTATTTATTTTTGGGACAGAGAGAGACAGAGCATGAACGGGGGAGGGACAGAGAGAGAGGGAGACACAGAATCGGAAACAGGCTCCAGGCTCTGAGCCATCAGCCCAGAGCCTGACGCGGGGCTCGAACTCACGGACCGTGAGATCGTGACCTGGCTGAAGTCGGACGCTTAACCGACTGCGCCACCCAGGCGCCCGAAACCATCATGTTTAAAAAGATCAGTAGAATTGATAAACTTGTAGATGCATTGTTTAGGAAAATAGAGATGACACAAATTACCGTATTAAGAATGAGAGAGAAGACACCATTACACATGCTACAGATATTAAAAAGGCAGTAAGTTCTCTCTCTCAAAAATAAACATTAAAAAAATTTTTTAAAGGAAAAAAAGGGGGTGCCTGGGTGGCTCAGTCAGTTGGGTATCCAACCTCAGCTCGGATCATGATCTCATGATTCATGGGTTCCCCTGAGTCCCTCACTGGGTTCAGAGCTGACAGTTCAGAGCCTGGAGCCTGCTTCGGATTCTGTGTCTTCCTCTCTCTCTGCCCCTTCCCAACTCATGCTCTGTCTGTCTGTCTGTCTCTCTCTCTGTCAAAAATAAACATTAAAAATGTTTTTAAAAAAAGGGAGTAGGGAAATATTATGGAAAATAGACTGCCAATAAATTTGACAACCAAGATGAAGTTCTTTGTTCTTTGAAATGTGTTCTTTGAAAGACACAAGCTAACAATACCTACTCAAGAAAACATGAATTAAATTACATGAAAAGCCTTAATAGGTGTTGAAGAAATAAAATTCATAGTTGAAAATGTCCCCATAAAGAAAACTCCAAGCTCAGAGGTTTCTTTGATGAGTTTCATCAGGCATTTAAGATATAAATAATGTCAATTATACACAAACACTTCAAGAATTAAAAGAGGGGGGAATGCTTTCCAACTCATTTTATGGTACCATCATTATCCTCATACTAAAATTAGACAAAGACACTACTAAAAAAGACTACATTCTAATATCCCTCATGAATGTAGACTCAGGAACATTACCAGAATACTTGCTAAAAGAATCCAGCAATATTTAAAAAAGCCATCATGGGGGCGCCTGGGTGGCTCAGTCGGTTAAGTGTCCGACTTTGGCTCAGGTCACGATCTCGCGGTCTGCGAGTTCGAGCCCCGCGTCGGGCTCTGGGCTGATGGCTCAGAGCCTGGAGCTTGCTTCTGATTTTGTGTCTCCCTCTCTCTCTGCCCCTCCCCCGTTCATGCTGTGTCTCTCTCTGTCTCAAAAATAAATAAACGTTAAAAAAAAAAAATTAAAAAAAAAATTAAAAAGCCATCATGACCCAAGTTGAGTTCATCCCTGAAATGCAAATTTGGTTTATTATTCAAAACTCAATGTCACCACATTACCAAACTAAAAACAAACAAAACAGAATAAAAGTGTCAATTTCTTCCTCTGACATTTCTGGTATAAGTAATAAGTATTTTACTATCACTTACATTATCACATTCTATAAAGAATATCATTTATTTTTGTTTGTTTTTGTTTGTTTGTTGTCATTTAAATACACCAAAAAATTCTTCATTTTAAGCCACTGCTGTTTCTTTTATTTTTTGATGAAATAGAATGTTCTGGGAAAATCTGGCAGACTCAGCATGGTATTAAATGTCCACTGGTAGGGGAGCCTGGGTGGCTCAGTCGGTTGAGCATCCGACTTTGGCTCAGGTCAGGATCTCACAGTTTGTGCGTTCGAGCCCCACATCGGGCTATGTGCTGACAGTGCGGAGTCTGCTTCTGATCCCCTGTCCCTGCCCTCCCTGCCCCTCCCTGGCTTGCGTGCTCTCTCTCTCTCTCTCAAAAGATAAAAATAAAAAAACATTAAAAAAAATGTCTACTGGTATTTGTATAAAAATCAGAAATGTATAATAAATGCATTAAGTACTCATAAAATTCAGTAGAACACAATTATTTTCATCAATAAAATTGAATTAATTTTTAAATTAGTAGAACTTAAACATAGATGAATAGCTCAGTCAAGAAAGGATATAATATACTGGCCCTCAACGTCACCATGACCTGTTTTTATTTCTTTTTGTTTCATAAGTATGTAATCTGGTTTCTTTTCCATCATTTTTGTTTGGCTGAAATGAGAACATAAGTATTATAACTGATTTCTGAACACTTACAAAATTAGCAAATTTCTCTATTCATTAACAGATTTTTTAAAAAAACTCCAAGTGAAGAGATAATTATTTCAATAAAGTGGTATGTACTAAAATATATAAGGCATTGGACTGTCATGATAGAGTTATAAAAAAAATAACAACCTATGCTTTTATTACTATGATTCCAAAGACAAATTGCCCTCAAAATTGGAGTAGCCTAAGGTCCTCAGTCAAGAATTTCCCTGCACTGAGGCAGAGACTTCAGAGATGGGGGTTATGCATAGCTTACAAAACAATTTAGGGTGTCTTTATTCCATCTAACATCACTGTAACGTCAGAGGAGTGTGAATTTCACAAAGGCATTTGAGGCACATTCATTTCAGTCCCTTGAGAACTATTACCTAGAATGCGACTTGTAAAGAAAGCACTAAAACACTGACATGAGATGACTCAATTTCTAGTAATTAAAAGGATTACCATTTAAGAAAAAGCCCCACAGTTATAGCATTTTGGGGTACATTTTATTGATGTTACCTTTTTTAGGTGTGAATCTATGTATGGAACGTTGAGTTGTACATTATTATCAATATTTTATTATTATTATCATGTAAGGAATTACCCTTTTAAGTTGGGTACCAAAAGCCAAGCTAACTAGACTTTCCCTAGCGGGTGTCTGAATCTGCAGTGGAGATACAGCAGGTAGGAAAGAAAGCACCATGAGTCATTTCAGATACAGATGACCATGGGTTCCTGCTAAAATGTTTTACTGGTATCTATTTGCAGGAGCATATATCTCCCTTCCTAAATACTTTCCAGATGGTTCTTCTTGGTTGTAATCTAAAAATATACCTGTTTGGTTTTTTTTAATGTGAATGGGGTAATATCTTAACTAAAAATGATATAATACTACCATTTATTAAAAACCTAAAATGAAAAACAGGCTACATATACAATCTATAACTGTCACAACACCCCCTACAAAGGTGATATATGACCCTCCTTCAGCGGAATGCAAATACTTCATCCATTCTGCATCTTCGGTTTTATTACATTCTGTGCCTCCATAGTTACCATGCTGTTCATTCTGTAACTTTGCCCCTGTGTTTCTCAGTTTCATCTCTCTCTACTCAGAATGTTGGCACCTTTACATGTCGGTGCCACGATTTTGTCTTGACTCATTTGTAGGCTCTCCTCAGGGTTGCCTCTCCCAGTTGGAGCTAGCCCTTTGCGGATTTTTCCTAATCACAAGCAGCATTTGCTCATTAAGCACACTGGAGGACCCTTGTGTCCTCTGCTTAAGAAGTAGTCAGACCACTCCGTGGGATCAAGACTGGGCGCCTGTCTCTGATCACCGCGCCCCCCCCCCCCTCCCCGGAGAAAGAGTGGAGGCTTGTTCCCTGGAGAGGTTTCTGGACTGGAGACACCTAGGCACAGCTGAGGATAAGGGGTGACTGGCTACAAACCAGCCAATCGGAAAATGTCAGGAGGGGCGCCTGGGTGGCTCAGTCGGTCGAGCGTCCACTTCGGCTCAGGTCACGATCTTGCGGTCAGTGAGTTCGAGCTCCACGTTGGGATCTGTGCTGACAGCTCAGAGCCTGGAGCCTGCTTCGGATTCTGTGTCTCCCTCTCTCTCTGCCCCTCCCCCACTCATGCCCTACCTCTCTGTCCTTCAAATATAAATAAACGTTAAAAAATTAAAAAAAAAAAAAAAGAAGAAAGAGAAAGAAAGAAAGAAAGAAAGAAAGAAAGAAAGAAAGAAAGAAAATGTTAAGGAGGCTGCATCCTGAGATCTGGTGACATTATTCTCCACTCTGAAGTGCTGAAATCGAGGCCGTTGTTCACAAGGCAGGAAGTGCAACGGTGTCCTTCAGGAAAGCTTCCTGGTCCCGGGATAAGTCCCCAAAATACCATCTCCAGAGGCTCCACCATTAAATGGCTTGGTCAGATCACAGGACAGTGAAGCTCTCCTTTCCCAAGCTCTGTACATGGACGCAGAGGTTCTAATCATTCTTCTCTCACCAATACAAACAGATGAGCAAGTGTTAGCATATCTGATATGAAAGATACAGACAACAGAAGTAAGAAAGAAAAGAAAGGGGCTCTTGGGTGGCTCGGTCAGTTAAGCCTCCGACTTCAGCTCAGGTCATGATTTCACAGTTCATGAATTGGAGCCCCACATTGGGCTCTGTGCTGACACCTTAGAGCCTGGAGTCTGCTTTGGATTCTGTGTCTCCTTCTCTCTCTGTCCCTCCCCCGCTCATGCTCTGTCTCTCTCAAAAATAAATAAACATTAAAAAAAATTTTTTAAGAAAAAAACAGAAATTGAGGCAGGAAAATTACTGACAAAAAATGATAAATGAGGACATGGACGTGTATTTTGGTTTCTTGACCAGCATTTCTTTCCCTTACTCAGAAGACCTGTGGGGACACTCAGGTGTCCTGGCTGGGATTCACTCTGCCCTATTCCTACCTCAGGGGTGGGACCCAGACTGACTCTCTATGTACCCCATCACTCTGGCCACAGTGCTTGGTTCAGGGTGAGCATGTGAACCAAAGTGAGTTTATCAGACCTTCTTGGGAAGAGTGGGAACAAATACCAGAAGAATGTTGGTCTCTTACCTTCTAGAATCCTGGGCCATGCAAATCTGGAGCTGCCAGTGGCTCTCTTGGCTGTTAAGGGAGAAAGCCTGGCTAAGAATGAAGACAACATTGTGGAAACAGAGATAAAGGACAGAAAAAATAGGACAGTTTCTTATGATCACTAGTCGCCCTCCTGAACAGAGCTAAGTTTCATCCTTTGAATTTCCCATGTTTGTGAGCTGATAATTTTTCTTCCTATGATGGTTTGGGTTGCCCCTGACAGTGTCTTGCCATGGGGCAATTGCTGTGTGAGAATAGGAGGAGTAGGTCGAAACAGTATCTAGAAGATCACCCTGCAAGCCTTGGAGCCAAGTAGAGGAGGAGCTCTCAGAAGCAACAGAGAAGACACTGCTGGGTAAATAGATAAAAAAAAAAAAAAAAAAAAAAAAGGGAAGGTCATTCCATGAGAGTCACAAGAAGACAGTGTTTTGAGAAGCAGAGAGGGATCGATGGTATTAAATGCTGCCCAGGTCAATCAACATATTGAAAAATTGGTTTTGGGCACCATGGGCTGACATTGAAGGCGATATTGGTGAGAGCAGTTTTGGTAAAGTGGAACCTGCTGGAAATGGCTTGAGGAATGTGTCCAAGATGCAGACATTCAGACAATGAAGAGGACAACTCATTCAAGTAGTAGATTTGTAAAAGAGAGTTAACATAGGTGCTAACGGTGACAGGTCTATGGAGTATTTCTTTTTGTTGTTGTCTTTGGTTTTAAGAAAAGAGAAGAATTATATATAATTCCATGAGCATCAGGAGAAGCATGGTCAGGCGCACAAATAGAAAGGGGCACTGAGGTAAGAAGTGAGAAGGTGGAGACATGGATGCATACAATGAAGTTGATTTTATAGGTTTGGTTGGGAGAGTTCCTATCTTATGGTTTATTTTCTCTGTTACATAAGGCAGGGTTAGCTGCTGAGAATAAGGAGGGGTGGAATATTAGACCCAGGTAGACAAGATCTAAAATAGTTACTGGGCTAACAAGACCAGTTGGCAGGATCATTGGGTGGGTTTGGGCCTAGATAGGTTGCATCCATGAATTTAAAGAAGTAGGCTCTGCAGGTTGAAGAAGTTACTCCAGCAGTGCGGGGGGGGGGGGGGGGGGGCGGGGAGGAGGGGGAGAGGGGGGAGGGCAGCAAAGATGGGGGCAGGGAGAGGGGGAAAGCTGTTGTCCAATGTTGGCCTAGAATGGCAGTCACTGTTTCCTATAGTTTGGGGGAAGCAGAGTGACTTTCTTGGGCATGCAATTTTTCTTTAGAAAACAACTTACCTATTTTTTCATCTGAGGGTATGTCAGAAAGAACTGATGGAGCTTATTTGGTTAAACAGTGGGATAGAGAGTGGAGGGGTAAATTTTACACCAGGAACAATGAACATAGCTATGTATTAGGCAATGAACAATTTATTTTATGATTCGCCAACTCATTTAATCTTTATAACAACTCTAGAAAGTAGTTTTCTTGAACCCATTTTGTGGCTGAAGAAATCCAGAGTCAGAGAATTACTAGCTTGCCCAAGGTCTCTCAGCAGAAAATGGCAGACAGCCCGTTGCATCATAATAGAAAGCATAACGTCTGGGATCAGAGACATATGTAAATCCAGTTACTTCAGGCTCTTTTCATCATGGAAGAGCTACACTCGTCATTGCATTTCGTCCTAAAAACTGGGTGACTAATTAGTATACCTCTGGGGAAAGCAGTCTGACGAAGGCATTGGGGAAACACAGCCATGACTGGGTCACACCATGAGAACAGGATTCCCAACCAATCTCCCCTGGAACTTGAACTTCACACTTCAGAGGGCCCCTCATATCACGAACTTCTGTGAAAGAGGGCACGGTCACTTCTGGCACTTGGGATCGGAGCAGCACTCAGTGCTGACAATGGCAGAACTCAGAATCCTAAACATCTGCTCTGGGGACTAACACTTTCCATCCTCGGGTAAACACTTCGCATCTGTCTCTTTTTTTTTTTTTATCCTCTAGACAAATGTTGATGCCACTGAATGCCATCAAAGTTTGTGCGTTGTGTCGCTGGCACTGCTTCTGAGCTCGAGATTTGGGATGTGGAAGCACTTAGGAAACAGAAAAGACAAATTAACCAGTTTGTTCAATCCTTCCTCTCAGATGAAAGAAGTGGTATGAAAACTCCGTGTTCTTCCTTTCCTGGTCTTCCACGTTCGTTACGTTTATCTGCAATTCATTGTTGCACACGGCACCAAGGCAACATTTTGTGATGTTAAACAGTTTGTATCACTCTTATATTTGTGAGTGTATACATCTACATCTACTTATGAGTAAAATATAATCTAAACTTTTTTAATTAAAAAATTTTTTTTTAAACATTTATTCATTTTTCTGAGACAGAGACAGACAGAGCATAAGTAGGGGAGGGGCAGAGAGAGAGGGAGACACAGAATCCAAAGCAGGCTCCAGGCTCTGAGCTGTCAGCACGGAGCTTGATGCGAGGCTCAAACTCACAGATGGCGAGATCATGACCTGAGCTGAAGTCAGACACTTAACCGACTGAGCCACCCAGGTGCCCCTAAATTTTATAAATGATGACTAGATGGATGTTAAATGCTGGAATTACATAAAAAAAAATTGTTTTTGTGAAAGTGTTTAATGAGAGTTTATTAATTTTCCCAAATATAAATCACTTCAGATTCATTTAAATAATTTACACTAAAATGTGTATCAATGTTATGGTTTGTTCTGCATTTTAATTTTTATATAAATAAATAAATACATAAATAAATATTTCTAAATGTTCTAAATATTTTAGAACATAACATTTTTGAAAACAGATAATACTTTATTTTACACTTTTAATGAAAATACATTGAAATTAAGTTCACTTTGAATATAATTGCATTTTATTTCTTAATCCTTTAGGTTAGTGAGAATGAGTTCATGCTGAGATCATAGTAGAAATATAAAATACAAAAGTAGAGCTCAGGGGGAAAAGCTGAAAAGCACGAAGAAACAAAAAATGTTCAAAGAGACAGCTTGCTTAAGTTTTTAAAAACTGGAAACAACAAAAATGAGCTTTATATTGAAGATGACCCACATAAAATTTGCAAACAGGACATTATAAATCCTTTATTAAAGACAGATTTAATTATTGAACAAAACAATGTAGATGAGCTAAAATTATTTTTATTAGGTAAACAACTTGAACAAATCAAATGACATGCCTGCAATTTTATGAGATAGTAAATATCACTACTTAACTGAGATACTTCTATGATAAAAATAAAATACTTCATAAAAGTTTCTTTAATAATATTTAAATTTTGTAAAATTTGCATTTCATTCCCAAACATATAGATTGCACATTTCATTAATAATTTTATATGCTATTACTCAGCTGAGAAATTTGATTAAAAATGGTGTCAGAGTACAGTGACCTGATATGACATTACTGTTAATAGAACACAAATTATGATAAAATCCTAATTTTAATAACCATAAGTATTTTTTCCTGCGATGAAAGCAACAAGTAAATTATATAGAATACTTACATAATAATTTATGAATAATCAAGTGTCTTCATTTTGTTACTCAAACATCACCAGCAGTCAACAAAGTATCCAAACTTGTACAATAATAAAATTACATTTTCTTGAAAGTTTGCTCCCCTTTATTGTATAAAAGTCATGTTTTACATATTAAAATTTTTTTAATGTTTATTTTTGAGAGAGAGAGAGAGAGACAGAGTGTGAGTGGGGGAGGGGCAGAGAGAGAGGGAGACACATAATCAGACAGCCCAACGCGGGGCTGGAACTCAGGAGCCTTGAGATCATGACCTGAGTAGAAGTCAGACACTTAACCTACCCAGCCACCCAGGCACCCCCATGTCTTACGTATTTTAAAGAACTTCATTGTTAAGATATTTTTGTCAAGATAGGGAATAAACATATTGTGTTTCACAGTTTGATAACTTGGTTTTAATGTTTAAATGTTTATGGGTCTCCATTTGCACTATTTCCACAGACAGTTTAGTAATTAGCCTTGGACTAGAGACTGGTCAACAGTTATTAAATCAGAATCCATTAACTTAACCACATTAATTTAACCGAGGGATTCAAGAGAACTACCTGATAACCACCCTTAAAACCACACTGGGAGCATTTTGAAAGCAACAATGCAAGCAAATTAACCTGAGAGATCCAGCTAGGGTAAAAGGAATCGGAAAGGAACGATGCATGTAAAATGATCTCAGAATCACGGGCTCACATCAGAACCTTCACGAAACGCTGAATAAAGTTGACAAGGACTCATTACAGTTTTCACCTGGAAAAGGTTTGGGCAAATTAGTTTTAGATTATATACAAATTTGGAGTGGCAATGAGTTGCTTATTTATTTTTGTTATTATTTTCCCTAAAAAAGAAAAAGTATGTGGGAAGCAATTGCAACAGAGCATGCTAGATGTGACTTAGTGGTATCATCCGCTCATTGAAAAATACCCCAACCTCAACCTATCTGTAATGGAAATAGAGTATTTCTTTAGTGCCAATAATGGAAAAAAATTACAGCTGTCAGAAATGATAGCCTAGACTACTTTTGTAAAGCATTTTCTTAAAGCCGTAAATCACCAGAGTTAGCACAATCTCATAAATTTTCTTCTCATTCCTTCTCTTCTTCTCCCTGTTTACATTTCCCCTCCCCTTTATTTCTTTTTATTGTTCTCCTTATGAATGTTTATCTGTGCTGTCATTTTGAGTAATACTCCTCATTAAAAATTTAAAAATATTCTTCACATCTTGAACACATTAAGCCTCAAAAATTTGGGGTCTTTGTGATATAGTAATTTCTGTTTGGATTTACAACATGTTCAGGGAAAGGATGCTTTTGGTTTTGACAAGTGAGAACATTTTTACCAGTATTAAAACATGTGTGACAATATTTATTAGGATTTTTAGTTTAACATGAAAGAATAGAAGCAAGAAAACAAAAGAGCAGCAACAGTTGAGAGTACTGGTTGAAGGTCCAATAGACCTCAATTTGTGTGACATTGAACATTAGCTTAACCTTCATAGGCCTGAATTTGCTCATCTGCAAGTGGGTATAATAATGTTTCTCTCTCATACAGGCCTGAGAATTAAATAAAATGATCTGTGTAAAGTGCTTAGAACTCTGTGAACTGCGTCTGACCTTCTTTTATAAAATAAAGTAGCATAGGGCGCTTGGGTGGCTCAGTCGATTAAGCATCTGACTCTCGGTTTCGGCTCCGGTCATGGGATCTCATGATTGGTGAGATGGAGTCTCATGTTGGGCTCTGTGCTGATAGTGGAGAGGCTGCTTGGGATTCTCTCTCTCCCTCTCTCTGTGCCCCTCTCCCACTTGCACCTGCTCGCACTAACATGCTCTCTCTCTAAAAATAAATATTTAATGGGGCGCCTGGGTGGCTCAGTCGGTTAAGCGTCCGACTTCAGCTCAGGTCATGACTCACGGTCCGTGAGTTCGAGCCCTGCGTCGGGCTCTGTGCTGACGGCTCAGAGCCTGGAGCCTGTTTCAGATTCTGTGTCTCCCTCTCTCTCTGACCCTCCCCCATTCATGCTCTGTCTCTCTCTGTCTCAAAAATAAATAAACATTAAAAAAAAATAAAAATAAAAATAAATATTTAAAAAGTAAATAAATAAAATAAAAGTCGTATCTACTCACAATAGAAAATGTAGATGGTAGAGAAGCATAAAATAATCTTTCCTTGCCTCTGCCGCCCCCCACTCCATTAATAGTTTCTCATGTGTCCTGCCCCCAAATTGGTTTGGGAAACAGCCTATATACAGTCCTTTCTAAAACTACACAGAGAGATCAGACTTTAAACCCTATCTCGTACTTTTATCACTTAATATTTTATCTTGAATGTCTTTCTCCTCACACACCTATACATCACTCTCATTCTCTATAATAACTGTGTCATGTTCCAGTCTATAAATGAACTCTTAAGTCATATAACTGATCTTCTTTTGCAGTTTTTTTTTGTTTTTGCAATTATGTCTGTAAGGAAAAGTCCTAGCAGTAGAATTTCTGAATTAGTCTATGTGTGTTTTTTACTTAAATGTGTTTTGCTGAACTACCTTCCCAAAAAGTTTGCACTAATTTACTTTGTTGGTATTTTATGCATTTGGATATGGTCCTGAAAACGTGTATGTAAAAAAGTTGTTAAAATAGGCCCTTTAAAATGAACTATACTGGGGATATGGTTTATGTTTTAGCAGGGTTCGTGACCCTTTTTGGTCATTTTGGAAAAACGTGGACTTCTGTCTTTCTGATGTGCTTTCAAGAAAATGTAGATGTATGCACATGTTAGGAGGAAGCCTATCTATGGTAAGCAGAACAGTAGTTCCCAACATGACAGCACCCTCATCATTGACTTTAGCCCAATGAGGCTTGCCTCAGACTTTTGATATCCCCAATGAATTTGTGTTGTGTTAAACCACTGTTTATGGTAATTTGTTACAGTGACAATAGGAAACTAATACACCATTCATGTATCCCAGATGAAGATTCAGCTATGTGGGAACTTGCCGTGTTGGAATATATGAAAGCTTTAGAAAACAGAGCAAAATCCTTTAGTACACAAAGCAGTAGAAACTTGGGCTGGCCACTCCACTTTGCCTGTCCTCCCACTGGCATAACCCCTAAGCATCTCCATGATATCCCCAGTGTTCCAAGAAGCAGATTAAAAACTACTCCCTTAGAAAATTAAACAAGCTGGGGTGTCTGGGTGGCTCAGTTGGTTAAGTGTCTGACTTCGGCTCAGGTCATGATCTCGTGCTTCGTGGGTTCAAGCCCCACGTCAGGCTCTGTCCTGACTGCTCAGAGCCTGGAGCCTGCTTTGGATTCTGTGTCTCCCTCTCTCTGCTCCTCCCCAGCTCACACTCTGTCTCTCTCAAAAATAAACATTAAAATTTAAAAAAAAAGAAAATTAAACAAGCTTTTCTTTGTGAGTCCAGAATGTATATATAAATCAATATTTTTTTAAAAAAACATGTAGTTTTGAATGAGTAAGTATGTATTGGCATGTATTTTAGAGTAGCTACTGTGCTCGACTCTAGGACACAGTGCTAAATAAGAGACTTCTTCCTGCCCTCACAGGGTATAGGATAGTAATGAAAGTAGCCAATTCTAATGTACTGTGACAAATGCTTTGATGAGGAAAGACTAGGGTGCTGTGTGCATGCATAGAAGAGGTACTGTCAGTAGTCTGATATAAGGAAGTTATAACATTCAAGTTAAGACCAAGCAGTGTTACCCAGGCAAAGGATAAGCCTGTATTGTTGCAGAGGAAGAGGTGGGGTAAAGACAAGAGACATGGCATGTGGAGAATCATTATGGTAGAAGGAACAGCAATTTTTAAAGACACAGAAGTGAGAGAGTAGGGTAACTTTGGAAAACTAGAGGAATTTTATCATAGAATGCCATGGAAAAATGGAAGGAAATGAGGTTTAAACTCTTGAGGAGCCTTGCTGTTCCTAGAGAGGTATGTCCATGCCAATCTCTTGTGCAGGCAGAGCCACCCTAGTAGGTCTAGGATGGAAATCTATTTGAATTTAGAAGAGTTACTCTGGGCCAGAATGTGGGGGACAGACGAGAAGGAGTAATATTGGAGGCTATTGCAGGCATCAAGGCAAGAGCCATAATGGTGGTGGACGTAGACCTACGAGAATGACCTGAGATATTTAGATCACATGCTTGACAGGGCCTGGTGATGAGTGGATATGTGGAGGATATGACAAGAAGAGAGAGAATTCCAAAAAGAAACCCAGATTCCTGGCTTGTGAAGGAACACAGGAGACTTCTATCCTACAAGTGCTGAGTTTGAGGACCAGTAAGGTTTTCTCTTGGAAAAACCTAGCAAACAGGTGCTCTAGCAAACAGGTGCATAAATAGATCCAGAACCCCAGAAAGTAATTTGGTAGAGACAGAGAGATTTATGACTTACTAGCTTATTCTTGTTAAGTGTTAAACAAAGTGAAGGGAATGAATAAAATCTCAGAGTGAGAACGTATGGAATGGGAAGAAGGTTTAGGGCAGGACCCTGAGGAAAGCAAATCTTAAGCAAGGAATGGAGGAAGAGGAGCCCACCAAGAGGCTAAAAGGAGCTGCCAGGGAGGGGGAAGGAAAGTCAGCCAAGTGCGAGGAAGTGGTCAGCTGTGCCAGTGCAATGCCATGCAGGGCTTAAGCAAAATCGTTGCTAAAACTGTCTCTTGATTGTACTACTGGAGAAGGTCTTAGGCGTCACGAGAATAGTTCCAGTAGGATGATGATTGCAATAGGCTGAAAAGTGACTGGGAGCTCAGTGCTGGTGGGTAGAGATGAAATGCAGAACACAGATGGGAGGAGGAATCTCACGGTAAGAGAAAGACAGGAAGAAAAGATGGGTGCATTTATGTGTTCAGAAAGAGAAAATATAGGCATATCTTCAAATATTAGAGAATGATTTCCGCGTACCTAAATTATAAGAAAGAACAATTAGAACTCTTGAGTTGCCTCGTAGGACCGAACAGGACTAATGAAAACACTAAGGAGTGACTTGCCAATAATGATCAATACTCGAAATGGAATACTTGCATTAGACATTGTATTTTGAACAGCTAGACATGCTCTTGTGGCCAAAGTATGCTTCCAAGACTGTCTCTGGCACTGGCCACACTCCTGCCCCCTGTGCCAGATGCCTTAGAATCCCATATGACTCACAGGGTGTTCAAGCAAGTTCTCTAGGAATTAATCCAGCTGCTAGCCCAGATCATTCCCTCTCCCAAACGTGACACTATAGTACAGAAATATCATCCCAGAGACACAGAGACAAGTATGGTGGAAAGTGCAAGAGCCTGAGCCCCAGACAACCTGTCTGCTGCTTTTGCGTGACCTTAGACAAGTCACTTAAATTCTGATTCTCCATCTCTCTTTCCTTTTTTTATTTTTCTCTATATTTTTTTAAGATTTTATTTTTAAGTGATCTTTACACCCAACGTGGGGCTCGAATTCACAGCCTTGAGATCAAGAGTCACACGCTCCACTAACTGAGCCAGCCAGGTGCCCCATATTTTTCTCTATTTTAACATATCAGATTCACAGAAAAGCTGCAAAAATAGTACAAAGCATTTCCATATACGCTTCATCTAGATTCCCCAAACGTTAACAGTTTCTAGTTGCTTTATTTTTTTTTCTCAATCTCTGTGCATACTTGAGTATGCACACACCATACATATCAATTTTTTTCCTGAAACATTTAAGAATAAGTGGCAGATACAATGTCCTTTTTCCCATAAATTATTCAGTGAATATTTTCTAGAAACAAGAAGTTCTTTTGTTTCATTTGTTTGTTTTCAAACAAGGACTTCTTTAATTATGGCACAATGATCAAAATCAGGAAATTAACATTGAAACAATAGTATTGTGTACTGTATAGACTTTATTGAGATTTTGTTAATTGTCCCAATAATGTCCTTGATAGCAAAAGAAAATCCTATATCATGTCTTTTATTTATTTAAAAAAAATAAAATATTTTTGAAATGTAACATGATAGTAGTTTCGCGTGTACAACATAGTGATTCAACATTTGTATATATTGTGAGATGTTCACCACATTAACTCTCTCATCTGTCACCACACACATTTGCAACATTTTTACTTGTGATGAGATCTGTTAAGATTTATTTACTTAGAAACTTTCAATATTATTATTTTTTAATGTGTATTATTTACAATATTATTATTATTATTATTATTTAGATGTTTATTATTTATGCTTGAGGGAGAGAAAGACAGGGACAAAGCGTGAGTGGGGGAGGGGCAGGGAGCGAGGGAGACACAGAATTCTAAACAGACTCCAGGCTCCAAGCTGTCAGCACAGAGCCAGACATGGGGCTCGAACTCACAAACTGTGAGATCATGGCCTGAGCTGAAGTCGGACACTTAACTGACTGAGCCACTCAGGTGCCCCTGTGATACAATATTATTGACTATAGTTCCATGTTGTACATTACATCTCCATGACTTATTTTATAACTGGAAGTTTGTACCTCTTGATCTCCTTCACCCCTCAACTCTCCTCCCTTCTAGCAACAACCAATCTGTTCTCTGTATGTATAGGTTTTGTTTTGTTTGCTCATTTGTCTTGTTTTCTAGATTCTAGATATAAGTGAAGTCATACAGTATTTGTCTTTCTTTGACTTATTTAACTTAGCATAGTAACCTCAAGTCCATCCATCCTGTCGTACATGGAAAGATCTCATTCTTTTTTATAGTTGAGTAATATTTTATTGTATACGTCTACCATGTCTTTCCTCATTCATCTGCCAATGGACACTTGGATTGCTTGGCTATTGCAAATGATGCTGCAATAAACACAGAGTGCATACATTTCTCAAATTAGTATTTTTTTTTCAGATAAATACTCCAGAAGTAGATATTGCTGGACCATATGTTATTTCTATTTTTAATTTTTTGAGGAGCCTCCATACTGTTTTACATAGTGGCCACATTAATTTACATTCGTATATTACACAATATGCAAAAGTTCCCTTTTCTCCACAACCTTGCCAACACTTTTTACTTCTTGTCTTTTTGATAATAGCCATTCTAGGTGTGAGGTGATGTCTCACGGTGGTTTTGATTTGCATTTCCCTAACGATTCGTGATATTGAGCTTTTTTTTTTTAATTTTTTTTTAACATTTATTTATTTTTGAGACAGAGAGAGACAGAGCATGAATGGGGGAGGGTCAGAGAGAGGGAGACACAGAATCCGAAACAGGCTCCAGGCTCTGAGCTGTCAGCACAGAGCCCGACGCGGGGCTCGAACTCACGGACCGCGAGATCGTGACCTGAGCCAAAGTCGGCCGCTCAACCGACTGAGCCACCCAGGCGCCCCGATATTGAGCATTTTTTCATGTGTTTCTTGGCTGTCTCTATGTCTTCTTTGGAAAAATGTCTGTCCAAATCCTCTTCCCATTTTTTTTAAGAACAGAGTGTTGTTGTTGTTGTTTTAATATTGAATTGTATGAGTTCTTCATATAGTTTGGTTATTAACCCTTTGTTGAATATGTGATTTACAGATATCTTTTCCCATTCAGTAGGTTGCCTTTTTATTTTGTAAATGGTTTCCTTTTCCGTGAAGAAGCTTTTTAGTTTGATGTAGTCCATTTGTTTATTCTCACTTTTGTTGCCATTGCTTCTGGAGTTAGATCCAACAAAATATCACTAAGACCAATGTCAATGAGATTACCACCTATGTTTTCTTCTAGGAGTTTTATGGTTTTAGGTCTTACATTCGAGTCTTTAACCCATTTTGAGTTAATTTTTGTGTATAGTGTAAGATAGTGGTCCAGTTTCATTCTTTTGCATGTGGCTGTCCAGTTTTCCCAAAAGCATTTGTTAAAGAGACAGTCCTTTTCCTGTTGTGTATTCTTGGCTCCTTTGTTGTACATTAACTGACCGTATATGCATGGGTTTATTTCTGGGCTCTTTATTCTGTTCCATGAATCTATGTGTCTATTTTTATGCCAATACAATACTGTTTAAATTACTACAGCTTTTTAGTATAGTTTTAAACTGGAGAGCGTGATGCTTTGTTCTTTTTTCTCAGGGTTGCTTTGGATATCTGAGATCTGTGGTTCCATAAAAATTTACGTTGTTATATTTCTCTGAAAATACAATTGGAATTTTGATAGGAATTACATTGAATCTGTAGATTTCTTTGGGTAATAACGACATTTTAATAATATTAATTATTTCAAATTATAAGAATGGTATGTCTTTCCATTTATGTATGTTTTCTTCAAATTCTTTCATCATTGTCTACTGGTCTTTCCATGTACAGGTCTTTCACCAACTTGGTTAAGTTTATTCCTAAGTATTTTTGCTTTTTTTTTTTTTAAGTTCATTTATTTATTTTGAGAGAGAAAAAGCATGAGCAGGGGAAAGGCAGACAAAGAAGGACAGAGAGGATCCCAAGCAGGCTCCGCGCTTCCAGTGCAGCCTGACCCAGGATTCCATCTCATTAACCGTGAGATCATGACCTGAGCCAAAACCAAGAGTTGGATGCTTACCAGACTGAGCCACCCAAACACCCCAGGTATTTTACCCTTTTTGATACAATTATAAAGGAAATTTTTTTCTTAATTTTTTCTTTCTGATGGTTTATTATTAGTGTCTAAAAATACAACAGGGTTTTGTACCTTGCAACTTTACTGAATTCACTAATTAGTTCTAACATTTTTTTGTGTGAAATCTTTAGGGTTTTCTAGATATACAATCATGTCTCCAGAAATAGTAACAATTTCACTTGTCCCTTTTCAATTTATATCCCTTTTGTTTCTTTTTCTGACAAATTGCCCACATCATGTCTTTTAAATCTCCTTTAACCTGGAAATTTTTTGAGTGTTTCTTTGAATGTTATGAAATTGGCATTTTTGAAAACTACAGCCCCGTTATTTTGTAGCATGTACCTGAACTTTGGGGTTGTCTCGTGTACCCTTAAAATATAATCCTTAAGATTAGATCCAGATTATTCATTTGTGGCAGGAATGTCACAGAAATGATGCTGGGTTCTTCCTAGTGCATCATAAAGAAGGTACATGCTGTTGATTAGTCCCATTACTAGCAGTGTTAACTGGGATCATTTGTCTAATGTGGTATCTGCCAGTTTTCTCTACTGTGATATTTTACCCTTTGCAATTAAAGATCTTGTGGGAATATCTATTACTCCTTAAACTACATGAATCAATTATTATTATAATGGCTGGAAAATGACAATTAAAAATTCCATCAATCTTTCTAGATTTATGAGGTGGTTTTCTCCTGTAGGAAGAGTTTACCCTTTTTCCCAGTTTCTTGCTTGTTCATTTGTTGATTTTACTCATGAAATCTTATTTTGTTAATAGTGTATAATCCTTAAATTTACTATCTTCATTTTGATAGTCATATTGTCCTGGATTTTGACAGTGGGAGCCCCTTCAGTTTGGCTCCTGTGTCTTTTTTATTTAAAAAAAATTTTTTTTAATGTTTATTTATTTTTGAGAGAGAGACAGCATGAGTGGGGGAGGGGCAGAGAGAGAAGAAGACACAGAATCCGAAGCAGGCTCCAGGCTTCGAGCTGTCAGCACAGAGCCCAACGTGGGGCTCGAACTCACGAGCTGTGAGATCATGACCTGAGCCAAAGTCAGATGCTTAACCAACTGAGCCACCCAGGCGCCCCGGCTCCTGTGTCTTTTTGATGTCCCCATCCTCTTTTGGTTACTTTCTTACTTTTTGGCACTACAAAATATTTCAGACTTATTCTTTCCCTGATCCAGTCCTTAATCAACCATTTTCCCAAGGAATATTCTTTTCTTTAGTGAAGAATGGTATTTAGAAAACAAAATCCAGTGCTAAGTGTCCTCATTGCTATTGTAGTTTTATTGCTTCTAGTCATCTTAGAGGACAGATCTGGGAGATACACACACACACACACACACACACACACACACACGTGCATGCTAGGATATGTATATCAGATATACATACAATGTGCATTTATATGACATATACGTATACAGACGCATACATAGCTATATCAATTTATATCTGTCTCTTCATGTCCCCATGAGTTCACACTGATATCTACAGTTCCAGTACCACACATCAGGGTTTATTCTATCATTTCCTTTCTATGTTTATTATTATCTTCTATAACAGGGAGAAATCTGGCTTTCCTTATATATATATATATATATACGTATATATACATATATACACATGTATATATATATATTCAAACAATAGAATATATAAAAAGTAATTTCAGAATTACTCACCTGTGTTTCTGGGGGAGTGGGAAAGCAAATCTGAAGCAATTCCGGTCACTAATTAGTTTAATATCTTGCATGGTTCTGTTTATACATGAAGTTTACTGATGTATTTTATTGAGATTGAGCTCAATTTATAAATTTGCATAGGAGACTGACATTTCCATGATGGTTAGCTTTCCTATCCAAGAATAGGAATGTTTTCCACTTGTTTAAGTTTACATTTGTGTTTTTCAGGAGTGTTTAAAGTTTTGCTCATGCAGGTTTTGAACATGTATTGTTATATCTATTCCAATGTGCTTTATCTTCTTGTTGTTAATGTGAATGAGATTTTCTCTAACAATGTGTTCTCTAGCCGATTATCATTTTTATAAATAATTGTTATTGATTTCTATATGTTAATTTTATAGCCTGCTACATTACTAAGTTCTTTGATTATCTGAGTTTATCATTAGGTGTTTAGGGTTTTCTGGTATAAGATCATAACATCTGCCAATAGAGATAATTTTATTTCTTCTCCAATTCTTATGCTTCTGATTATTTTCATCTAATTGCTTGACTAACAATGCTGGCACAGTGTTGATGGAAGTGTTTATTTTGTTCCTCTTCTTTAGTGTTTCCCATTAAGTAAGATGCTGGCTTTGGGAGTAAGGAATGTATATTTTGTCATCTTAAGAAAGTATTTATGAATTCCTATACTTTGACTATTTTTCTCAGGAAAAGATGATGTTTTTCAAGAGCTCTTTTTTCTAATAACTTTGGAGATAATGATTCAATTTTTCTTCTTAAACATTTTTAAATGGCATATTCTACTAATAAATTCTCTAATTTGAAATAACCTTATATTCTCGAGATAAGTTTTACTTGGTTGTGTTGAATTTTTTTAATGTGGCATTGAATTCTTTTTGCTAATATTTACAACTTTTGCATCAATATTCATAAGTCTTATTAGGTTACAATTTTCTCTTTCTGTACTGTCCCTCTCAGGGTTAATTGTTAATGTTATACTTGCTTCATAAAAAATTGGAATGTTTTCCTTCATTTTCAATGCTCAGTAACGTATAACAGTGGAGCATTGGGACTATGTGATCTCTGAAGGTTTGGTAGTGATTTTCAGCTCTCTAGCACAAAATGAGATCCATTATAATATTTCCTTCCAAGGAGTTATGAAATCAGTTCGGTTGATGAACTTGGATATGCTTTACAAATAGCACATCACTAGCCATATGATAATTATTACATGGGTAAGAGTAAAGTGTAATGCAGAATGGGTAAATTGAATCTGCCTCCGTTGGGAAAGAGATAGATACTTAAGAAGATCTCATAGAAAGTATCTCTTAGTTAGGTTTTGAATGAGAAATAGGATTTTGTTGAACTAAGGAGTAAATATTCCAGGTGAAAGAAAGAGCATAAGTAAAGGCATCGAAGCTTATGATTGTAAAATTTACTGATTTTATGATATATAGTAGAGATATAACAGTTGACACTTTTACCTATATTAGTTTCTTTGATTCTAAGTGGGAGGTGGTGTGGGTGTTATCTCAGTCTTAAGGTCAGAGAAGGCAATAACTTTATGAGTAAGTGACAGAGTCTAGCACAGGTCCTGGCACAGAGTGGGTGTTTGATAAATATTTGGGGCATTTTCTGATCAATCAAAACCAGAGTAGAACTTTGTGTGTTTTTTTGGTACTTCCTTCTGTTACTCTATTATTGTGCATTTTGTAATTACACAAGTATTACCAATGTGTAGTATTGTTTTATAGGATACCATATAGTCCATTCATTGTTTCATTTATGTTTCTCTTATATTTACAATGAAACTGTAGCTCCCTTTGATAGGTAGGCTGCACATTTGATGTTTATACTTCTTATTTACAGAAACCAATCTGCATTCTTGTATTCAATTTCCATCAAGTAGCTCATGGGTTTCAAGAGAAGCTGACATCCCCTACTCTCCAGACAAAGGTGAGCTCAGATTGTCTTATGCCAACAACACATCCCATTATTCTGGTCACAGTGATTGGCTCAGGACTCCATGTGAACCAAGAAGACCAGAGACTTCTGGGAAAGAAACATCCTTGCTTTTTCCTCATTGTGTCTAACAAGGAAGAGAAGCAACCAAATAGGAAACATGAGATGGAATGTGCCAAGAATGGAGCATCTACAAGGAAGCAGATTAGAAAACAGAGAACAATAAAGTAAATCTTGAGCTACGATTTTAAACCTTACCTAAAGCCAGCATAGTATTAGACTTTTCAAACATGTAAGTCAATAAAGGACAATTTTCTTTGTGACCAGGAGGACTCATTTGTAGGAAAAGTATCAGTTGATAACCATGAAAATGAATTCACATTTCAGTCCAAATGACAAAGCCAAAACTTTGCACCACTTATCCAACTTTTTCTTTATTTTTAAGTTTATTTATTTATTTTGAGACAGAGAGAGAGAGAGCTGAGGAGGGGCAGAAAGAGGGAGAAACAGAATCCCAAGCAGGCTCTGCATTGTCAGCACAGAGCCTGATGCAGGGCTCAAACCCACAAACCATGAGATCATGACCTGAGCCAAGATCAAGAGTCGGCCACTTAATGAGCCATCCAGACACCTCTAGCTCTTTTTACTGTATAAATAGGAGCAGAGAAAAGGAAAATGAACATTTTAATTTAAGCTTTCATAAAATTATCAAATCGGATTCAGTTTGGATTTTATAAATGATAAAAAACATACCCAAGTCTTTAAACATCATATTTCATTTATACAAATACATCCTGTAAAACTTGTAATATGTTAAGGCCTGACTTCATAACACCAAGTACATTGGTCAACAGCACATTTGTCCTCAAAGCAAAAAAAAAAAAATCACATAATGATGATAATGAATTTCACCTATGTTTATCTTAAACAATATGATATATAATCTATTCCTTTTGTGCCATAATATATTTTGAAGCTACACTTGGAACGGAAATTCCTAAGGATTAGAATCTTCAGTGAGTTTATAACATTAGTAAGTTTTCAAATTTTGACAGACCTCTGCAAATTGTCTTTTTATTATAATAGTTTGATCAGTCATTATTAACTTTAGATTCACAGCGAACATTAGAAATGCTCTTTGAAATGGACTGCCTGAGACTTAGGTTCATATGTCCAGTCACCAAGTATTTCCATTTGAAAATCCTATTTTCATCAACCTTATAAACTTAATCATTAAAGAACTTCAATTAAACATGTGTGATGTCTTGTGCAGGCCCTCAGCGTCATTCTCCCTGGGGTACAATTAACAGGAAAATGGAGAGGAATAAGTGTTGGCCAGGATGTGGGGGCACAGTCACTCTTACGTATTGCTAATGGAAGTGCTAATTGACTTTGATGTTCCATTTGGCCACGTCAAGTAAAATTGCAAATATACCTTGATTGTGTCAATTTTTTATTTTAGGCACTTATTCATTTAGTAAAAAGTTATGTTTTTCTTGATTTCTAATGTGGTTGGACATCTTCTCAAAGGTATATTGGCTTTCTTTTCTTTTTCTTGATTTCCAGCTTATATTCTCTGTTCATTTTTCTGTTGAGTTACTTGTATTTTCTTCCTCAAATGTACAAATGCTTTCTATATTCAGTATAGCATTCCTTTGTATTTCTATGCAAGTAACTTCACAATGTATTTTTTTATCTTTTAACTTTGGTTGTGATGCCTTTGTTCTTTTTGGTCTTGATTTTTCTTCTTATTATAAAGTATTATTTAATTTTTTGAAACTTTAGGTATCTAACTCACTTGGATTTTTTTATGATTTAAAGAAGAAGCCTAGTTTATGTATTTTTCTATATGGAAAATCATGCATGGAATGGTATGTATTTCTTCCACTAATTTATTGTTTATTTCTCTTCTACAGTAAGTCCAGAACTTGCTTGGGTTTATACATAATTTATTTTGTCTCATTGATCTATTTAAGTGTTCCAAACCCAAAATGACAGTTTTGATTACTACAACCTAATAGCAAATTTTGATATCAGGTGTAACAATTCCTTTTCTTTTTTTTTCAAGCTCCTTTCAAATGTGTTTTATTTTCTAAGCCTCCAATTAAGTTTTTTTAAATTTAATTTTTTATTTTTTTAAATTTACATCCAAATTAGTTAGCATATAGTGAAACAATGATTTCAGGAGTAGATTCCTTAATGCCCTTTACCCATTTAGCCCATCCCCCCCCTCACAACCCCTCCAGTAACCCTCAGTTTGTTCTCCATATTTAAGAGTGTCTTCTGTTTTGTCCCCCTCCCTGTTTTTATATTATTTTTGTTTCCCTTCCCTTATGTTCGTCTGTTTTGTCTCTTAAAGTCCTCATACGATTGAAGTCATACGATTTTTGTCTTTCTCTGACTGACTAATTTCACTTAGCATAATACCCTCCAGTTCCATCCATGTAGTTGCAAATGGCAAGATTTCATTCTTTTTGATGGCTGAGGAATATTCCGGTGTGTGTGTGTGTGTGTGTGTGTGTGTGTGTGTGTGTGTGTGTGTGTATACACCACATTTTCTTTATCCATTCATCCATCGATGGACATTTGGGCTCTTTCCATACTTTGTTGATAGTGCTGCTATAAACATGGGGTTGCATGTGTCCCTTTGAAACAGCACACCTTATCCCGTGGATAAATGCCTACTAGTTCAATTGCTGGGTCGTAGGGTAGTTCTATTTTTTGTTTTTTGAGGAACCTCCATACTGTTTTCCAGAGTGGCTTCACCAGCTTGCATTGCCACCAACAATGCGAAAGAGATCCTCTTTCTCTGCATCCTCGCCAACATCTGTTGTTGCCTGAGTTGTTAATGTGTGCCATTCTGACAGGCGTAAGGTGGTATCTCATTGTGGTTTTGATTTGTATTTCCCTGATGATGAGTGATGTTGAGCGTTTTATCATGTGTCGGTTGGCCATCTGGATGTCTTCCTCAGAGAAGTGTCTATTCATGTCTTTTGCCCATTTCTTCACTGGATTATTTGTTTTTTGGGTGTTGAGTTTGATAAATTCTTTATAGATTTTGGATACTAACCATTTATCTGATATGTCATTTGCAAATATCTTCTCCCATTCTGTCGGTTGCCTTTTAGTTTTGCTGATTGTTTCCTTCACTGTGCAGAAGCTTTTTATTTTGATGAGGTCCCAGTAGTTCATTTTTGCTTTTGTTTCCCTTGCCTCCAGAGATGTGTTAAGAAGCTGCTGCAGCCAAGATCAAAGAGGTTTTTGCCTGCTTTCTCCTCAAGGATTTTGATGGCTTCCTGTCTTACATTGAGGTCTTTCATCCATTTTGAGTTTATTTTTGTGTATGGTGTAAAAAATTGGTCCAGGTTCATTCTTCTGCATGTCGCTGTCCAGTTTTCCCAGCACCATTTGCTGAAGAGACTGTCTTTATACCATTGGATATTCTTTCCTGCTTGGTCAAAGATTAGTTGGCCATACGTTTGTAGGTCCATTTCTGGGTTCTCTATTCTGTTCCATTGATCTGAGTGTCTGTTCTTGTACCAGTACCATACTGTCTTGATGATTACAGCTTTGTAGTATAGCTTAAAGTCTGGGATTGTGATGCCTCCTGCTTTGGTTTTCTTTTTCCAGATTGCTTTGGCTATTCAAGGTCTTTCCTGGTTCCACACAAATTTTAGGATTGTATGTTCTAGCTCTGTGAAGAATGCTGGTGTTATTTCGATAGATATTGCATTGAATATGTAGATTGCTTTGGGTAGTATTGACATTTTATTTTATTTTATTTTTTTTTATAAGATTAAGATTTTTTTTTAATTTTTTTTTTTAACGTTTATTTATTTTTGAGACAGAGAGAGACAGAGCATGAACGGGGGAGGGTCAGAGAGAGGGAGACACAGCATCTGAAACAGGCTCCAGGCTCTGAGCTGTCAGCACAGAGCCCGACACGGGGCTCGAAGTCACGGACCGCGAGATCATGACCTGAGCCGAAGTCAGCCGCTTTACTGACTGAGCCACCCAGGCGCCCCAGTATTGACATTTTAACAATATTTGTTCTTCGTATCCAGGAGCATGGAATATTTTTCCATTTTGGGGGGGGGTCTTCTTCAATTTCTTTCATAAGCTTTCTATGGTTTTCAGTGTATAGATTTTTCACCTCTTTGGTTAGATTTATTCCTAGGTATTTTATGGTTTTTGGTGCAACTGTAAATGGGCTCGATTCCTTGATTTCTCTTTCTGCTGCTTCATTATTGGTATATAGGAATACAACCGATATCTGTGCATTGATTTTATATCCTGCAACTTGGCTGAATTCATGGATCAGTTCTAGCAGTTTTTTGGTGGAATCTTTTGGGTTTTCTCAAAAGTATCATGTCATCTGCAAAGAGTGAAAGTTTGATCTCCTCCTGGCCAATTTGGATGCCTTTGTGTGTGTGTGTGTGTGTGTGTGTGTGTGTGTGTGTTGTCTGATTGCTGAGGCTAAGACTTACAATACTATGTTGAATAACAGTAGCAAGAGTGGACATCCCTGTCTTCTTCCTGACCTTAGGGGAGAAGCTCTCAGTGTTTCCCCATTGAGGATGATATTAGCATTGGGTTGTTCATATATGACTTTTATGATCTCGAGGTATATTCCTTCTATCCCTACTTTCTTGAGGGTTTTTATGAAGAAAGGATGCTGTATGTTGTCAAATGCTTTCTCTGCATGTATTGAGAGGATCATATGGTTCTTGTCCTTTCTTTTATTGATGTGATGAATCACGTTAATTGTTTTGTGGATATTGAACCAGCCCTGCATCCCAGGCATAAATCTCACTTGGTTGTGGTTAATAATTTTTTTAATGTTGTTGGAGCCGGTTGGCTAATATCTTGTTGAGGATTTTTGCATCCATGTTCATCAGGGAAATCGGTCTATAGTTCTCATATTTTGTCGGGCCTCTGTCTGGTTTTGAAATCAAGGTAATGCTGGCTTCATAGAAAGAGTTTGGAAGTTTTCCTTCCATTTCTATTTTTTGGAACACCTTCAAGAGAATAGGTGTTAACTCTTCCTTAAATGTTTGGTAGAATTCCCCTGGAAAGCCATCTGGCCCTGGACTCTTGTTTTTTGGCAGATTTTTGATTACTAATTCGATTTCCTTACTGGTTATGGGTCTGTTCAAATTTCCTATTTCTTCCTGTTTCAGTTTTGGTAGTGTATATGTTTCTAGGGATTTGTTCATTTCTTCCAGATTACCCATTTTATTGGCATATAATTGCTCATAATATTCTGTTATTACTGTTTTTATTTCTGTTGTGTTGGTTGTGATCTCTCTTCTTTCATTCTTGACTTTATTTATTTGGGTCCTTTCTTTTTTCTTTTTGATCAAACTGGCTAGTGGTTTATCAATTTTGTTAATTGTTTCAAAGAACCAGCTTCTGGTTTCATTGATCTGTTCTACTATTTTTTGGTTTCGATAGCATTAATTTCTGCTCTAATCTTTGTTATTTCCTGTCTTCTGCTGGTTTGGGGTTTTATTTGCTGTTCTTTTTCCAGCTCCTTAAGGTGTATGGTTAGGTTGTGTATCTGAGATCTTTCTTCCTTCTTTAGGAAGGCCTGGATTGCTATATACTTTCCTCTTATGATCGCCTTTGCTGCGTCCCAGAGGTTTTGGGTTGTGGTGTTATCATTTTCATTGACTTCCACATACTTTTTAATTTCCTCTTTAACTGCTTGGTTAGCCCATTCATTCTTTAGTAGGATGTTCTGTAGTCTCCAAGTATTTGTTACCTTTCCAAATTTTTTCTTGTGGTTGATTTCGAGTTTCATAGCGTTGTGTTCTGAAAATATGCATGGTATGATCTTGATCTTTTTGTACTTACTTAGGGCTGATTTGTGTCCAAGTATATCTATTCTGGAGAATGTTCCATGTGCGCTGGAGAAGAATGTATATTCTGCTGCTTTAGGATGAAAAGTTCTGAATATATCTGTTAAGTCTATCTGGTTCAGTGTGTCATTCAAAGCCATTGTTTCCTTGTTGATTTTTTGATTAGATGATCTGTCCATTGTTGTGAGTGGGGTGTTGAAGTCTCTTACTATTATGGTATTTACTATTGATGAGTTTCTTTATGTTTGTGATTAATTGATTTATATATTTGGGTTCTTCCACATTTGGCACATAAATGTTTACAATTGTTAGGTCTTCTTGGTCTATAGACCCCTTGATTATGATATAATGCCCTTCTGCATCTCTTGATACAATCTTTATTTTAAAGTCTAGATTGTCTGATATAAGTAGGGCTACTCTGGCTTTCTTTTCTTGACCATTAGCATGATAGATGGTTCTCCATCCCCTTATTTTCAATCTGAAGGTGTTTTTTTTTTTTAATTTTTAAAAAATGTTTATTTATTTTTGAGAGACAGAGTGTGAGTGGGGGAGGAGCAGAGAGAGAGGAAGACACAGAATCTGAAGCAGACTCCAGGCTCTGAGCTGTTAGCACAGAGACTGATGCAGGGCTTGAACTCACGAACCATGAGATCATGACCTGAGCTGAAGTTGGATGCTTACCGACTGAGCCACCCAGGTGCCCCTGAAGGTGTCTTTAGGTCTAAAGGGGGTCTCTTGTAAATAGCATATAGATGGATCTTGTTTTCTTATCCATTCTGTTACCCTATGTCTTTTGATTGGAGCACTGAGTCCATTGACATTTAGAGTGAGTACTGAAAGATATGAATTTATTGCCATTATGATGCTTGTAGAGTTGGAGTTTCTGGTGGTGTTCTCTGGTCCTTTCTAATCTTTTGTTGCTTTTGGTATATATATATATATATATATATATATATATATATATATATATATATATATAAATTTTCATCTTTTCTCCCCTCAGAGAGTCCCCCTTAAAATTTCTTGCAGGGCTGGTTTAGTGGTCACAAACCCCTTTAATTTTTGTTTGTCTGGGAAATTTTTTTATCTCTCCTTCTATTTTGAAGGACAGCTTTTCTGGATAAAGAATTCTTTGCTGCATATTTTTCTGATTCAGCACACTGAATATATCCTGCCCCTTTTCTGGCCTGCCAAGTTTCTGTGGATAGGTCTGCTGCAAACCTGATCTGTGTTCCCTTGTAGGTTAAGGACTTTTTTTCCCTTGCTGCTTTCATGATTCTCTCCTTGCCTGAGTATTTTGTGAATTTGACTATGATACGCCTTGTTGATGGTCGGTTTTTGTTGAGTCTAATGGGAGTCCTCTGTGCTTCCTGGATTTTGATGTCTGTGTCTTTCCCCAGGTTAGGAAAATTCTGCTATGATTTGCTCACATAACCCTTCTACCCCTATTTCTCTCTCTTCCTCCTCTGGGACCCCCGTGATTCTGATGTTGTTCCTTTTTAATGAGTCATTGATTTCTCTAATTCTTAAATCATGCTCTTTTGCCTTAATCTCCCTCTTTTTTTCTGCTTCGTTATTCTCTATAAGTTTGTCCTCTGTATCGCTGATTCTCTGTTCTGCCTCGTCCATCCTTGCCACCGCTGCATCCATCCATGATTGCAGCTCAGAGCATTTTTAATTTCATTCTATTTTTTATTAAAAGGCGAAAGATTTATGCGATTTGAAGAGAAACCAGAGCATTATTTTTTACTTCTTTTATCTCTGCAGAAAGGGATTCTAATCTATTTTCGACTCCAGCTAGTATTCTTATTATCATGATTCTAAATTCTGGTTCAGACATCTTTCTTGTATCTGTGTTGGTTAAATCCCTGGCTGTCATTTCTTCATGCTCTTTCTTTTAGGGTGAATTCCTTTGTTTTGTCATTTTAAATGGAGAAAAGGAATTAATGAGGTAGAAAAATTGAAATTAAAAAAATTAAGATTAAAAAAATCTTAAAATTTAAAATTAAAAACACACACACCCAAAAATCGAATAGATGATGCTAGATCCTAGGTGTATTTTGGTCTGGGTGTTGAAAGTGGTTTGACAGATTAGAGAAAAAAAAAAGGGGGGGGGGGAGGAAGTCATTTGAAAATGTGAAAGAATGAATACATTGATGTAGACTAAAATGAAATGATGGGGGTAAAATAGAATTTGGAAAAATATTCAAAAAAGTAAATAATATAGTAGAAAAAATTAAAGAAAAATATTTTTAATAAAAATTAAAAATAATTGAGTTTTTTCATTTTCTGTATTTAAGAAAAAAGAAAAGAAATGAAAAAGATAAAAGATTAAAAAAAGAAAGGGGCGCCTGGGTGGCGCAGTCGGTTAAGCGTCCGACTTCAGCTAGGTCACGATCTCGCGGTCTGTGAGTTTGAGCCCCGCATCAGGCTCTGGGCTGATGGCTCAGAGCCTGGAGCCTGTTTCCGATTCTGTGTCTCCCTCTCTCTCTGCCCCTCCCTCGTTCATGCTCTGTCTCTCTCTGTCCCAAAAATAAATAAAAAACGTTGAAAAAAAAATTAAAAAAAAAAAAGAAAGAAAAAAGAAAAAAGAAATCGTTTCAAAATTTGAAAAAGTGAATATACTGTAATAGACTAAAATAAAATGATGGGAGTAAGATAGAATTTGAAAAAATTTACATAAAAGTAAATAATATAGTAGAAAGAATTAAATAAAAATATTTTAAAAAGAGATTGAAAGTAAAAATGAAGTTTTTCTCTTTCTGCATTCAATAAAAAGAAATAAAAAAGAGACAAAAATAGAAAGAAAAAAGGAAATTGTTTGAAAAGGTGAGTACACTGAAGTAGGCTAAAATAAAATGATGGAAGTAAAGTTTAAATTTGAAAAAATTTACACAGAAGTAAAAAATATAGTAATAAAAATTAAAGAGATATTTTTAATAAAAATTGAAAACAAAATTTTTTTCTTTCTGTATTCAAGAAAAAGAATTGTAAAAGAGAAAAAGGAATAAGAAAAAAAAGCAAAAAAATTGAATAGATGAATCTGCTAATAGATTGAAGTAGGACTGAAATTGTTTCGTTTTCCCCTAGAAGTCAGTCTATGTAGCTCTTTATAGTCCATAAATTAAGCCGGTGGTGAGGCTTGTGTTCTTGAAGAGCAAAGTTGGCCCAGTTGGGCGGGGCTCAGTGTAACAGTTCTGCTCTCCACTAGATGGCGCTGCTAGCCTATTGGGGTGTATTGTTGCAGCGCTCCTAGGTGCTGATGCGCATGCGCGGGACTGGTTAGAATGGCGCCACCCAGCTCTCCCAGTCTCTTCTCCCGGATCAGCAATCGCGCATCGGTCCTCTGTCTTCAGCTTTCGTCCACTCCCCGCTCTTTCACTCTCCGTGACCAGGCCCCAGGCAGTACCTCTCTCTCGAGTTTTGTCTCAGATGCGGCTGTTTTCCCCGGCCCCTTACTTCTGACGGACTGAGGCTTTGACCCATTACGCCCCTCTGTGGGAGGGTCTCACCGAGCAATGGCCGTATGAGCAATGGCCGAATGTCGGCTGCACCCAGGAACGCTTGCTGGACCCTGTTGCTGCGGGTGCCCTGAGACTGCGGCCAGGTGCCAGCCTGTCCCAGAAAAAGTTCACTAGATAGTGTAGAAGCAGCGCTTCAGGGATTATGGAAAATCACAACACACATCTGGCACCAGGCCCCACCCTCAACGACCCTGTTCCAGCACCAGCGAGTGTGGCCGTCCCCTGGGGTCGGCTGAGACCAGGTGGCTTCAACAGTCTCTACCAAATTTCCTTCCCGCAGTGGAACCGCTTTCTCCATGTGGCCCGAGAACCTCCCGGACCCTACTCTGTTCCTGGGGATTCGCCTTTCCCACCAGAGCACCGCCAGGTATTGAGCTTCGGAGTTGCAGACTGCGCTCCCCTTGTTTACAGTCTTAATGGAATTTAAACTTTCTCCTTTTTCCTTTCTCCCTTTTTAGTTTAGTCCCTGCAGCTGTTTCCAATTTTCTACTTTCTCTCCAGCTGCTTTTGGGGAGGGGTGATTTTCCCGTATTCTCCCCCTACCCCATCTCCATCCTCTCTCCGCTCACAAAAGCACCTCCCTTCCTGCACCTTCTCGCTCCCCGAGTTCACTTCTCCGCGCTGCGTACCTGCTGGATTCTGTGATTCAGGTTGTGCAGATGATTGTGTTAATCCTCCAGTCAGTTTTCTAGATGTGTAGGATGGTTTTGTGTTGGGCTGCCTGTATTTCATGGACGCGAGACACAAAAAACTTCCATGCTGTTCTGCCATCTTGGCTCCTCCCCTGCCCAGCACTTGCTTTTCTTGAACTTCCTTTCAAAATTATCTAGGTGATTCTTGGACTTCTGCTCTTTTATGTGAATTTTAGAATCAGTTTGGTCAATTTCATTGAAAATCTCACTGGGAATATTATTTGAAAAAAAAAAACCTTGGTTTTAGAAATTAACTTGGAGAAAATTGACTTCTTTATGATATTACATCTCCCAGTTCATGGATACCTGTTCAACTATTCAGTGCCTTTTTAATGTGCTTCAACATAGTTTTACAAGTTTTCCACACATAATTCTTTAGTTTTATTCCTGATAACTTAAGATTTTATTGCTATTTTAAATAAGATCTTTGAGATATTTTCTACTTGGCTGTTGGAGAGAGATACTGTAAATTTTTGTATGTTTATCTTGTTTCCCACAACCTTGCTATATTCTTTCAATGGTTCTAATGGAGCTTGTGGCTCCTAAAAATGAAAAGCTTTTCACTCAATTCTTGGGGTCATTACTTCACTTCAAATAATACCCAGGGCTAAGACCTAGGGTGATCTGAAGGGGGGAGTTAGATGATCTCTTTCATGGTACTGAGACAGAGAGGCAAGCCAAGGCCTTCAGGAGGCCTTATACCTGCAGAACCACTTAGGATGACTGCCCATTCTAGGTAAAGTGAAGGCATTGATCTGAAAGACAATTGGATTTGTGTCAAATCTTTCCACGATCTTTGTCAACCTGGACTGTCAAAGACAGCTGGTTCGAAGCCCCGCTCTTGATGCTAATATCTTCCTTTATGACTGGAAGTTTTCCTGGTGGCTGAGATCTACTGGCTTTGGCACAAAACTTCCTGGCATTTGCCAAGACCTGAAGCAGGCAATAATCTTGCAAAGGAATAATCTCGCCCAAAAACTTGGTACAGAAGGATGGGATAAAGAAGAGGAGAGCAGTGGTCAACTCACTGGATCAAATACATATAACAATTCCACAATGGAAGGATAACAGAAAGGTCAGAAACGCCACTTTGGTCTTTGTATCTGTCTATAAACAAGTACCTGTGTCAAGTGCACCAACAACAATGATATGTTGTTTGCAGTGCTTAACATATTGTACCAAACTTTGGTAATCAGAAAAAGCTCAGCGTTTTTGAGAAGTTTTTAAAGGCACCAAATACTAATTGTTCTGCCTAATGCCAGCCCTCATTCTATAGCTTCTTAGTCCTCTTATTATAGCAGTATCTGAGAAAGGGATGCCTATAATTTACAACCAGGTACCGCTGGCACCCTCATTAGAAGACTTGCTGACTATTTTGAATTGCTAGAAAATAAATTGCAAATCCAACTTGATAGGTCACATATAAGTCATAATTTGCTAAAATTATTTTCAGTGTCCAGCAAAAGACTGAAAATATCAACTCTAAAGAAAATGAAGAGCAGCAAATTAAGAAAATGTTATAAAACATTTTTGGAGAAAGCCAAGAGGATAGTTGTTACAATGAGATCAAATATATTTGACATTCTCTTCTGGAAACCACCAGTTAAAACCTACATTGTTCTCAAAGCTAACTTAGGTTCTCAAGCCATTTGAGATACAGAATGATACACAGTGGTGAAAGCCATAATAGGTACATACAGTTACATAATAGGATACTCACCCCCTCATCCAATTCCTATGCAGCTTTTTCCTTGACTCCATTAATCCAATTGGAAGCTGATAGTTTGTAATACACTACCACTGAAGTGCTCCTCACAATCTGAAACATGGTATTAGTTATCCAGGGCAAGATCAAGAGGACTTTAAAATTTTATTCTTTTGTTTATTCTGAGATGGGGGGAGGGGCAGGGAGAGAGAGAGAGAGGGAGAGGGAGAGAGAGAGAATTCCAAGCAGCCTCCACAAGGACGCTGCAGAGCCTGATGTGGGGCTCAAACTCACGAATTGTGAAACCATGACCCAAGCCAAAATCAAGAATCAGACGTTTAACTGAGCCACCCAGGTGCCCCTACATCAAGAGGACTTTAAAGGGAAGGGAAAGAGAAACTAGGTTTCCAGATTATAAATTTCTGTGATTTTTTTTTAAAAAAGCATGGCCAGCTGAGTTCCACATTTAAGAATTGTTGATACGAGACATGAAAGAATAAAAAATAAATTTCATTCATAGCTCCAAGATAGAAGTTACATTTTTAATATGAAAGAAAATAAAGAGACCAATACATTATACATTACTGAACAATGTACACATGGTCTTTGTGCCTACTGGGCTGGATGACAATCTCTGGGTTTTCTATACACTTTTTCCTTTGGTTCATCCTGAGTTTCAGGAAACCAGACTGGGCTCCATTCCTATTCCTGCTTAAGCGTTGCTCCTTTGACAGTCCTCGAAGAATGTAGTATACGGTGGAAAATGGCTGTTTCATAAGCCACTTCACGATTGTTCAGGTGCTGATGTGTTCGTGCCAGGCCGTGGCAGAGAACAAAATCTCCCCCCACACCAAGACAGTGTCCAGTTTGTACATCTCCATCTGTTACGATGCAACTGATGGCCTTTTAAATCCTCTGGTTTCCCAGGGCAGTCAAACAGCTGATTTTCAAAGAATTGAGGGTATCCAATCCAGTGATGACCATGGAGGGAAGCGTGTCTTTTATCTTTAATGTTCTTTTTGTGAATGGGTCTTTCTACCCTTCATAGTAGCCTAAAACTCAACGTGACTGGGAGATATAGTATCTGCAGATGGTCCTATTTTTACTTTGTAAATGGGAAGGTGAGCCTCTACATCTACATTGCCCAGTACAGCAACCACTAGTTTACTTTTAAAATAATTAAAATTAAATCAACAATTCAATTCTTAAATTGCTATGAATATAGCAATAGCCACATGTATCTAGTGGCTACTGTACAGGGCAGCGCAGATCTAGAAATGTTCATAGAACATGGAAATGGAAATGTTTGTCACTGCAGAAATTTGTTAGGCAGAACAACTCTAAGACATACATGGAGCATTTCCTTTCCAGAGGCAAATTTTGGCCCTGAGAAGAGATTAGATGTCTTTTGATGAGGTGAATATTCTGCAAAGTCAGTTGGGATAGTTTAGGTAATAATTTGTAGGGACATGTCAGGAGAACAAAGAACAGTTGTTCTTTAAGTAACAATACGGAATTTATTGTGATATATATTAGCTGTGTTCAGAACCTGATTGGCTTGGAACATACAGAACATTTTTAGAGCCTTTGGGGAGACAAGGTGAGGAAGAAAATAGAGACCTGGTCATTGGCAGCAAGTAGGGAAGAGAGCCAGGATGTCTAACAAGGAGATGAGTTAAGTGTGCTGTGATGAGTGCAAAACAACCCTCTTCTCCATCTTCCCCCAAAATCTTGTGTAAAATAAACGTTACTCACCAATACCTTGGGAGCTGAAAATGTTTGTTCTGAGTCTGTTCTAACATTGGTGAAGGTACAATGTGTCCAATTATGTTCAGCTTAAACACTTTATTTCCTTGCTACTGGTTATTTTCTTTCTCCAAGGGCAATCTGTACATGTATTTTCCCTTTGACACTAAAGACTTTGGCTGGGTCAGTACAACAATCAATCCCTCCCCAGGTGTGCCAGTGTTTGACACGTTCCCAGAGTCTTCCAACATGCAACTAATTTGACGGACTGTAGTCGACTGCTTCTAAGCAAGGAAAAAGGAACTTGTTTTTTCTCCTCATTTAACAAATATTTATGTGCACATGATATGCCTGCCATCGTCCAAACACTGTTCTACGAGCTGGCTCTATGACATTGGACAAACCATATCCCTGCCATCAAATAGCTTAAATCTCTTCTCCTTTTATGTCCTATCATCTACCTAACAACAGTCAAAGATACAACAAGTGCAAAGTAGGTTGCTTTACCTGTGATGCATTTGAACATTTCTAGTGCCAAGCGTGATCGCTCCAGAACGTAGCAAAACATTTGTTGACTGGTTAAATGAAAGGATCGATGGCTGGGCAACTGGTGTCCTGTACGTGGTAGGCACTTGATCTATGTTTGTTGTTAAAGGGCTACTCCAGAAATAGGATGAAATTAAATTCTCTAAATTAGACAGTCTTAATTTAGGTCTCAATTATATAAATCATTTTGTTGTAATAACTGAGGAGTTATATGCATTGTAAATATATCATGCATATTAATAGCGTAAAAATGACGATTTTTATGTTGGAGGAGTAGAGTAAAATAGGGACTTTCAGACTTTTAGTGGAAGAATGAATAGGTTCAAGCTTTCTGAAAGGCAATTTGGAAATCTTTTTCAATAATTCAAAGACATTCATACCATATGACCAAATAATTTCACTGCTAGTGGTCTTTTTTTTTTTTTAATTTTTAAATGTTTATTGACTTTTTTGAGAGAGAGGCAGAGAGACAGAGTATGAGTGTGGGGAGAGCAGAGAGAGAGACACACACACACACACAGAATCCGAAGCAGGCTCCAGACTCCGAGTTGTCAGCACAGAGCCCTATGTGGAGCTTGAATGCATGAACTGTGAGATCATGACCTGAGCCGAAGTCAAATGCTTAACTGATCCAGGCGCCCCACGTGGCCCATTTTAAAGAAATATCTGTGAATGCAAGTGAAGTCTATCTATTTACATAATATGAGAAAGAATGACAAGGGACTTAAGCAACAATAATAAAGAAATGACTATATAAGTTTTTATTCACTTGTGTTTTCACACACATAACTCACATACAAACACACAAATACTGTATCGAGATTATGAATTATCTTTATTTTCTTCTTCAAACCTTTTATATTTTCCTATTTTGAGTGATAAATAATATATTACTCTGATGATTTTTATGAGTGTTAATATATAAGAGATATACAGAAATAGTAAGCGATATGGGCTCAGTTTTAAATAACTATGATGCCAGCTTTGAAAATACTGGCTAAATTAACAAACTGATACTTTGTGCAGGGTTCATTTAAGATAATTATTGGGGTAATATTTTTAATTCCTCCCTGTTTGAATTATTGGGCATGTGGGAGAGAGTGAATATTCTTCATCATGAAGAGAGTCAGTTGGTAATTAACTTTTTATTTTTTTCAATGTTTCTTTATTTATTTTGAAAGAGAGTGAGAAAGAGCATGAGCAGGGGAGGAGCAGGGAGAGTGGAAGAGAGAGAGAATCCCAAGCAGGCTCTGCACTCTCAGTGCAGAGTCGGAAGCAGGGCTTGATCTCCTGAACCAGGAGGTCATGACCTGAGCCGAAATTGAGTTTGACGCTTAACCAACTGAGCCACCCAGGCACCCCAATTATTAACTCTGTTTTTAAAGATGATTTGGTCCTCCTGTTACTGAACTACCAGCATCTAAATGGATCCTAAATGGATTTTCTAAAAGAAAATCTAAAAGAAACCGCTAAGGTAAGTAAGGCATAACACTTGGGAAAGTTTTAACTTTATTGTCCTCTATTAAAAATGTGAAACATTCTCAAATTTTTACATCTTTTATGTGGCCATTTTCTGCAGTAGAAAACTTCTGTAGATGAATTACATTGTTTTCATATGAACTAAATTTGTATTCCCTCCCTTTTCAGAGATTTTTACCACAATTATATCTACAGATGCTGTTGTTATAGATTTATTTACCTAGCATTCAGGTTTCTGAAGTTTATGGAACAACAGCTTTAGGAAATGCCTTTGTTTTTCCTCAGGATGTTTGCCATAAAATTCTCTATCTCATAGTGTATATGTTCACATTTCTTTCTTTTTTTAAAAAAAAGTTCTTTTTTTTTTTAACATTTATTTATTTTTGAGACAGAAAGAGACAGAGCATGAGTGGGGGAGGGGCAGAGAGAGAGAGAGGGAGCCACAGAATCCGAAGCAGGCTCCAGGCTCTGAGCTGTCAGCACAGAGCCCGATGTGGGGCTCAAACTCACGAACCGAGAGATCATGACCTGAGCTGAAGTCAGACACTTAACCGACTAAGCCACCCAAGGCACTCCTATTTGTTCACATTTCTGTAGAATAATCCCTAAAATGTTACAGTGATACCAAACAGCTTTTGAAATGATCAATTCAGCAACTGTGGTACATTGGCTTAATAAAGCCCATTAAATTTTATATAGGTGTCTAATCTTTACACTAGAGCTATGAAAGTAGTCTATATATATATATATATATATATATATATATATATATATATATAATTTTTTTTTGAGATCATTGTCAGTAAAAGTAAAGATATTGTTCATTCATTTGGGAAAAAAATTATTTTAAGTAAAACATTATTAAAGGAATATGCAAATTGATTTGCATTATGTCACAATGGTATAATAACTTAAGAGGACATTTATGGAGGGCCTCCTGGGTGGCTCAGTTGGACACTTGATTTCGGCTCAGGGCATGATCTCACAGTTTGTGAGATTGAGCCCCATGTAGGGCTCTATGCTGGGTGTGGAGACTGCTTAAGATTGTCTCTCTCCTTCTCCCTCTGCCCCACCCACGCTCACGCTTTTGCTCTCAAAAAAAAAACAAAACCAAAACAAAACCTGAAAAAAATAAATAAAGGCCATTTATGGAAAGGTCATGACGTAAAAATATTAGTGTTTTTTTTTTTTTTTTAATGTGTACATAATTTCAGTCCTGCCTGAAAAAATATGCATCCAAATACTGGATAGGGTTCCATCTTCTTATGATTCTGTAAGGGACACTGGAAAAGTACATTAAGTGGGCACAATTCTTGGTCTTTCAGTTTATATGCAATTCAAAGCAATAAAAGTTAAAGTAACTATTTAGTTGATATATCTGATATATAATATTTTAAGCTAAAATATGTACTGTAATTGTATTTTTAATTTTTGTGTGTCAAGTGGTGTCATCAAATAGATAATGATAATCATTTTAATGAGTAAGAGAAGAAAATCACAGATTATTCTTGTGATCAGGAGAAAAAAAATAAAGAGGATTCACACAATAGTAATTACCTGAGCAGATGGATTCCTAATCCTAGAAATAAACATGCTAATTAAGCTACACTACAGAATGATAAGATATTATGGTCTTCTGAGTCTGGAGAGATTGTTATTCTAATTTACTAGTGTAACTTAATTCTCAATATATTAAAAAGTACTTAATCAACCAAATCTTTTTTTAATTATCAAATTTATTTAGGCAGCTTTAATGTTTCTGTAAATTTCTTCCACGTGTGAGTTTCTATAGGGGCAGACTTTGTCATTAGTAATTCACAGTTTGAGATTTGTATTTTGCGTAGAGCAGGATTGAGTTTTGTTATATATATAACCATACGCTCTTTTCTGGGTGCTTCAGTAGGGTTTTATTTGGAGAATCAAAGATCATAATGCTGCCCCGTTCATAGCTACCTTATGCTGCCTTCCTTTAAAGATGAAAGAAAAATCTTTATTAATAATTGGAATTCATAATCCTTTGACTGATTTAGATGAATTACATATTTTGCTAATTCCATGACTAAATATTTTGGAGGAAATTAATGGAAAGATTGAGAATAAAGGATGGAAGGCAAAAGTTCGTGGAAATAAGTAAATGTGAGAAAGAAGCAAGGAAGAAAGTAGGAATACTTTTGTGCTTGTATGTGCATGAGAAGCTTGAATTATCTAACCAGTAACAGATCAACACAGTGTAGTTTTTGTGTATGTATGAATACAGATAATTAGCATGACATTTCTTAGTGGTTAAATGCAAACCTTTATGGAAGAATTAGATTTTTAGAGTAAAAAAGAGTCATCTAGGAAACAATTCTAGAGCTGGTTTAACTTAGTTTCTAATTGTTGCCCAAAATGTTTGTGTGTGGGAATACGTGGATGGAGGGCAAGTGGTATATGTTACTTTCCTATCCTTTTCCCTATATTTATATTTTAGCTGTAACCATGGTATGCACTTATTTTATATCAAAAGAGACTTTAATCTACATTTAAAAGTGGTAAATATTTAAGACAATTATATAAATTTAAGTAGTCTCAGTATTAATCCAATTCAACAAACATTGCATAACAATGATATAAAAAAACAACAACATAGGACTGGCAGTACAGAGCTATATAACCTCTAAAAATATCTGGTCCCAACCACTTGTACCTTGCTATTCAAACTGTGGCCCATGAACCAACAGCACAGTCATTTTCTCGGAATTGTTAGAAATACAGAATTTTAGGCTCCATCGCAGCCCTTCCAAACCAAAATCTGCATTGTGATAAGATTTCCAGGTGATTCAAATGCATACAAAATTTTGAGGAGCACTATATTAAAAGAACATAGTCTAAGGAAAGAAATGGACACCGATATTTTTTAAAAGGCAATAATTTTACAAGAAATGCTCTATCACAAAAACAAATACTGTGGGACAGTAATAGAATTTAATTCAGCTTATAGGGATTTGTAGTAGTTTTAACTCCACTCTCTTCTATATTATAATTTCCACACCCACACGATACATCAGCATTTTCTAGTGTGTCCCCAGGGTGCCTGGGTGACTCAGTCAGTTAAGCCTCCAACTTCGGCTCAGGTCATGATCTCACGGTTCATGGGCTCAAGCCCCCCATTGGGCTCTGTGCTGACAGCTCAGAGCCTGGAGCCTGCTTCAGATTCTGTGTCTCCCTCTTTCTCTCCCCCTCCCCCACTTGTGCTCTGTCTCTCTCTCTGTGTCTCAGAAATAAAGTGTGTCCCTAATCAAATATGTCTGAGAAACAGTGCATAATGTATACTACTACTTAGACACGTCTTGTTCTCAATAGTATGTTAAAGATTCTGAGAAGTCCTAAAATAAACATATTTTACATAAACCCAAGATTCTACAAATATACTTAAACATGCAACTTTTTTCCCTTGCATGGCACTATTAACATATTTTGAAACTAGTGTCCTATGAAACACTCTTTGGTAAAATACTGCATTTTATGGATTTGCAACATTCTGCTCATGAATACCTTACTAGTATTCTTCTGCTCTCCATTAACTTCTCCTTTTCTTTTCATAGTTATAAAGTATCTAGAATACATTCAACCTTGAATATAAGGTGTGAACCAAAAAACTACAATTTAGCTCTGACACAATGTATGTAATAATACAGAAAGTCTGAGGCGAATTAATTCAGCTGTTTTGTTAAAACTCATCCAGATCTGGATAGATAAAGTTGTCTTTGAACAAACAGTATGCGAAAGCCTGGCCTCCACATATCATTGAAATTAAGCCGGATCCTGCAAGTAATGAAAGGGAAGTTTTGGTTAACTACCAATAATGAATAATTCATTGGTGAGATTATGAATAAGAACAATTGTCATGACTAAAATAATGTTCCTGAAACTGACATAGCATTTGAAAAAGGGTAGTTTATAGATTCAGCTAAGAGACAGTAGGTATATATTCTGTGCTGATAAATTGTTGAAATTCAAAACTTCCTTCAGGGAATAGATGCGTGGTTGTGTCAAATTAATAGTAAGGAGCTCTTAAAACTCAGAAATTCAAAGACAATGAAGTCAAAGCACATGCCAGGGATTTCACGATTCTCAATTCTTGTAGCTCTTCAGACCTGCCATTTGTTTGTGTTGTTGTTATTTAAAAATATTTTATAAGGTATTTCCTCTCTAATTATAAATGGAAGATATGCTCTCTTCTAACTTGGAAAATATTTCTTAGCCTAGAAGAGATTTTGAAAACAGAAGTCTACCTACCTGCGCTATTCGGTTATACGAAAATGCCTTTAGCTCTGATTTCATTGGCCCAGCGATTCTCGTGTTTTGTTTTGTCTTGTTTTAATATTAATCCAGCCTAATAGGGCTTCCATAAATCTGTGATTCCTTGGATGCCGGTAACAGCGTAACTCCCATGAAAGGTAAAGTTCCCAGAGGTGAGAGCCCTTAGGGGATCAGAGGCTCAGCAGGACTGGACAACTTCCTCACTCAGATACACATCTAGTGCGGACCATGAGATAGAATTTCCAAGCTGTGTAGCCACATTTCATTTATATCTAAATTTTTTAACTCAACGCAAACAGAAGAAGGTTACCTCAAACGTCATTTGGCCACCATTCTCTGAGTAAACCAACCCTAGTTCTTAAAACTGAAATAGTGACCCAACTATTTTAGCAATTCTGTTGGCCATTCCAGTTCACCAACAGACTTCCTCTGCCATCAGGTGGCATTTGCTATGTGACTGAAATGCCTAGGGCTTTAAATAAAGTAAATTTTGTGGTATTGCGAATAAAATCCAAGAGATAAGTTCTTGTTTTTCATGGAGAGATAAGAGCATTTCTAATTATAGCATGTCTTTCAGGATTTTCTTTCTGATTTATTAAAAATGTGCATTTTTTGAAAGCCTCATGCAAAATAAAATTTCAGTACTTTCTCATGTGTGTTCTGTATGTACTGAACAATATTAGAGAAGAGTACACACTAAGGCTTATGGAGATGTAAGGGAAGTGGAAAATTAAATTCTAGTGAAGGGAGCTAATGAGTAATATAAATAATACTGATACTATAAACAGATAACTTGGCTTTGGGGAAAACAATGTAGTAAAATGCTGCATTTCTATTTTCCACTATTAAGCATGACAATATTTAGTTAAAACTATTGCCAAACTTACTGAAAAGAGGAAAGGTAAAAATTTTTGTGGTCCATACATGACTTAAGCTAAAGGAAAAGCTTTAGAAAAGTCCACTGTAAATTGGCTAATTTTCTTACTAGATACACAATTGATTAATTCAGTTGTTCGATTTGTGGGAAGAAAAAAAAATAGATGAAATAATGCTACTATGAAAACAGCAATGTCATTCATATTGAAAGAGAACCAAAAGAATATGTCATAAATCTATATCCAGTGTTTTACTCTATGTAATTTTAGAAAGATGGAGACTCTGAGCAGTCTTCTGGTCCAATTACCTGACCCACACAAAAAATATTTTGATGCTCCCACTGTATATATAAATATTTATGTTGTACCTAATACATACACACATGTGTATAACATATGGTGTCATATGTATATACCTAAAGCAGCCCACCAATGTGATGTCAAGGGGAATTCCAACATAACTGCAAAAGAAAGAAAAAAAGGATGTTGTTCATTTTTAAAATATATGTTATTTTTCTTTTTAGTCAACGAAGAAATACTTGTTTGGTCAGATCATATCCACATAACAAAGAGAAGTTTTATCCACATTCATAAAATTGGGTATCCCCAAAGCTGTATTTAATTCATAGTCTAGAAAGTCATTTGTGAAATCAGATACCTGAAACTCCTCATGTAGGAATGATGTTTTGAATTGATTGAGTGTTGATTTGATTATGAGTTGATTCGAGTGTTATGCAACAGAGATGATCCTAAGACCATCCTTAAAACCTGACTTACCCTGGAGTTCTGAGCCACTTCGCTCTGAGCTCAATTCTACTCAGCAATATTTGTTAAGCACTTTCTTTGTGTCATGTGTCAGACAATTAACTTGTAACTTTTCTGGGTCTAGAACCTGTTGCCTATCTCAGCCTTGAAGATTGAGCCACCCTATGCTCCAGAGCCCTTTTGCAAATATCCTATGACTGTCTTCCATTTGAACTTAGTCCCCAAAGTAAGACAGAGAATTTGAGTTATGGGGTTCAGGGGTTCCAAAAGTTACTAAGGGAGGGTGTGTGCCAGGGGACTAGGATATTGATATACCAGCATTCTCTAATAATAGTGATGCTGGGATGTAGCAATTCATTTGGAAGTTGTTTAAGATGGAGACTGATTAAACCATTAATAGACCACAGCACTGAAAATATGAGTGATTTAAGTTGCTAATAAATAATAACTTTGAATTATAACTTGTGGTTGATTACCACACATACCTTGACTAGTATTTTTTTTTCAATGGAAGACAGGAAGGGAGAAAAGTTACAATAGAAGAGTACATTTTTTTAAAAAAAAATTTTTTTTTTCAACATTTTTTATTTATTTTTGGGACAGAGAGAGACAGAGCATGAACGGGGGAGGGGCAGAGAGAGAGGGAGACACAGAATCGGAAACAGGCTCCAGGCTCCGAGCCATCAGCCCAGAGCCTGACGCGGGGCTCGAACTCACGGACCGCGAGATCGTGACCCGGCTGAAGTCGGACGCTTAACCGACTGCGCCACCCAGGCGCCCCATAGAAGAGTACATTTTGAATGGCTAGAGGAAAGAATGTTTGAACTGTCATTTACTGAATAAATATATGCTTAGACACTAGTCAGAAAATTTCTCACTCTCATTGACATGTCAGTGGGTCTCCCCCATCTACACAGGAGACAACTAATGTGAATGATGTTGTGACTTTCCTTAAGACCATACACTTCTTAAAAAGGTAGGATTGGAATTTAATCCATTTTCTTTTGACTCCAAAGATCACAGGTAGAAATAAAACCCTTTAGTTTAAGAACCTAGTATTCTTGGTAAATTAACTACTGTTGGGAAGTTTGCCAGCCTACCAGTATGAGTTTCCTTAGGTCCCAGGTCCCAGGATTTGGTCAATTTCTGCCTCAAGGGAGGGTTTTGGAGCAAAAGTATTCCAAACAGAGTCAAAGCCTGTACAAGTTGTTGGCAAGTTGAATATGAGAGGAGAATAGGACACATCTATCTACATTTCAGTACCATTTTGAATTAGAAGGTGTAGCCAATCAAAATCTTCCCCAGGAAGTGGTAAGAGAACTTGGTGGGGAGGAGTAGTGTGGGAAGGAATAAAGAACTCTAACCAGTTTTATTAGTTAGCCATCAGAGGGCAATATGCATATAACAAAGTTCTACTCTTATGAAATCAATTTAGGTACAACATCAGATTTAACATACTTTGTTTCCTTTATTTTATCTTGCTTACCAGTTGAAGTGATGGCAACATGAAGAATGGTTACTGAAATAGCATAATCCCAGACCCATTCTTCTACAACCAGAACAAAAAGCAATCCACACACCAAGTAGGTAACCTGTGTTGAGATTAAAAGGACTGCAAATGGAACGGAGAATATAATTATTTGGAACTAGAGAAACTAACAACTCTGAAACACAGTTAGTAATAGGACCATTACAACAATGTCTGTGAAGACATTTTGGCAAGAATTTTTAAAATATCCCATCTTTTAACAATCCTCAACTTTGGATAAGAACTTGTTAACATATTCTATTTCTTAATAATCCTCAGACTTAATAGAAAAATAACAGTATCTCTTTTGTACTTCTTTGTGCTTACCATTTTAAAAGGTAAAATACAATAAAGGAAGGTTACAATGGAATCAATACCTGCTGATCTACAGTTGGATTGCGAATCTCCATTTAAGATATATTAGAAACTAATGAGAAATTCAGTTCTCAGTTTTAGGAAATGAAAAAAAGAAACATAAGAGTTCATTGATTTATAACATTTCTTTGGTACCAATCATTGCCTAACTTGGAAATGAATTCCTTTGTGTCTTTATAATAAAATGGCATGCCCAGATAGTCATTTGGGACACATAACTGATAACCATGGATGAAAGGAAGCCTCATAAATGGCTCATGTGGATGGAGGCACTCTTCTAAATCCACCCAATTGTCTTGGAGTGCTTTCCCTGAACATGTATAAAGAGCTCATTATTTATAGGTCAGGACCACAAATCTCTAAGAGCCTTGAATGTGTGAAGGGTCAACCTTTGCTTTTTGTCTTTGGTATGGATCTTTAAAGTGGTTTCAAAGGAGAGATCCATCAAATGCATGTGACAAATATACGTGACACATGTCAAAGTCCCTTTGCAATGGTATCACTTTTCATAAAAATTACCTTTCTATTTTTGAAAACAAAACAAGACAAAACAAAACACAGCAATTGATTATACATTCTTATAATTCAGGAATCAATGAATCCAGACAGGCAAACTCTTTTTCAAAACAAAGGGTTAAATAATCACATGATATGCTATCGTGCAGAAGTCATTTATTAACCAACGAGCCAGTGATTGTTTCATGGGCAAACAAAACACCAACCAAGTAAGCAGGTCCCAATTGCCATCCTTTTTAAAGGCCTTCCACTTATTCCTCTTTGATTTTATTTAATTTAACTTAACAGGTTTCAGAAGTTGAATGGAGAATTCACACCAGCTCCTTTTTATCACACGGGAATGAGGTTCAGTTCAGTATGTCCTATTCCCTACAATCAAGGTTGTGGAAGGAAGTGCATTGCTGTGTCATAGTGACTCCACGTCTTTCTACCACATTTCCACAGCTGCCTCTGTCAGTGGCTCACAGAGCCCCCAGATTATTATAGGGAAATAGAGATGCCTCCGTTATCAGCATTTACAGATTTTATAGGTTAACTTGCAGCTGCTTGGAGACATTGATTTTTGTCTTGAACAAGCTATATTTGCATATGTTGATAAAAAAAGGCTTATGCTTTGTTTATGAAATGAAAGAAAGCATGGTGTAAAAGAAGCAGTACACAATTTAAAGTCAGGATACCAATGTTACAGTCTTGCCTCATAGCTTAGGAGTTATAAAACCTTGAGCACAATTTTAACCTCTGGGTCAGTCTTTCTCTATAATTGGGAAATGGAGTGCTATCTTATCTACCTCAAAAAAAAAAATGTTGGGAGGATGTTAACTTAAAATGAAAACAATTTGCAACCTATTCTCTGCTATGTAAAGGAAAGCTATTAGTAATCAAAATGTTTTAACTAGACTTAAACTTTCCAGTGTCCTTGCTAAACCGACTCTCCTGGGTGACAAAATCATTGAAACAGACAAGAAACTTGACCCTAGATACATGCCCAAGGCTCTGAGATTACTCTTACACTTTATCTCTGAGATTAGTCTAAATTCTCAAAGTAACAACTTTGAAGAGTTATGGTAGTTATCTCCCCAAGCCCAAAATTAAAGATCTAATAGGCTAAGGTTTTATTGATATCTTTGTACAAATGTTAGTGTTTTGTGAGGGGAAAGAGCGATATAAACTGTGCCAGGCATCCTGGGGATTTTCACTAATCTCTGCTATGTAAAAACACAGCCTTTCCAATAAGCTGTGTCATTCCTATCTTTCACTGACTGACCCAAAGGCAAGAATTAAATAATAACAGTTGAGTTTTAAATCCCCTCCCCAAAACACATACACAGCCCCTACTTAACTCTTTACTGTGACGATATCAACTGTGGACAGTTTTGATAGAAAACAAGTGAATTCTGTGTTCAATAGGGAAGTGCATAAAGAGAAGGTTAAAATAGAATGTTAGACCTCTTGTGTCTCATTAGAATGAAAGCCTCTTTTTCCTAACTTATTCTTTGTCTATCCAAACTTGAATCCATAATAGCACCAAACAAGGTTACCCATTTGAGGAAGTTGTTCTAAAGCTTTTCTTCTTGAATGCAGTAATTTTAACTGACCAAGTTTCCTGTACAAGTCATATTCAAAATCGGGTTTCTTTGGCTTCAGGCAATTTTTGTATATTTGCATATTTGTTCCAAACAAACCACGTCCAGTGGTTTTCTAAAGAATTGTAATGTTTAAAGAATCCACAATTCACTTAAAAAAAAAAAAGTAGGAAGAAATTTAGCAGAATGTTAAGAATGATTATATTTTGAATGTAAGTTTGTGATTGAATTTCTGTTTTTCTCCTTGCTACTTGTAGGTATTTTATAAGCTTTCATTAATTTATGTGTATTATTTTATAATGGAAATAACATTAAAATCTTCTTTTTCTAAAGATGAGACAAACTTACCTTGAATACCCACCAAATAAGTATGTTTGACATATATTCAATATAAATAGCTGTTATTATTAACATATATACGGGTGATGAGTATAGCAGGTATTAATTAATAATTACTTTTTCAGCAAAAATGATTAATTTAAAAAGATAAATTTTTCCTTAGTATACTCTTTCATATCATTCCCCCCCCCCCTTTTTTTCCTATCTTGGGAAGAAAAATCAAACTAAGCAGAAATGTACAAAGCAGAAAATGAAAGTCCTCTGTCATCCCAGCTGGGAGATAACAGTTTGTTGCATAATTCTCCAGATTTCTTACCACTGACACCATGTATTTTACTCTGTTCTACAAAAATGAATAATTACACTACACAAACACTCTTGTCTTCATTTTCCATGCCACATCTCATGAACATTTTTACATCAACATATTAAATCATTCTTCCTTTCCTTTGAAAAATATTTAATGCACAAAAAATTTACCTATAAAATTACCAAATAGAAATTCATATAGTAATTCTTTTCAATTATTCCACCATTCCATCCTATCCCATCTTTAAGGAATAGCCACTTTAAAATTTGTGATGGCATTTTTTCTACATTAATTTCTTAAGTCAGATATAAGATACAGATGGCTGAGAGGAAAGCCTGATATTTTATAAATTTTTATGAAACAACAACTATTTTTGATTTTTGGAGGCATTTGATTCACTAATTGACAAAGATTGGAAATTAAAACCAATTACCTTTATAATTTGTGTTGAGCCATGAGGGGTTCGTTTTGAAATCAAATGGTGCCAGGACATCCAACTCATACACCCTGAAGATGTTACAAATGAAAATAGTTTACCCTGGAGGAGGCAGTTCACAGCTTCGTACATCAAGGCCTTGAATATCGCTCTTCACATACAACATAATGCATTAGCTTTACCATGTGTGGGACATTTAGAAGCTGGCTGACCTGCATGGCAACCAAATAATCTTTTTATCCATATTGTCTTATTTGTCCAATTAAGTCCACTTTGTCCACCAAGTGGACTTCAATGTATTTTGGGTCTTCGCTGTAATCTTGGCGGTCTTTGACATCAAATATGGGAGGAGAATCTAATTCTGTGTCAAAAGCATAGGCATGGAAACAAACAAGACCCGGGTTCTAATCCTGATGGTGCTGTGAAACTGTGAATCTGGGCAAGTCAGTTCCATTTGGAGCCAAACGTCAGTGTCTCATCTGTAAACTGAAAAGGTTAATCTCTGAGACCTCTTCCTGTTGTAAAATTGGAGTCTATAAATATACCCCGTCTACTGTGCCTGTTTGTAGTTGTGTGCAGCTGGTCAATCAGTTAGCCGCCTCCTGGAGCTTTAAGGCCCAAGAACTTAAAATTCCTGTCCTCTGACTCACATTAACTACAAATCCTTGAAATGAGGCTCAGAGAGCCCTAAAGATTCTCAGCTCCTGCCTGCTCCAGGCATGGCCTCACCATCTCCAGTCCCAGCAACAGCTGAGACCCTGTTAGAGCAGCAGATGCTTCCTCGGTGGGTTTGCCTGCAAGCATGCTGAATAGCATTATTCCCATTGCAGAAGTTGGTATAATTATTTTTGGGTACTCATTTGCATATTGAAATCAAAGGGTCCTAACTCCTTGCTTGCACAATAAAATTAAATTGTATAAACACTCAGCTTCTTAGAAATTATTTGTCAATCTACGTAATGTATTTCAAGGCAGTCAATGTATTGGCAACCTAAATCTGTAGAGACAAAATTAAATCACAGCGAGACTAAAAAAATTACCTGAAAAAATTGCCTCCCACTTACATAGAAATAGCATTAAAAATACACGTTTTACTTTGTCCTCATAATAACCTTCTTTTGATCAATTACTTCCACTTGACAAATGAAGACAATTAAAATAAGAGAAGTTCTATGGCTTAGTTAAGATGTTTCAGAAAGTTAGTAAGAACCTGGGCCAGAATTTAGGTCTCCTGACTTGAGTCCAAGAGATATTTCAGTATATATCAGAATATTTAAATTTGATGTAGATTATCTCTAAATTCCCTTCTCATTCAAACTACTCTGATTCAATACCAGCCCAGGGAGTAATAGCTTCATTTTCTTTCCATGACCATCTTCCAAAGAAGTAAGGGGGACAGTCCTGTCTGGCCCTATCTATCCACATCATTTCAAGATTGTGCTTTGATCATTTTGGAAGACGGCACATTTGCTTATTTTTGCTTAAGAATGGCATGAAAATACACCATATTTAAGTTGTATCCTCTCTTCCATAAAGACATGTCGAGAATTAAATATAAACTCCTTTCATATTCAATCTCAGCTTTTTCATTCTGTTCGAAGGAAACGCACTACTTACTTGAGCATCATGCAGCACATGCCCAGAACCGCGTAGTACACAGTGTAGAAGAGAATGACACATATAAGGAGATTCTGCAAAACAACCTGCGGAGAACAGAGGCGTGAGGTCCAAGAGCCTGGGCTTTTTCACATGGTTGTCGGTAACGAGTCTGACAAACAAAAGACGATGAATGACCACTAGATAGTGTTGGCTACCTTTGTTTTGCTTGGAGACCCATGGGTGGGAAGGACTTCAAAGTCCACAATGAAAGTTTTTCGGACTGGAAAGGCTGACATGGTCCACATTTGCCCCAAGGATTAATGCAGTACAAAAAAATCCATAGCATTTACCTTCCATCTACCATAACATACTTCCTTCATGCCAACATTCATAGTTTCATTTGACAAAATGATTTTATTTTTTAAATTTTTTAATGTTTATTTTTGAGAGAGAGAGAGAGCGAGAGCGGAGGAGGGGCAGAGATTGAGGGAGACACAGAATCCGAAGCAGGCTCCAGGCTCTGAGCTGTCAGCACAGAGCCCCATGCGGGGCTTAAACTTATAAGCCGTGAGATCATGACCTGAGCTGAAGTCGGAGGCTTAACCGATTGAGCCACCCAGAAGCCCCTGACAAAATGATTTTAAATCTCAGCTATCATAATAGTCAAAATATGAGAACAGCTAAGAAAATTTGAAAAGTGTGAACAAAAAAGTACATAATCGCACAATAATAATTAAGCCTGTGTGCAAGAATTTACAGAGCAATTGACTAAACACCAGAGAGGGGCCTGAAATGGCCTCTACCACATATGAGACTTACCAAGGAAGCATTGCAGATTAATGGGGACCAGATGGATTATTCAACAGTGTTGTGAAAATTGTCTAACTTCTAGACAGAAAAATCCCATTAGATCCCAGTCTCGTACCAGACACCAAAATAAACTGGAAATGGACTAAAGGCTTAAATGCCAAGAAATAAAATGGAAGAAAATATCTGCAATATATATTAAGAGCAAAAAAATGATACCCATAATACATAAACACACACAAATTAAAAAAAAAGACAAACAAACCAAGAGAAAAATGGACAAAGAATATAAATAGGCAGTTCACATGAATAAACATTTAAAAAGCCAATAAACAATTGAAAATGTCTGAACCTCCCTATTAATCTTTTGAAATATATTCTTGTGAATATAATAAAAATGTCAGCATTTCACATGGAAATTTTCTAGTTTATCTTTTTCCCTTTTGAATCTTTTTAAAAGTCTTCTTGTTTGGTCAACTCGTATAACACTTGAGCATTATTCATATTCTCTGAATCACCAATTCACCAAATCTACCAAATCTTTTAATTGGCCTGGGCACAGAGGAGCCCTCTGCTAGAGACAAGAAGAGAAGAGAGCGCCCAGCACACCACAACCAATTTGCTAACTGGACCAACTTTATGGGCTTACCAAGAATTTCCTTCTTTCAACTACCTACAAATGGGTGGATTGTCTGGCCTAAGAGAACCACAAGAAATCAGTACTTAAGTGTTCTAGCACCTTCAGGGTCCCATGCCCTCTGCCCGCCCACACTCATACCATGCCTAGCATTTCCCCCCTACTCTTTCCCTGTCAACTTCCCCTAGCCCAGGTCTCTTCTCCCTCTGCCCATCATTCTCCTCCCTTTTTGCTCTTCAGTATCGCCCACTCCTTGTTGCCTAATCTCCCCTCCCTCATGGTCCTTAATCTCCTCCTATCCGCATTCTTTCATTTATTCATTTATTTTTGGATTTTATTATTTTTAACTGAAATATATTTGGTACATTTGTAAATTTAAGTTGTACAACATGTTGATTTGATACATTTGTATATTGTACTATAAGTGGCATTGCAGCTATAGTTAGCATTTCATCATGTCACATAATTATCATTTCTTTTTTGTGGTTGGAACATTTAAGATCTAGTCTGTCAGCAAGTTGGTGATTGTAATACACTATTGTTGTCTATACTCTCTGTTCTGTGCATTAGAGTTCTAGGACTCACGATTAGCTGCAAGTTTGTACCCTTAGCACCTCAATTTTCTTTAAGACCTGCATGGCTTTGTGGTTTCATGTAAGCTGACACAATCCTTTATAAGGGAATAATGAAAAGGATGAGACCTTCTTCTCATAGCTCTCTTTATTCTTTATTTTATTAGGGAATAAAAATATTTTCTAGAAACCCCCATCAGATGTCCCATTATGTCTCTCTCATTAACCACCACTTGGGGTCATGTGGTCACTTCCTGAACGAGCACAGGCAAAGAGTAAAGGGGTTTACCATGGTAGGTTTAGAACACTGAGACTTTGCCTCTGGGGATTGGCACCTACTGCTGTAATAAAATAAAAATTATTAGCAATTATTAACAAAGAAGGAAAAAGGGGAGTGGGGTCTGCTACAATGTAGGCAGCTAGTAGTGTCTTCCAAGTGGTAGAATCAATATGGAAGTAGTAAAAAGCCCTCATTTGTAGAGATTATTTAGCGGTTATGAGAACATGTGAAAACTTTGCCTGAGTCGAAGGTCCAAATAATGTGTCCACATTTAAGTTGGTTGGATTCTTTCCCAAATGTTGAGGTAAGAATCTGCTGATGTGGTAGGCAACAACATTGATGCTTCTGCAGCCTTATAATTTTCTTTTTTTTTTTTTTTTTTTTTTTTTTTTTTTATTTTTTATTTTTGGGACAGAGAGAGACATAGCATGAACGGGGGAGGGGCAGAGAGAGAGGGAGACACAGAATCAGAAACAGGCTCCAGGCTCTGAGCCATCAGCCCAGAGCCTGACGCGGGGCTCGAACTCATGGACCGTGAGATCGTGACCTGGCTGAAGTCGGACGCTTAACCGACTGCGCCACCCAGGCGCCCCAGCCTTATAATTTTCTTAAGGGTCATGTGTCTTTGGGTTTGTTTTACTCTTTATTCTATATATTAATATCAAGTTGTTTGTCTTTTAATTTGAACATTAATAGCCTCTAGTTGAAATATTTCTAGATGATCGCTTTGTTTCAATTCTATCCAAAATAAGATAAATAACATATGGTCCCTGGGGCACCTGGGTGGCTCGGTCGGTTGAGCATCCGGCTTTGGCTCAGGTCATGATCTCGCGGTTTGTGAGCTCGAGCTCCGTGTCGGGCTCTGTGATGACAGCTCAGAGCCTGGAGTCTGCTTTGGATTCTGTGTCTCCCTCTCTCTCTGCCCCTCCCCTGCTCATGTTCTGTCTCCATCTGTCTCAAAAATAAATAAAACATTTTAAAAAAATTAAAGAAAATAATATATGGTCCCTATACTAATATACAAACACAAAACTATTATTTCTATGTTAATATTAAAATTTAAATAATTTTTATTTAGTTAGTTTATTTTTTTAATGTTTATTTATTTTTGGGAGAGAGAGAGAGGCAGAGCACTAGTGGAGAAGGGGCAGAAGGAGAGAGGGAGACACAGAAGCTGAAGCAGGTTCCAGGCTCTAAGCTGTCAGCACAGAGCCTGACGAGGGGCTCGAACTCACGAACTACGAGATCATGACCTGAGCAGAAGTCGGACACTTAACCAACTTAGCCCCCAGGCGCCCCTTTACTACTCTTTAAAAAAACATATTTGGATCCTGAACCAAATAGAGTGTGAAAAAAATATGACATTTATGACATTTGGCTATTTGAACTTGACTGGATATTTGATGATGTTAAAGCAATATTGTTAATATTTCACAGTGTTATAATGATTAGAGGTTTATCATATGCAAATACAAGATCATTATAAATGCAATTTCTTTATTAAAAAGCTCCCATGTTGTTTTATTTGTGCATAATTGCAGGACTATTTTGAGAGTAGAATATATCTGCACAAGTCTGGAACATGTGCAAATTTAGGATATGGCAAATACTTTATAAGTTGCTTTCAAAAAAACCGTCTGCTAAACGTGACCTTCACAATCATCTTTTTTGATGAAAAGCATTGTGATGCCAGTTTTCCTTCTACTGCCCTAAACAACAAAGCCTTTCTTAATGCGTTGAAATTAAGGAACGACTATACCTTCTAGAAAGGAATAAAATTCTTTTAGTTTGAGATTTCAGAATCCCCCAAACCAGAACTACTATATGCAGGTTGTGTCTCTGAGATCTCAGAGTTTTAGTGCAGACTGAGTGCTCCAGCCACATAACTCATTCAACCTTCTTTCCAGTTTCCAAACTGGTTTGACTGGGTGCAGGAGTGTGAACAATACTGACTCCATCTTTGGTCCTGCATCTTGTTGGTGCCCTCCCCTGGGGCTATGTGTTCCAGGCGCCTTGGAGGTTAATGTATGCTCTGACCAGAATGCGGGAAGACTTGTTGGATCTGCCCACTTTAGATAACTATACCCTTTCCTCTACAAAATCTGTGGGTTAAGGTCTGGACTTGGCTGCATAGCGTGTGGATCATTACTCACCTGATCCCCACGGTCAGTAAGTTGCCCTGAGTAAAACTCTGTGAAAATGGTATGGAGTGGCTTGCTTCGTTTGGCAGTCTCAAAGTGCCTTCTCAGTCTGGAGGATACTTTTACCGTCCTTCCTCCACCTTCTAACTCTGGGCATAATTCAAAAAGGAAAAGTTCATATTCATTCCATCCTTCTGGAGTCAGTAGCCACCTTTCATCCTAGTCTTCATTCATCTTTTGAATTTTCTCGTACCATTTCATAACAGCCCCAGAAGGATAACTTCCACATATTTTGTGGTATTTCTTCAAGCAATTGGCTAAAAGATATGGGGTCTAACTGTTCTATGACACCCCATTTTATCTAGAGGAGGACTGGGACACGTCCTTTATGCTCACTAAGGTATTCACAGTGGCTGGCCTGGTTCCTGCCACAGGTGGGCTCTCAGTGAATATGAGTTGACTCACTCATTACAGTTTTAGGAGTGAGAGAATCATGGCTGATTTTCAACCTGCACATGTGTTAAGGAGTAACCATTATGACAGATCAGAGCCCAGGCCACATGGAACACCACCTCATATAAAAGTAATCTTCGCTGAACGATAAGATAATAATCAGTCACCAGATAGTTATTGAGTGTTGACACTGTGCCCAAAGCTATTTCAGACTTCCTGGGATGACAAAGGAAGTGAGACAAACAAAAGTATCACACAGTAAACAATTAGAACAAGTAAATATATCTAATATTTACACAACCGTTTAAAGTATACCTGTAGAGATTATCTCATACTTCAAAATAAGCACTATAATTGAGCTAAGATTGTAATCACCTCTTTTCAAATGAAGAAACAGAGGTTGGGAGAAATGAAGTGATATGCACAAAGGTGATCAGTGGAAAAGTTGCAATTTTATATCAAGTTTATTAACTCCAAGTCAAAACATAAACTTTGCAGTTCTGATTATGAGGGCAAGACTACCTCAGAAGGGAGATAACCCAGGATTCACAATGATAGAGGGCTGTTGTTAATGAGAATCATAATGGTCCACACTCTTCATATTCAGTGTCAGCCCACATGCCCTTTAAATGCTATTCAAATTTTATTATTCTTAAGAAATACCAAGTGTTTGCATGTGAAGAGTGCAAAATCCCCATACTCCATATCTAGATATTAAGATTCTCTAGATATTGGGTAGAGCCTGGGTATCTGCATTTTAACAAACCTCTCAGATGATTGCAATGCAAAGATCTACTGAGGACACAGGAACAAGTGCATGTGATAAACAGAAGGTAGGTTTCTCCTATCGTTTCCTCCTCAGGTAGAATGTCTAAATGGGAATTGGATGGACAGCTGGGAAAACTGGATTCCTGAGCAAAATGGACAAGATGGATGAGAGACAGATTTCCAACTAGAATGAACAAATATAATCTTTTACTTCACTCATAATAAAGAAATGCACACTTAAACAACAGTAAGATACCATTGTTCTCCTATAGGCAAGATATATATACATATATATGTGTATATATGTGTGTTACACATATATATATATGTGTATATATATATATACACATATGTGTATATATGTGTATATATATATACGTATATATGTAACACACATATATATATATATCTTTAGAAGATTTACTTGTTCTGGTGAACATAAAAGACATTGTTCTAGACTGCTGTTGTGAGTAGAATTTAGTACAAGTGTAATAGGAAGCAATAAATCAATATGTAGTTTTCAAAAGTGTGATCTGAACCTAAATTCTGGTAGGAAATAGAAAAGTCTTAAAGGTGTCTGTCTTTACATGGTGCAATCATTGGTGATTTCTCCCCCTTTTTTTCTGTATTTTATAAATTTGTAATGAAAGAGAGCGACCTAGTTTCTAGCTATCACATCTTGTATGATTGTAGGCAAGTTACTCTGAGTAATGTTTTTATGTGTAAAATAAAACAATGGTGTTTTTAACCCTTAGGGGCTCATTATTTTGTTGAATGTCTAATGCGAAGTATGGACTATGCAGAAAAATAGATATACTCACAAATACACAAGGCATTGTGTGCAATTTCAGGGTTTTCACAGAACTGCTAAAATCCATGCATGGATCCCTGGTTAAGAATCTCTGATCTTGAAGGATATTTTCAAGTCTAACTATGAGCACATAAAATCCTATGGGGCAGATAGTGTCCCCATCCCCTTTATAAGATCTAAAGAAACCATCAACCTAGTCATCATATCTACAGCAATGGCAGATGCTACAAGTGATAAAAAAATATTATTTGTAGAATTAGTACTCTAAATTGTATCTCAAACTTCAATATGTCCATTAGGCTCTTTCTCTAGTTGAAGGGAACAGAAAAGCTTCATAATGATGATTATTGGAATAATGTCTGAATCAATTAGAAAATGGACTCAGCAGCTATTTAGCTGTTTAGCCACCATTCAGGAGCCACAACTCAATAGTTAAGTACACGGTGGCACTGGAGACCCAACAACACTGAGACAATCTTCCACGTGATGACTAACCTCTTCTGGTCTCTGTTTCTCTCTTTGTTTCTTCTTTCAAGTCTTCTCCCAATTAATGAACTCTCTCACACACAAAAAGAGAACCTGGTTAGATAAACCAGTCCCTACCTGGTATATGGCCTCCAGGGTGGATACAGTGCTATTAACAGGGGCTAGTAGACAGCTGACTGGACCATAGGTGGCTGTCTTTCAGTCAAATGAACTTTTCTAAAGCGCCAGGGATGTCTAATGATAGAATTCGCCTCACACAAAGCATGGTGACCTATGTAAAAGTCACCCCACAAATAGGGTTGAGGTAAGGGTCAGTACCCAGAATACTTCTCAGAAAGAGAAGGCTTCTGGCTTATTTGCTGCTGTTAAACTAAGACTGTTTGTAAGACAAACATGTAGAAAACAAGTTCAGATACTTGTCTCTATTAAAACTAATATGATAGCGTAGGTTATGAGGATGAGGGTGGTTCCGGGAGGTGGGAGAAGATGAGACAGATTCTCCTGTTTTCAGGTAGTGGTTAACAGTTTTTGGTCAGTTCAGGTCTCCACTCTTTCTTCTCCAATTTCTAAAGTTCAAAAGGGTCTAAAATACTCTAGGACCCCAGTTGCCTCTTTGATTTTCTAAATTCCAGCTTTTATTAAAATAATGCACAGTCATTAATTCAGTCCCCAAAGTATTCAGTACAAAAGATAAAAGTATACACAAATCTGTGAACTGAATCGTCATTGAGGAAATTTTGGAAAACGTAAAAGCATGAAGCACAAAAAAAGTGAAATCACCCACAATCCATTATTCTCACAAATGTAAGTTAAACTGCTATCCAGAGCTGTAGGTTCTTTTTGTCAACCCCTGTAGTTTCCAGAGACGAGAAGTAAGTGGGGGCTTTCTATCTCTCTCCCATACCCTTAATGCAGTATCTAAAAACTATAAATCTGATAGGAAACATAAATGTCTTAAGAGTGTTTGTCTTTAGATGCTAAAATCATGCCATTTCCTTCTACTTTTTCTGTATTTTATATATTTCTAATGAAAGAGAAAAGACCAGGTTTCTATGTCATATGCTAGAACCATAGTCATTCTTAACCCCACGCCAAATATACAAAAATGTATTAGCAGACAAACACCAAAACATTTATACAATCTGTTTTTGAAAACATAGGGAGTTTGCACTCTCTGTCTCCCAGCACTTTGACAAATACTTTGTGTTTGCCAGGTTTACTCTGACGATGTCACAATGATATCCTCAAGGCAGGGTCAGCCATCTTGGCCAGATCAGTTGACAGATTTCTTCATGAAGTGTGTGTGTGTTGGGGGTGTGGTGGGGTGCGGGTAGAGTTGTGAGACGGGGGGCAACACAAGAATATGGGCTCTAGATCTTGGGTGCTTCTGTGATGGTATTTAGGTGGTTCACCTTCCCAGATTCTGATATCTCATTCATGTAAGGATAGTGAGGCCTGTTCAATTTTGCTTATTTTGAACAATACTCATTTCATCAGTAAAAAACTATAATTTCTTTCTTATGCTCATTGACAATGTCTCTAGCTTTTCAACTGCCTGAGAATCTTTTCAACTGTATACTCCTGACAAGGATACTCCAGATGCTAACCAGCAGCTACTGGAGTGTAGATTAAGCTTAATCTATGCACATGTATCTCACACTACATTATACCAGAATATTTTGTATTTTATATAAAATATATACTTTCAAAAGAGATCTTTTTATGTTAGGTTTTGCCCCATTTAAATGACTTAAAATTTAACTACAGCCTTTGCAAGAAAAAGTCAAGCAGGTAAACCGTAAAAAGGCAATGTGAAAATTGTAACATATTTCTCAAGCACAGAAAGTGGAAACAAAATTGTCAGTGAATTTAGGTATTTTTTTCCCTGAACTCTCAAAACAGTAAGGACATTTCCTATATAATTACACAATTATTATCATACACTAGAAAGTTTAATGGATACACAATATTATTTATACAGAATTCATATTCAAATTTCTCCAGTTGTCCCCAAAACTTAGAATCAATTAAATTTTCACATTCTAGGGGCACCTGGGTGGCTTGGTCGGTTAAGTGTCCAATTCTTGATTTCAGCTCAGGGTATGATCTCATGATCATAAGATCAAGTCTCGTGTCCGGCTCCATGCTGAGTATGGAGTCTGCTTGGGATTTTCTCTCTCTCTCTCTCTCTCTCTCTCTCTCTCTCTCTCTCTCTGCACTCCCCTGCTTGCATATCCACGCACACTTGCTCTCTCTCTCTCTCTCAAAATAAATAAATGAACAATTAAAAACAAACAAATAAATACATTTTCGCATTACATTTGGTTGTCATACTTCTTCCGTGCCATACCCTAGATTGGTCTGATGGTTTCCTTCTGATTAGAATCTTTGGGGAAGAATTCTACATATGTAATATTGTATATTTCCATTGTACCTCATGAGGAGACACATTATACTATTTTGTCTCATCAGTTTGATCACTTGGTAAAGATGATGCCTGCTGATGTCTCTGTTTTAATTGTAGTCTTTATCCTTTATCACTAATAAGTAATCTGTGGAGTGATGCTTGAGATTATGTGAATGTTCTGTTCCCCTAAAACTTTGTATTTATTGGCTTTAGCATCCAGCGATATACCTTGTCTGAATCAATTACTTACATTGGTGTTGTAAAATAGTAATTTTCTCATTTTATTTTTTCTTCTACATATTAGTGCACATTCTTTCATAGAGTTCTCCCTTCTTTTTAAACATTTTTTTAAATGTTTATTTATATTTGAGAGAGAGAGAGAGACAGAGCACAAACCGGGGGAGACAGAGGGAGACACAGAATTGGAAGCAGGCTCTAGTCTCTGAGCTGTCAGCACAGAACCCCACGTGGGGCTTGAACTCACAAACCCTGGGATCATGACCTGAGCCGAAGTCAGACGCCTAACCAACTGAGCCATCCAGGTGCCCCTAGAGATCTCCCTTCTTACCTTGAACTTATGTATATATCATTTATTCATCTATTTTTGGTAACTTGTAGTGTTTTTTATTTTCCATATGTTACAACACATTAATAATCATGATTCTTGTTAATGCTAAAATTGTCCCAAATTTGACCAATTTGAGCACCTACACTATACCTCCTGTGTTCTTTTTACATATTGTCATCATTTTCTTCATGCATCCTTGCTTTCTGTCACAGCCTGACATGCCAGTGAGACACTCGCCTTTTTTATACTATATTTCTATATGCATTTTTGTCTATTTGTGAGCTTTCTATTCACTTCCATTGACTTCCCTGTCTTTCTGTCTATTCATAGATAAATGTAACACTGTTTTAATTATAGAAGCTTTATAGTATGTTTTAATATAGGCACCCCTCATTGTTCTTTGTTAGAGGTCTCATTACTATGTTTTATGTTTGTTTCTAAATAAACTTCAAAATCTACTTAAATAGCTCTATAAAACAACTTTATGTTATTTTTATTGGGATAATATTAAATTTATTATTAAGATGGGAACAAATGATGGCTTTATAATGATGTTTACTCCTGCTATCCAAAAACCAGAACAAAAAAATTTCCAAATTCATTCAAATTTGCTTTTGTATCTTTCAAAAGTATTTTAATTTTTCCTCATAACACATTTTACACACTTCCTGTTGCAATGTCTATTTTATTTTTGAGAGAGAGAAAGAGACAGAGCATGAACGGGGAAGAAGCAGAGAGAGAGGAAGACACAGAATCTGAAGTGGGCTCCAGGCTCCGAGCTGTCAGCACAGAGCCTGACAAGGGGCTCAAACTCACCAACCGTGAGAATGTGACCTGAGCCAACATCAGATGCTTAACTGACTGAGCCACCCAAGTGCCCCTTTTAAATTTATTTATTTTTTTAATGTTTATTTATTTTTGACAGACAGGAGAGACAGATCATGAGCAGGGGAGGGACAGAGAGAGAGAGACAGAGACATAGAATCTGAAGCAGGCTCTAGACTCTGAGCGGTCAGCACAGAGCCTGACGCGGGACTCGAACTCACGAGCCGCGAGATCACGACCTGAGCCGAAGTTGGACGCCTAAGCGACTGAGCCACCTGGGCACCCCGAAATTTATTCTTAAAATAATCCTGCTTTTGCTACTAATGTTACCAAAGATTTATCTTATGGTACCATCTAACTGGTATTGTTTATGTACATAAAGATTTCTGGGTTTTATTTTTAATTTAACATTCTATCACTTTACAGAATCTTTTCTTTTTTAAACACTTATTTATTATTGAGAGACAGAGAGACACAGAGCGTGAGCAGGGTAGGGGCAGAGAGAGGGGGAGACACAGAATCCGAAGTAGGCTCCAGGCTCCGAGCTGTCAGCACAGAGCACGATGCAGGGCTCGAACTCACAAACTGCAAGATCATGACCTGAGCCAAAGTCATTGGCCCAACCAACTGAGCCACCCAGGGGCCCCCAGAATCTTTTTTTAAAAATTATGTTAGTGTTTTTATTGATTCTCTTGGATTGCCCAAATACACAATAATATCACCTGTAAATATAGTTTCACTTCTTCTACTCCAATTCTTTTTTTTTTAATTTTTTTTTAACCTTTATTTATTTTTGAGACAGAGAGAGACAGAGCATGAACGGGGGAGGGTCAGAGAGAGGGAGACACAGAATCTGAAACAGGCTTCAGTCTCTGAGCTGTCAGCACAGAGCCTGACGTGGGGCTCGAACTCACGGACCGTGAGAACATGATCTGAGCTGAAGTCATAGGCTTAACCGACTGAGCCACCCAGGCGCCCCTCTTCTACTCCAATTCTTATGGCTTCATTATTTATTGTAGTCTGATTGCATTGGCTAGTACCTCTAATTTATTTTCAAATAATGGTGGAGTTGGTGAGTATACTTGCCTTGTTCTTGGCCTTATTGTGAATGCTTCTAACATTCTCTATCAAGAAATATACGGGCTTGGGGGTGCCTGGGTGGCTCATTCTGTTAAGCACATGACTTCAGCTCAGGTCATGATCTCGCAGTCCATGAGTTCGGGCTTGCTTCAGATTCTGTGTCTCCCTCTCTCTCTCTGCCCCTCCCTTACTCATGCTCTGTCTCTCAAAAATGAATAAATGTTTAAAAAATTTTTTAAAAGAAAGAAATATACTGGATTTAGGATTGCAATGTTTGTGTTTGTGTGTATGTTGTTATATATTATCACTAAAGAAATAATCACTTCCTATTTTATTCAATGTTTTAATCAGGAATCATTGTTAACTTTTGTCAAAGGCCATTGCAGCATCTATGAAGATGATTCTACAATTTCCTACTTAGTTTTATAAACAAGATAAATAATGTTAGTAGATTACCCAATATTGAACCACCCTCACATTTTCAGAATAAATATTATTTGGTCTTAATGTATGTTATTTTGCTTTTCACTTTTATTTCCATAAGTAAGATTGAGCTGTAGTTTATTTCTTTTGCTATCTTTATAAGGTTTAGATGACAATGTAATTATTACTTCATAAAAATATCTGTGGCTTTTCTTTTTTTTCTCTACTCAGAAATATCTTAAGTAGCATTAGGAATGTATGATCTTTGGAGTATAGAAGTCCCCTATGGGAATTCTGGGTCTAGTCCGTTTATAATAACTTGCTCTATTTATTCTCTGAAAACTGGGAGCCCTTATGTGATTTTACAAAGCAGAATGCTCCCATTAACTAGAAGAGCTTTACTCTTGACTACAGAGAAAATATATGTGTATTCTTCAAGGTCTAGCTCAAGTATCATTATTACCACTCCATCTCCTACTGTAGGACAGAATCAATCCTTTCTTATTTCTTCTGCATCCATAGCCTTGTGTATATGTCTTACAGATCCAATCACATTGTTTGTAGCATACTTATTTATAGAGGTTCCCTTTTCTCCAGACTTTCCAGGAGAGAGACACAGATTTAATCATGTTTAATTCTCCAGCCACAAAGCTATTGCTTAGTTTGTGGTAAGTATGCAATAAATATATTTTGAATAATGATGAGTGAAGAGCAGTAAAAATAATAACAAAATTTCACTTCATATGAACCATAGTCTATTCGTAAAACATGTAGGCTTCAGGGTGAGAGACACTAGGGTTTCTTTTCCAGTTTCTCACTGGCAAGGCTATGACATTGGCCAATTACTCTGTGTTTGGTTTTACTCATCTATAAAATATAGGTAAAATCTCATAGGGGTTTTGTATTCAGAACACGTGTAAAACTCCTAGCATTAAGTACTATATGTGCTCCACAGATAATACCTTGCCCTATTACTCCCCACATGAAAGCTTACTTCTTAGTTCTTTGGGCAATTCCAGAGCAATCATGAAATACATCTCTCTAGCCTATAGTACCACGGAGCACAGTCCTGCCTTCAGATAGTGGTTCCCTCTGAAAGTGTCTGCATGGATGAAATTCTCTAGGTCATGTCAATAACCACACACAGGAATGTGGTGTGTCCCTGAGATTTTTAAATTCAGTGTTTGTTTTACAATTGTAACTTTACATTAGTTCAGTGTAGTTATGAAATGTGTATCCTACCGGAGTTCTGAATAACAATACATTGTATTCTGAACAACAATTTAGCAGTCCTCATACCTGGGCTTTCTTCCCAGTTCCTGTGCTAGTTCCCCAGACAGCAAATTAATTAAATGGCCTTTGGCCATGGCTCTTTCCCTTGAGTCAGCTTTTCTCTCATTTAAAGTATAGAGACGGGGGGATTTAATTAGCCCAATGGCTGGCACATTGCATACACTCAATAAATGTTTGTTAAGTCTTGAAATTCTCTTTGGATAAAGGTCACTTTTGCCATTAGTATTAATTTATGAGCATTTGAATAGTTCCTGTGATGATGATATTGACAATGAACAAGGACTTAAGGAAAGTTAACTCATAACTTACAGGCATGTATCATGAGACCAGATTTTCAACAACTCACCTATTTTGAATGTATTCACTGTTGGCCTAATGTTCTATAGCTGGGATTCTAACACCTAAAGCTCTGGGATTATAAAAAAGGAAGACCTGTAGCAATTACCTGAATATTTACCCTGGAAGGACTCTGTGTGTGTGTGTGTGTGTGTGTGTGTGTGTGTGTGTGTGTGTGTAAGCCCAGACTAAATATAGAGTCCCCATTCTTTATGTAAGCTACTTAAGGAAAAGGATATTACCTTTTAATTTTTTTCTCTCCAGTAAAAGTTATTATTGCTTGTTCAATCCCCAAACTATGTATAAATTATGAATAGTTTGAAATGCTCTTAAAAATAAGTTTTAAAAAAATATTTTCCCTGAGATAATATTTTCACTGACCTAGAAAATTTTTCTTAGCTGTTGCCATACTTAACATTTCTAACTGATGATGTATGTTGTGATGATGGCAGTGAGCAGAAAAAGCTTGAGGAAATACACACAGTGCTGATATTCTACTAAAATGAATGTAGCACTAATTCATAAAACATAATTTAATTTTTAAGTAAAAATCTGACTTTCCAGAGTGTCATTCCCTTAAGGCTAGATCTTTATAGGCCCAAAGCCTGTGTGAATTTACACAGCTGCTTTGAGGCTTTGCATATTTCCTTGTTTTAGGTGCTTTGATTTTTTTAAAGGGGTATTTTTATACTGAAATAAAACACAACTATTAACACTAGCCTCAAGGGAAAAAGAAACTAACAAACCTACAGCTTAAAATGTTTCAATACTTTTCCTTTAAAATCTTGCACATCTTTTAGAAGTGGGAAAAATGAAAGCCATCCCCTGCCAAAAACAGAGTAAGGCCAAACTGTCATGATTTCAGAAACCGATAGCAGAGGTGCAGGGGTTAATACTAGAAGGTGAAACGGTCTCTCCTCAACAACCATTCTCTGAATGTTTTAGAATCTTCTCTTGGGCAAGGGTGTCTCTAGATTGCCACCATTACCACAGGACGCAAGCATTGCCGCAGAATGTTTTCTGCATAGTTCCCAGCCAAAAGTGAAACAAGTTGCCTGCTGACAGAGAGGCCATTTATAGAACATATTTGCTTACACCCGTGCTAGGCAGTAACTGAAAGCCAATGCGAAGAAGTCATTCCTCTTTACCTTGCTTGCAGCAACTCTGGTCTGGAGAGCCATGGACACATCCTAGTCAGAGAGGTGGTGACAGACACTCTCTTTCTATTGACAACATCTGGAAGGAGAGACAATTGTCGCTGCGAGCTTCCCAATTACTCCTGAAGACTAAGTGTGAGACACAGTAGTGCAGGATGATTGGATTACACAGAATGAGACAGAAGCCATCTGTGAGCCACACGTAAGCTGCTGAGCGCCGGGATGAACAACCTTATTAGACGACCGAGCTCTCATTCCATTTGTAGTTTGGTCGAGTTTGAAAGATGAGTTGATTGTTTTTAGACAGCACGGCAAATGGGCAGGGATTTGAAACTCTCCCTGGCTGTATGAGTAATTATGGGCTCATACTTAAATTAGAAACATGGATTTTCAGTTGGGAGGTCCTGAGACTGTCTCCGAAGGATGCTACTGGCATTCGTGGTGAAGCATGGCCTGTTCTCTCTTTCCCCCGCAGGAGCTTCCGCCTGCCGAGGAAAGAAATCGTTAGACCCTTCACATCACGGCAAAGCAATATAAAAATTCTGATTTGGGGTTGGGAAGGAGAGTGATCCTCATGCTCTAAAATAAAGGCCTTTACACAGAGAGTGAAATGTTTCCATGAATTGCCAGGATGCATTCAGTACCAGAACTCTGTATCTCTCTGTGCCCCAGGGCTCCAGAACCAGTCCTTCACTTACCACACTTCATCACATCTTTTGATTGGCACCGACTTCCAACGTGTAGATGGCAATTCACTTGTTTCTGTAGTCCTTTTGCTAGTACAGCACCTTCATAACCTCTTATTGATCACATTCTGTAATGCATACCCCCATACATCAGAGCACAGCTCTGGGAAAGGGGGAAAAGATCGTCTTTAGCAAACCCAGGGTTCGGGAGTTTTCTTATGGAAATGTTTTAAAATTTGACTCTCATGATGGTTATTAATAATATTATCAATGTTCTTGTATTAATAGGACTTTGATAATCCTTTTAGTAGGCAGCTGCCCTGCATCTCTGTTTCCATTGTGAGTTCTTGTAGAGGACAGACCCTCCTGCCTGCTAGTAACTTTGTAACAGCTCGCCCCTCCGCTACCCACGGGGAACCCTCAGTAAATGTTGGACTATTTGAATCCTGAGCCTTGCCCTGTTTGTGACAGCAGTGAGCCAGCCTTTCTCCTCCACTCCCCCAACCCTGCAAAAAAAAAAAAAAAAAATCCAGGGAGAGCTCTCTGGGAGTCACAGCCCAGTGCAAAGGACCTATGCTTTCCAACACGTTTCCCAACATGTACCCAAAAGACAAGTTTTGTGTACAATACATACTCTGTCATAATTATTCAGCGCTGTAGTAGTCACAACAAACCGATCCTCTCGGGAAGCTGGCATCACACATGGGGAGCCAACACGAATTTCATGATAACCACTCCACTGGATAAAGTATCGAAAAGCACTAGGTTTCTATACTTACGCTAGAAAACTTAGGGGGCCAGTGAAGTATATTGTGTGGAGACTGTATGTATGTGTGGGTAGCTGCTTCTACAACAATAAATATCTTTTATTTTAGCTACAACTATAATCTCTTGTGAGAGTAGAGTATGACAGACACACACCCAGTCGATAGCCAAGTTCGCCATTAGATTGACACAATATATGCACATGTACCTATTGTAGGTGTACGTGTGTATACCTTTCATTCAGCACATCCATATGGAAGTTAAGGAATAAAATGTGGAAATCTCTTCACATTCCTGCATTCTGACTTGTGCCCCTTGGCGTTTTATCATGTTTTAAAGTATTTTCAGTCCCTTCGTGTAACTTGTACTCAGCGTTCTTTCTCGAAACCCAGCTTAGCTATTTGTTTCATGGTAGAGACATGCAGAAACTTCAGGGCATTAAATAGATATTTTCAAGACAATAGTACATAATTTAGAACTGCTTCCTGATAAAGTCAGAGGAGAAAATGAGTTCAGGTCCACGATCCTAAATCTTCCAGGCCAGATACATTTCCAAATTCAGAAAATTTTAAATTTTAAACAGATAATAGGATCCATATAATATGTTGCATCATACATCCGAGGAGTCTGGGACTTCACTCTGTATTCACACATTTTGTTTGAACAGCTAAAGGTATGAAAATTCACCCCAAGTGGGATAAACAAAAACCGTAAATAATTTTATGTTGGTTTATGTAAGGTTTTGACACCAAATTGATTCAGGGCAGGTAATATTCTACCACCTTAAGAGTTTTAAAAATAGTTTTCAGAGCTTTTAGATTTAGGGTTCATAGATAACAAATTCTGGACGTGTACCAATTTAATAATAAGAAGCTGAAGATTGAGGGGCGCCTGGCTGGCTCATTCAGTATGAAATGTGACCCTTGATTCACGTTTGTGAGTTCGAGCCCTACATTTGGTGTAGAGACGACTTAAAAATAAAATATTTTAAAAAAATCTGAAGATTGCTGTTGATGATAGAACTCCACATATAATGTTAAATGAAATTATAAAGATGAATATACTGTGTTAACGTAGTCTGATTATCCATAAGAAGTAAAAAAAATAAAATTCCTTTGCTCTCAGTGCCCGAATGAAATGAAACTGGTTCCCATTAATGCTTTCTGTTCCTTCCATTATAGCCGGCTTTGCTCTGGAAGCCTGGTGCTGTGTATTTTTAGTTCGACTGATTTTCTCTAACCCATTTCTCCCTTTCATGGCCTTCTACCACATCTGTTGTTCAGTGCCTTTTTGAAATTAAAATACTCTATAGGATATCACTAAATCAGAAAAAAAAATATCAGGAACAAAAAGACTATTTCAGGGAGCCGAAATACCAATCAGAGTTGAGGTAAATTTTTTTTCTGTTTATAGCCTTAATGGAGTTTCCTTTAGGTTTGGGTCTATGTTAAAGAGAAGATATATGTATGTACGTATAAGTACACACTGATTTCATTGTTTCAGATTTACTGGGTAATAAACTATGTCTTGAAAGGTAAAGTCACAATAAGGGACAGCACCTCTAAACGGTTACAGCACAGAATAAAAAAATAGTTGGCATGGGCGAGTAGTTATGTATATCCAAACCCCAATCAGACAGTAATTTTCATACTCTCTCACATAAACCTAAGCCAGGGCTACTAGTAACTGTAAACGTGGACACTAGAGTCTCAGTATGTCACTTGACCTACTTTTAAGTCAGTTGACCACAGATCTGGCCTGAGATGGCATTACAGAGTGGAAGGACATTAGGAAGATACAGGTGGGGAAAAAAAAAAAATATCTATAGAGTCGATACATTGTATCAACTTGAAATAAAGCCTCAGAAAGAAACCTAGGACTTAAAGCAAACTCAGTACAGTGATCACAGAGTTAATATAAATACTGAAGGATAAAGTTAGAGTCCTGAGTCGGAGAATGTGAATTGGGTTTTCAATCGGAAGAGGCTATAGAAGGAGAGGGAGGGCATTCCAACCAAGAGAAACAGAAAATATGGAGGAAATGAAAGTGAGCCAATGAGAACTGCTTTGTTAGAGAAGGAGGAATGAGCCCGAGGCAGCAGAGAAATGCTGATCCCTGGAGGCTACAAAGGACAAGGCAGAGAATTGGATTTGGGTTCAAAATAAAATAGTGCTGTTTTTGAGCAGCAGCAAGACAGGTAAAAACTAGCATCGAAGGAAAATTATTCTAATGGTAGTATGGCATGAAACACTACGGAGAGGATAACAGTTGGCTTATTGGAAAAGGCTTGGGACTTGAGTTTCTGTGGACCTAGAGTGAATGAGGAGGATTTGATGTTTAAAAACACCTCGGTGACGAAATGGGCCAGTCTTCTTGCGAGGCGCTGAGGAAGAAGGCAAAATGATGAAGAGGAAAAATGGCCTCCAGATTTTGACAACAAACTAAGGTGTTTGCCAAGCTGTTGATAAGAATAGTGAGATTAGAGGCACCTGGGTGGCTCAGCTGGTTGAGTGTCAGACTCTTGATTTCTGCTCAGGTCATGATCTCATGGTTTGTGAGTTTGAGCTGCATTGGGCTCAGAGCTAACAGAGCAGACCCTATTTGGGATGCTCTGTCCACCCCTCTCTCTGCCCCTCTCCCACTTGGGCTGTTTCTGTCTTTCTCAAAATAAATAAATTGATTTAAAAAAATTAAAAGAAGGGTAAGGTTAAAGAAAATTGGAAATAAGAAGCAAACTGGCAGAGTGAACACATTACGTTTGGGGCCAGGGCAAATTTCAGGGGGCGTGGGAATCCCCTGAAGGCTTTGTTGCACAGTACAGATTGAAGGAGTTTCTGATTCAGTAGGTCTGGGACAGACTCAGCCCTTGCATTTCTGGTAACCACATTTGGAGAACCATGGCTTTAAATCATGTACTCAAAGACAGTGACGATGAAGGTGAGGATGGGGGGTCTGGGGCCAATGGCGTAAATATGGGAATTATCCACACCCAGGCCATTGGTGAAACTATGTTGGGGGAATTTCTGATTTACAGCCCCTTCCATCATTTTTATGCTCTCTATCATCTGTTTCCTTAATTATATCGCTAGCATTAAAGTGAAATAAGTGTTCAGTCTCTGGCAGCTGGAATAAAAGGGACCGAAAGTTTAAGAAATAAAAACACTCATTCTGAAAATAGACAATGAATGTAGAAGAGCCACACATAACTTTTGAAGGATGCAACGGAAAGAGATTCAGCGGCAAATTGCAGTCAGGCATTTTGTGCAGGTAGGAAAAAGGACCTCTACGTACTTGACAGTCTACCTTAGAAATGTCCTCTCCCTCCCGGTGAAGAAGCCAAAGGGTAGAAAGTTTGAAAGGAAAGTTAATAAGTCTACTTTGTATTTTAATTATTGTCAAGTACCCAGGTGCTCCAGTGAAGAGTTTCATGTACATATAAATTACTTCTGTGCCCTAGCATATTTGCAGAAATCTAAATGAGATGTTGTTCCATTTAAAATTTAAATAACTCCCTTGAGAAAATGCCAACCAGATTGCTTCAACTAGAAGCCAATGCATAAACATGTATTTGTTATTTACTTGTTAATGTGTTCAGCATCTTTACGTATTTTTGTCTTTTTGCAAGAAATCTGAAATCCTCTGTAATGTGATTTGATGACCCTAAAATGATGTATAAAAGAGTAGACAAACAATATTATGGTAGATGCAGGGAACTATAGACAGGCTCCCCACCTCCTTTCAAAGCTAATGGTTACGAAGTGTGATACTCCATTGTTCCAAAACAGTTCAGAAGTGCATCAGCCTGTACTTTTTGCAAAATGGCAGATTCAGATCCACAAGTGCAACTTTTTTTAACGGTGACTCAGCGGAGGGAAGTTTGCCTGAGACCTGAGAGCGCTGAGGGCGATTAAGGGGCACACTTGGCTTTGTTCATCAGGCTCCGGCTGAGTCAGCCTCGGTCCTGGCAAGGCAGCTGCTGGCAGAAATGTGCAGGCATTTCACATTCTCCATATTCTGACTGGAACTTACCTCTTACGTGAATAATTTGAAGTTAAAATGGGGGTGGGAGGAAGTTAAAGTTCAATGCTTAATACTTGAAAATGCACAACTTCCATCTTCCAACTGGGGAAAAATTTGACTAAGAACAGATTATATTAAAAACTGCCCCTAGGGTTTCTTGGATATAAAATTGTTTTTTGAAAACAACAATATGATGAGTTAAGAGTGAATGAATCAGAAACATACGGATTAAATTTTCCCTGAATTTGCATGGATTTGGAAGTCATGGAGAAAAGGGCACTTGGCAAGATGCGTTTGAGATTTTACCCAACCAAAAACACTTGAGAAATAATCTGAGGTGCTTTGGTGTATGCAAAACTGTTCCAAATTCTTTCATTTTTATAAACTGCACTCCAAAAAAAAAAAAAAAAAGGAATAAAAATGACCTAATTGTAATTTAATGAAGATACGGAATACTGTCTGTAAAGCATCTAGCAAGTTCTACAGAGAAGCGCCAGTTTTCCAAGGGATCAGGGAAGGGTGTTCAAGAGCAAGTCTAAATCGAATGGAGACAGTAGTTCTGAGACTACAAATGCTCCGTGCCATGGGTACGAGGTGGGTACACACCCGATGCTGAGAGGGTGTTTTATTTGCTGGCCATTTTTCTCTCTCACCTAAACGAAATTAAAATCAGTGGGGACGATAACTAAAGCATGATTTTAAGAAAAACACATGGTAGTGCTTATCTGTATGCCTTACTAGCTTTGTCATTTTTTTAGTACACAGTATGTCAGTAAGCTGACACTCGGGCTGAGATTGCTGTAAAGGCCGTCTGGTGCATCTAATATCAGGTAAGACAGAGCCAGATTTATACAAAACTTTGGCACTTTAGCAAGTCACAATAAGCTTCAAGTTGCTTTAGAAGCATTTACACAGTCATTTACAAATGATTTATGAGAAAAATATGTTTTCTAAAAAAAACTCAGTTCTATTGTCTTCATTGTGCTAAACATTTTTCAGCCTTATAAGAGTTGTCAGTGTAAGATTTTTTTTCCCCAATGCCTTTTTCTGGTGGATCTAATACTAATAGGAGAGTCTTATAAGATCCTATTCTATGACTTTTCATGTAATAACTTAGAAAGTGGCTATCCAGAGAAAGACATTTTCCAAATATTCACTGTTTGGTTGAAAAAAGAGGTAAAGAGGAATGGAATACATAGTGAGAGCTTTCACAGAGATGGAGGCAAGAAAGTATGACGATCTTTGTAGTATTTAATCCACTGACCTAAAATTTAGACTTCTGCTATGGACACAAGCGAGGATATCAGAAACATGGACTTGCCCCAGTTTCACGCTTGAACCCAGGTGAGTGGATTCACTATTTCCTTACTTTGCAGATGGGCTCTAGCTCCCTAGAAGGAAGTTTCCCATGATCATCAGATCTGTCAAAAGCACTTCACCTTTTGCCTCATAAGCTAGTAATAAGGGCAATTTTTAAGTGAAACCCAAGATGAACTGGGAGCTATTTATAGAGCAGATCCCACTGGGTGTATACATTATTACTTGAATAAACTGAATTGGTTATATAAATAATATTTGAAATAGGTGAGAGTCAATCCTTCTGGCTTCTTAACTCGGGCAGTATCATATGCAGGGAAGGGGAACTTTGAGAAGGGCCAGCAGCAATGCAGAAATGGGTGGATTTATTCAGCAGATGTTAAGAAAGACCCAAGATGCAAGTGTTGGGTTTGTATTAGTCTCTTTTAGAGAAAAACTCATATCCATCCAAAGGGGATAGAGACCTCTATGTTTCCAGAGAGGGGTCCTGAACCCTTTGTGAGTGTCCAAATTTGTGAATTCCACCATAATATATGCTTTTCCCACAAAACAAAATAAAAACACAAGTGAACATCTATGTACTTCTTCAGACACATAATGATTTATCTTTCTCAGTGAGCATACTTTTACTATTTCTGGTACTTTCTGAATTACTTTTACAATTTGCTTTGACTTGTTTCCACATAGAACCCACAGGGAAACTTCCATTGCCTCACAGAGCAAAGCCATTGTGAACCCCAATATACCGCTTCTCCATATATCAGAGATGTCTGTTTTTCTGGCTAAAAGTCATTAATTTCTTTTATCAGCTAACTTCATCTTCACTTCCATCACTGGCCTTTAACAATTAACTTTTTTCTTCCAGGTCCTTTTTTTTAAAGAAGCAGACACAATTTAAAAAAAAATGTTTTTTAATGTTTATTTATTTTTGAGAGAGAGAGAGAGAGAGCGCGCGCACAGCAGGGAAGGGGCAGAGACCAAGGGAGACAAAGAATCCAAAGCAGGCTCCAGGCTCTGAGCTGTGAGCACAGAGCCCGACGCGGAGCTCGAGCTCACAAACCGCGAGATCATGACTTGAGCCAAAGTCAGACACTTAACCACCTGAGCCACCCAGGTGCCCCAAAACAGACATGATTTTTTATCTTTTTACCAAACTTCCCGCATGTGCCATGTTAGAGAAAGAAAAGATGCTACCCTGAGGTGTGGCTGTGGAATGAATGGCTGGCTGACACCTTAGCAAGGTGGCCAGTGCTTACAACTGAGCACCGGAGTGCTGCCACTTAAACTGGGGCCTCCGCCTGGAGGTCACCTCTTGCAGGGGGCCTGCAGTACTATCTCCTACCCTAAGTGACCCACCTTCTTAGTTAGTACTTCTACCTGTGTGTTTCTGTGGTACCCTGACCATTGCCCATGATAGCTCTTGTCTTTTCATTGTGATTACCTGTGTACTTATTTTTATACCCATTAGATTGTAATCCCTACAAAGGGATTACAAATCCCTTTGTAAATGATGCAAAGGTTTCCAGACTAAAGACGTTAAAAAAAGTTTTTTCAGTGTATCTTTTCCTTTAGAAACAGTTCTCAACAATACAGTAATCTATTCCACACAGTCTTTTTGTTTTTAATATTTATTTATTTTTGAGACAGGGAGAGACAGAGCATGAATGGGGGAGGGTCAGAGAGAGAGGGAGACACAGAATCCGAAACAGGCTCCAGGCTCTGAGCTGTCAGCACAGAGCCTGACGCAGGGCTCGAACTCACAGACCGCAAGATCATGACTTGAGCCGAAGTCAGATGCTTAACCGACTGAGCCACCCAGGTGCCCCTATTCCACACAGTCTTTAATGTTCTTCTGTTCCCCCTGTTAACCGCTTTAGATTTCATTGACAAAACAGCGGACACTAAAACTTGTGGTTTCACATTGCCATCTTGGTCTTCAGATACCACCGTTGAGAGACCCATGCTTTTTATCATTGACACTGACATTTTCACTTTTCCGTTTTTATTGTTTTCTAAAATAATAAGGGATAGGCAGGTGAAGATGAAAATGACTGTTGAAACAGTGCTGTACGAGCCAGAAGAGTGACAGACCTCTGCCTGCCATCCATCAGCCAAAGCACGCCTTGCCTAAACCAGCTTCCCTCGCTCTGCGTTACCACCTCCGCAGCCAGGCCTCCCTCACCCCTCCCACTCCCACTCCCACGGTACCCATCTCCTAACAACTGCCTGCTCTTACTTTTGCCCCTGAGGGTACCCCATTTTTCACAGAGCAGCAGGAAGGATCCTTTAGAAATAGAAGTCAAATAACTGGTTTAAAATCCTCATTGGCTTCTCCGTTGCTTTTAGAAGAAGATTCTGATTTCTTATGCTGTTGCACAAAGGCCTCCCCGACTGGGCTGGTCTCTCTCTCTTGACCTCATCTTGTACCACCCTGTGTACTCTCTTCCTGTCCACTGGCCTTCATCTCCTCTTAAATACACCAAGCTCTGTCCCACCTCGTGGCCTCTGTGCTCCGCTCCTTCTGCCCAGGTTGCCTTTCATCTTGGCCCTTTTTTCAGATCTCTGGCTACCTGTCCTTTAAAGCAGCCATCTGACGACTCTCACGTATGATCTTATTTTGCATCTCTCTGTAGAAGCCACTGCTCTGTAGTAATTTTCTTTCTTTTTTTCTTTTCTTTTTTTTTTTTTTTTTCCTTTTTTGGTGATGATCAGTTTCCTCTCAAGAATGAAGATCTTTGAGAGCAAGAGACCTCTGTCTTCTGGGGAAGTTGAAGCTATTGGTTAATGGATAGTTCTCAGATTTTCTTTCCACAAACCAAAAGCTGATTATCACTTTAAAAAGAAAATCATGCCAGGAAGATTCTCAATACTAACGAACTCCCTTTGTCCATGAGATTCCTTTCTTCCTGAGTACAATGGATTCTTGGGAAGATTAAATGCATGTGAATGAAGTGCCACCAAACGCACCACACACATACAAGCTAATGGAAATGGAAGCATGGAACGTAATCTGAAAACATTTAACACGGTACCTGACACATATTAGGCACCAAAAGTTGTTCTTTGGTTCATATATTTTCCAACCACTATTCACTAATCCCTTTATTGATTCACTCACCGGATCTGGTTCACCACCCCCAGAGGGCACCAGCAGATGTTGATTGCAAAGGGGGCATGTTTTTCAAGAGGGAGAACAAGTAAATTCACCAAAGCAGTTAAAACATAGAAAAACTGCCAGGCACCTGGGTGGCTCGGTTGAGTGTCTGACTTCAGCTCAGGTCATGACCTCACGGTTTGTGAGTTTGAGCCCCACACTGGAATCTGTGCTGACAGCTCAGACCTTGGGGCCTGCTTCAGATTCTGTGTCTCCCTCTCTCTCTGCTCCTCCCCCACTCATGCTCTGTCTCTCTCTCTCTCTCAAAAAAATGAACAAACATTTAAAAAAATTTTTTTTAAAGGTAGAATAATTGGGCTTGGAACTGGCTGCTTTGCAGCTTTCAGTATTACATAATATCAAAGGCATCAGGGAACTTAATGGCCCAGAATTGAATACATTCAACAGAGAAACTTTCCTAAGAAGATAAATTTGATAGAAGATTGTTGGAGGATCTAAGTATCTACTTGATCTTAGAATCACTATGGATTTTCATATCCTTCAAAGTGAGAGTTGAATCTATAAATTTGCTGAATACATATACAGTTGGGTATCACTTTACTTACTATGTGTAATGAATAACTCCAAAAATGAATACCATAAAATAACAAGTTATGCTTACAAATTCTGAGTAATTCAAAAAGGGAACTGTTTGTTAGCTTTTGCTTAGGACTTTCATGTAGTTACAGTCAGATTTTGGTTGGAATGACAGTCACTGAAGGCTTGGCTGGGGATTGAGAATCCACTTCCAAGGGGATTCCCTCACTTGTGTGGCAAACCGGTGCCCCAGTTCCTCTCCATTTGGGCCTCTCCCAAGGTATGCTTTAGTGTCCCTACAGTATGGTGGCCAGCTTCCTCTAGCATGAGCAATCCAAGAGATCAGGGTGGAAGGTATAATGGCTTTCACAACCTTGACTATCACACTTCTGTACTCCATTGGTCACACAGGGTCAGCCTGGATTCACCATGGGAGGGGACAACACAAGGGTGTAGATACCAGGGGTGTGGATGATATAGGGCCGCTTTGGAAGCTAGCCAATGCACACATCATGAAATATTAACATTTGGGGTAAATAATATGATTACAGAATGCCCAAGGACCAAAAAAGGATTTTTCCATGACAAAAGTTAAGAAAAATCAATGAATTGTAGCATTTAGAAATATAATTTTTCAAATATTTTGCATATTTTTAAATTTTAACATAAAAAAATTTAAATAGAATTTTATTTTTAGGGGTACGTAGGTGGCTGTCGGTTAAGCGTCTGACTTTGGCTCAGGTCATGCCCTCATGGTTCGTGGATTCGAGCCCTGAGTCGGGATTGTCTTTCCCTCTCTCTCTGCTCCTCACCAACTCATGCTTTCTCTCTTTCAAAATAAACTAAAAAAAAAAAAAAAAAAAAAAGAATTTTATTTTTAAAATAAAACCACATAATTGTATATGAGAATATAAAATTGTACTAATTGTGGAAAGTTTCAAACATCTTTGTAGACAAAATCATTAGTCACTCATTTATCCAAACATTCATTTTACTAAAATTTATTGAATAACTGCTATATATATATACACACACACACACACACACACACACACACACACACAGTCCCGTGAAAGCAGTGATGAAAGAATGATTTTTTTAAAGCAACTTAGGCCAACAAAGGTATTGGTGTTTTGACAAAGAAATTACAGAAAGGAATGATTCTCTGCATAGATTGCTGCCTTAAAAAAATAATTCCAAAAAAAGTTTTGGAACATTTAGATCCATTTCCTAATAGTTTTCCACTATTCCTTCCAGTGCAAACCCACAGTCAGTGTGGGGAGGTGAGGTGGGAGCCTTAAAACTTGATTGGAATAATCCCTAGGTTTAATGTATAGTTTATTTTTTATTTAAAGACACATACTCACATGTACATACCTAGAAGTGCACACACACAGGTACCCCACATGCACATCCCCACGAAGTATTGGGCTGACATTAAATTGTACAGCTGAATTTCAACCTTCAGGTTCTCCCTTCTGAAAATCAAGTCCAGATGACTCTAAAAAAGAGCTGACCGTAAGAGTGAGAGAACAGGTTTTACCAAACTTAGAACCACTCAGCACCTCATGGAATCCACATTTAAATAAACCAAGTTGTCCAAATCTCTTCGGGTTTTGCTTTGCCTCTCACTGAGGAGTGTGTCTGTCCAGCAACTTACAAGAAGGAGAGGAGGAGAAACGGCAGCGGTGGTTCATAAAGTCAGTTCTGCAATTTCTTGAGAAATTAAACAGTGAAAATAAAACAACACCCCGACAACTTGATTGCTAATTTGGCATGCATACGCGGAAGGATTCATTTGCTCTTTAAAGTGTGAATAGTTCCAAACAGGTGCGGGGAGGTAGAGGAGGTTTTGTTTGAGTTTTACCAAACCCAAAGCATTTGAAAACGACCTAGAATTAAATGAGCCCAAACCACCATTGGATTTATGATAGATGCTATATTACAGAGTTGAGCATATTCAAAATTCATGAAAAGAACCATTCAAAAACAGCATTTGAGACTGTCATGTTGCAGACAGGTGTTCCATAAATAAGTCCATAAGCTCTGTATTTACATTTCTTGCCTGGTGTTCTTGTGAAATTCGACCATAATGGCTCTTGAGTCCAGCAACTCAGCGGAGCATAGTTGAATATATACAAATTTACATAGAAAGTTTTGTGCCAACATGGGATATTTATGTTTGTAGGTATTGATGGCATTCCTGGAAAATACGAAGTTTTGCATAAAAACCTCAGGTGAGATAACACCTGATAAACTAATTACATTAAGCTAGCTCGAACGAACTGCTATGTTATAAACTCACATAGCTACTTCATCATGGGGTAAAAAAAAATAATGATCTATTCCAGGAAGTGAAACCTGATTGCATGAAACTGAACCCACACAAAACCGAAGCTATTCAGATAAACAAAATTTCCTCCAAGAAAACTCTACCATGCCCTTCTCTAAGACATTAAATGCTTAGTACTACATATGAGATTTCAGTTTACCAAACAGAAAACTTAAAAATAAATGCTTAGCCCCTTAAGAGGCTTTTTGTTCCTTCTCCTTTCAATTGCAAGGTCATATTTTGTTCTTTATGCCTGCTCATTTGGGAGAACATGTTTATCATGTAAGAAAGAGAAAGTCTTATTATTATACACACCAGTCTCTTTGTCATTGTTTATGTTCATTCACGGGACTGGTCATAATGTTCCCTGCCATAATGTTCCCTGACATACATAGCATTAGTAAAAATGATTTGAGATGTCCTCTTTTCAGTTACTCCAAAGTTTTGATTTGAATAAATTATTAATTACTCCCCACACAGAGAGGAGTAAGATGATCCAGGATTCCTGGAAAGGAAAATGACTTTTGTCAGGACTTCCCCTTGACTTTACCAACAGAAAATTGATGAAACAACAGAAAACAAAGCCAAACCCAAACAAAACAGGTCAAACCGAGAGCAGGAAAGAGAGGGATGGGTCACCATTGCCTAGGACAGTTGTAATGGCAGCAGCAGCTGGCTGGGGCGGGAATCCAGATGAGATAGAAACCAAATGTAATGGTAACTCAGAGTCAGTACTTAGAAAGAGGTAAGACTAGGAAGTGTGTCCCATTCATTTAGAAAATTAGGGAAATGTGGAATATGGAAGTTCACAAAGAAGAATGTAAAATCTACACAAAAGTTTCATGCCTCAGATATACTCTTGGTTAAATTTCAGAATGTTAATATAATGGTTTTTGTTGTTGTCTTAAAAATAGATATATTTTGTAACCTTTCTTTTATTAAGGTATAAGTGACATGTAACAGTAGTTTCGGGTGTACAACATGAGTTAATATTTGTATATATTGTGAAATGATCACGACAATACAGTAAGTCTATTAACGTCCATCACGCACATAGTTACAAAAAGTATTTTTGTGTGAGATGAAGACTTTTAAGATCTACCCTCTTAGAAATTTTCCAATTTGCAATACAGTGCTATTAACATATAGTTATCATGAATGTACATTACACCCCCATGAGTTATTTATTTTATAAGAAGATATACCTGAACCCAAATTCTGTAAACTTCTTATTGACATTTCCATGAGCCAAGAACTAATGGCTAGATGGCTATGAAATACACATGGTCTGGAAGTCTCCTTGTCCTTAACAAATCCCTTACTGCTGGATTTACCATGTACAGATGTGGTTGGAATTTTTGCTCTTAGACTATTTTAAATGATGCTGTGATGTGGATTCTGATTATGAGTAAATTGTTGTATGTGGTAGATAACTAAAAGTGGAATTTCTGGGCCTATGGGTTTGCATATTTTCCAGGCCTCTGTGGAGTATTGAGTGTTTCTCTAGAAAGATTATATAACTGATACCCAGCAGTATAGGCAAGATGGGACTCTTTTTAAGCCTTCAGACCCAGTTCTTGCAAGTGTGCCTTAGTAGGTCTTGGAGGGACAGTACCTGGGGCCTAGGTTTCGAGAAGAGGAGAAAGCCCAGTTAAACATGGGCTCAACCAAGTTTTGTCAGCTTTCTCTGCTTATTTCATATCATCTTATGAGAAGAAAAACATTACACATAGGAGCACTGTTGGGCAGTGCTAAGTGGCAGAAAGCAGGATAAAATTAAGCTTCATAATTTTTATCTTAAGACTGGGGGAGATTTATGGACTTTCTGAAGGTTATACAAGCAACTCAAGACGTGACCTAAGAATAAAGCACAGACTAGTGACTATTCAGATAATTATCAAACCAATTTTTTTCCTAATAAAAGTGACTCAGTTTAATTTCTAGGTTAATTTAAAATTAATAAAAGATGTCAGATGAATAGCTCAGAAGGTTCCTACCTTCTTAATCTATGATCCAAACAATAGCATGCTTCTAATAACATCATTCACAAGTGAGCTAAAACTGTGTCCTCTCCTTGGCCATAACTCAGAACTAAGGCAGAATTATGTGTGTCTAAGAAATTTAGTAAAGTCAATATCCTGAGACTTTTTTAAAAGCCCTGATGAATAGAAAGCCAGAGGGGGAGGAGGGAACGGCACGGAAGCACTCACACCGGCAATGTAAATTGAATGATTAAATCAATTTGGTCATGTTTAATTATTCTGTGGTCATTTTGCCACAGATTATCTTCTCAATTTACTTTCTGGCTTTCTTCATTTATCATAGAACTGGGAGGCAGCACAGTTTTGAGAGGCACACTGGACAGGAAACCTGGAGTCTCGGCTTTGCTACTAACTAACCAAAGACTTGGGATAATTCCCTTAACCTTTCTGGTCCGCAGTTCCTTATTTGTCATGCAGTAACATTTATAATCAGCAAAGACCACTAATGAATGTAGATATGAGCCAGTTTAGCCTATATGGTGATTAAGGTATTTGACTATGATGCCTAATCACAGGTTCAAACCCTGGCTGTATACCACTTAACAGCCTCATGACTTTGGGAGATTTGCTTGACCTCTCTGTGTGTCTGTGTCTTCATCTGTAAAACGTGAATAATAATAACACCTACCTCTGACAGTTCCTGTAAGAACTCAATAATATGGTTCTTGCCTGTCTATGGTTAAGCACCCACTAACTGTTCGCAGTCAATAATACATACTTCTCATAATGTGGCAGACATTTATTACATAAGACCCTTCCACTCACTTAGTTTAGGAATCCTTGGATTAATATTTTCATTGCATCTATTTGAGCACTTTTTAGTCTAGCTCAGTATCTTTCCAGCAGCGATGGTTTGTTTTCATCATGACTCAATCTCCCTCATTTTCGAAATAAGTTTTTTTTCTACTTATAGAGGCCTTCATTTCCTCTTCATCTTCCTGTGCTGGACCTGCTTTTAGAAAAAACACTGAAAGAGTTGCTTATATTGACGATTTAATGGTATTCAGTTGGCTTTTAAAATACGCTTCAAATGTCATGAAAGCTTAAAACCTCGGTTTTTAGAAGTTATTTTGCGTCACATCAGTTATTCTGTTGAATAAAAATGTAGTAGACTAGGCAACCGACTACAGTCGATTGTGTGTCTTCATTTGGGTCTTCCTCCTCTAAGGTAGGTTAGTTATTAGAGAGGCAGAAAAACCTCATTGCAACACAATTTACCCTGAAGCGGACTTTCAGCTGTTCCCAGAGGGCAATTAGACTAACCGGCAAGGCTTTAGGTAAAAAGAATTGTTATTACTATAGAAAGAATTTTTCTTAGTATTCAGAATTTAATACCACATATTAAATTAGTTTTGTTCTCATGTGATAAAAGCAAAATTAAATAAGCTATCAGCATAAGGTCATATATGACCTTGCACATGCTAGAGTATTTTGACGGTAGATTCCATGTCGAAAGCAAATATGTTAAAACATGCAAGATGTTAAAAGGCTCCATTATTTGAGGTCATGAAAGGGGGGCAAGTAATAAAATAGATGCAAAAGCAATCTGTGTTCTCTATCTGTCTGTCTGTCTATCTATCTATCATCTGTATCTATCGTCTATCTATCTTACCAGAGATAAAAAGATAAATCTGTGTCTACCTCAAATTTGTGACATTTTAAAAAGTTGTAGTTTTTCCTAGATTTATATCAACAAGATAAAGAAACAAAAGCACTCTCGAAAAAAAATCAACCCTGCTTGCTCCCACTTTTTAGAGAAGATTAGATTTTTCTTCGAAATATTGTAATGCTCGTTTTTAAGATGAATCATTGAAGTGGTTGTAATTTATGATTATTTGGTTCTATCCAAATGTAAAAAGAGGTGACTTTGTGTTAGCTCCCTTTTTAACATATCTAAGTAAACGTGGGGATTATTTTAAATTTCAGATTGAAAACACACAATGTAGGGAAATCAGAGAAATAACTAAATTTTAACATCAAACATTCTGATGAGGATAGCACCTCATCAATTTGAAGTGTTTTCTAAATATGCAAAGTAATTGGAAGCCATAAATTAAACCAACATTCAATCCCAATTTTTGAGAGTAAAGTGTTTCTGAATTTCCTGCAATAGATGGGATCCTTTGAAGAACAAGCAATGTCTCCATTTCACTATATATTCTAATTCTAATCATGTCTGATCATCCTAAAGCCATGTGCTTGGGCCGTGTTATTTTCCTGACCCACACTTTGTCTTACCTGGGTTTTATTATTACCTTGCTTTTCACTGATAGACATTTCCAGAACCACTGGTAGGAAACACCATTGCTGAAAGTGTTGCTGGCTTTATCTCCTACTGCCTGCTCAGATAGGGAAAGCTCTCCTCCCTGGGGCACCTTTTCTTGTTCCTCGCTCTTGTTGAAAATGAGATCTTCATTTCTTTTTTTCTTTTGTCTTCTTGGAAGCTCAGAGCCAAAGTTGTTCTCAAAATGTAACAGCTCTGTTGGATCTTAGGACATGCTTACATGTGTTTTCACATGGTGTTCTCTCGTTTCATCCCCTGGACCTGTTTTTACTTTAGTATTTGTAATTCCTAATTTTCTCTAAATATTTTCTGTATGCTGTTTTCAACTCTTTGAGGAAAAAGGTCATGGCTGGATAGCTAGCTAGCTAGCTATGATTGATCGATCTGAGGAACGCGAGAGGAATCCTAGTTGGCTGAGATTTATAAACAAGGTCTACTGGGAGGGAATGGGTTATTAAAAGTAATATTTTATGCAGATGGTAAAAGTATACAGTCATTAAAGAAAATGTAGACAAATTTTAAAAAAAGAAAAGAGAATTCCCACAGCGTCACCTGCTCGAGACATCTGCTGTTCATGTTTTGGGGTAGTTCTCCTTGGTATTCGGTGTCCACACAGGCTATGCATCAGATGGACCCTCACTATGTGCAAGCTCTTGACCTAGGCAGTTCATGTACAATATCACATCACCCTCACACCTAGGAGTAGGTACTACCCTTCTCCCACCAACCATGGGTGAAAAAACTGAGACACAGAGAGACCATATCATTGGCTGAGAGCTAATTATATTAACATTCTTGTTTGGGTCCAGGCAGACTAACTTGAAAGTGTGTGCCTTACCACTGCTCGGTGCTACATTGAGAACAAGTGTCACATTTATGAGAAATCCTTCTAGATTCAGTGTACCAAGCCTCCTTCGATGCACTTGATTAGTTGGAAGTTCAGTTTCTCCCTGAGGTGCATCTCATGACATCGTCCCTCTGGGAAGATTTGGTATGATACGTTTTTTGCACATATTCAGAGCCTCTGTCTTCAGCTCTGTTCTATATTTTAAGGCTACCATGACTTACTTCCTCATTATGTATTGCTGCTCATATTGATGCCCAGTTGCTAAAACTTTCTAGACTACTGATTCTACAATGCTCACTTAGCTGACACTGACTTCTTCCAGTGTGGGGAAATATATATTTGCTACATATGAGAGACAAGGACTAATAGCCTTAAAAAACAAAAAGCACTCAGTAATCAACAAGAAAAATCACTAGACAAATTGGCAAAGGATAAAGGCATAAAAGCCAGTTCTTAGAAAATGTTACTATTTGATAAACATGCAAAAATATGCTCAATCTTGCTTTTAGTTTTTAAAATGTTAGTTCAAATAGCAAGATACCAATCTCAGCTTCCTCCTTCCCCTGTTGATAAATTGGCAAGCAAAAGCATTTGGGTGTAAGGGAATTAAACATTCTCATAAACTGATTTTTTTTTCTTTTAGAGAGAAAGAGAGAGAGCATGCGCACACATGCATGAGCTAGGGAGAGGGGCAGAAGGGTTGATGGGGGGGGCGGAGAGAGAGAGAGAGTGAGAGAGAGAATCCTAAGCAGATGCAGAGCCCAACATGGGGCTCGATCGCACAATCCTGGGATCATGACCTGAGCCGAAATCAAGAGTTAGATTCTCAACTGAGTCACCCAGGCGCTCCTGCCATAAACTGCTAACAAGAGAAACATTGGTGCAAATATTTTGTGAAATAATTTGGCATTATTGATCAAATATTTAAAGGATTTGCCTTTTGATCTTGCAACGTCACTGCTAAGCAGTTATCCTGAGGCTATGTTGCACATTTACAAAGAGATAGATGATAAATGATTTTTGTAACAATTTTTATAATAATGAAAATCTGCAAACAGCCTACCAACTTATAAACAGGAGGTTAGATTTATAGAGTGTGGTCATTCATACAATGAAATATCACTCAATTGTTAAGAAGGATGACATCTGTATATATACCAAGATTCATATACACTATGCATGCCAAGCAGCAGCTTGGTGATTAGGAATAGCTTTCAGAGCCTTAGTGCAGACTTGGGAACCACCCCTGAGTTTGAGTTCTGGCCCCACCACTTACAGCTGGGGTTTTCTATAGCAAGATATCGTAATCTCTGTATGACTCACTTTGCTTATCTGCAAGGTGAACGCAAGAACAATAGCCATCTCATAGGTTGTTGTGAGGATTAAACGCAGTGTTTGCAAAGTGCTTGGAGGTGGGCTTGGCCCCAAGAGAGCATTGCATACTTTTTAAAAAAATCAAATAAATACTGATATGGAAAGTTGATTATAATACCTGAGGTAGAAGGTGAACTGATGCAGAACAGTATAATTCCATATATCTACAAAAATGGTGGGGGTGGGTTACAGGTTGGCATAAGAATACAGCATTTCTGGAACCACAACAAGAAATGTTGAGTTTACTTCTTTGGTATGGACAGAAGTAGATGATCTCAGGGCCCTTGCATTTTCACCCTTCTGTACACTTTGAAGTGCTTCTGTTTCTATTTCACGAGGAAATAAAAGGAGACTGTGGCAACAGCTCCTGGAAGATTTTATGACAGGCAGAATCCTGGTTTGCCCTGAGCTCACGAAGGACCTCTGCAGGGCGTAGGTTGAACGCCACAAACCACACTCACACATCATCTTGCCTCTGACTCAGCCAAACTACTGTCTCTGTCTCTCTGTCTCTGTCTCTGTCTCTATCTCTATCTCTGTCTCTGTCTCTCTCTCTGTCTCTCTTTCTCTCACACACACACACACACACACCAAACACACATACACACGTGTGTGCGTGCATACACACACACACACACACACACACAGCCTTGACCAAAATGCTGTCTCTTTCTCTCTCACACATGCATTCACACGCACTCACGTGCATAAACTCACACATATGCACGCATATGCCCATGCATTACAAAATCAGGGTCATGAAATAAATACAATTTTTGTTCCTATTTTTAAGTAATGATGTTAAATTTTCTTGAAAAACATGACTTTAACAACTGCCCAATGTTCTACCATGTACATGTACCACATCTTTTCCTGAATGGTTTTAAGGGACTAAATGAGCCTCGTTGAGCAGAGAATCAAGTCAGGGTGTCCTGTGACCTGTACGATGTATCCACATAACCTTCTTTTTTATTTTTTTACTGTCCTGTGACATTCCTTCCTCGTCATTATAAACATGCAGCAAGGATCTGTCAAAACTACTTCACTTTAAGGCAAATTACTAGTTGTTGGAAAAAAACCTGATAGTGATAGGAAAAAAAAACAACCCTGCATTTTAACAAGGAACAAACAATTAATCCAAAGATTTCATTTCAGTGGTAGATTTTCAGTCATCAGCAAGAAGAGTAAGGGAAGGATTGAGTGGAGTGGAGGAAACATTTAGAATTGCCGTTTGCAGTTTGGACTCAGTAAATGTTGGTTGGATTGAAATATTCGGAGCCTGGCACGATTAGGCCTTCAATATGTCTTCCCTTTATTGTTGCAAATCACTACAGCATACAAACCATAGGAAGTCAAACAAGGCACAACAGTAAGAGGGAACAAGAGACTTCTGGGATATAAAATACCACTTTTCCAATTTTGTCCACTCACGTTTTTTAGCTTTGCTATAACCCAGGACAGGTTTATTCAACTTCTCTGTGCCTCCCTTTTATCATCTGCACAAAACGTTCGACCCTACGGAGATGTCGCCAGAACTCATTTCCCACAATATGCAATTCGGTGCTTCTAGCTTTTATCCTTTCCTCCCCTCGACTCACAGGGAAGGTTGGATGTCCAAGTAGACAGCACTTCAAACCCTTGACAATGAACGTGAATTCAAGTCTTGTCTTGAACACATAAAACCTAGGTGGGCAACTTAACTTCACTCTGCTAATCAATAGATATAGGCTAAAATATATAAATCTATGGTTTAAGTTGAATGTTAATCCCTCTTGTGCCTATTGCCTGACACTTTCACCATCACTGGGAAGAGAGACAGAAAGATAAAAACATATCAAGCATTTCTGAGAACATGATGAGTTAGTTTCTTTGGTTGACTACCTCCTTTAATCCTCTAAATAGCTATTTAAGTTAGATACTTTATACAGAAAGATTAAAGTTTAGAGCTTGCCCAAGGGCACAAACCTCAAGAGGAGCACAGCTGGAATTAAAATTCTAAGGCTCCTATCTGCTGCTCCACACTTCAGAGGTCTGAAGAGGCACATGCAGATTAAGCATTACTATTATCATATTACTAAAAAGGTTATAAAACCAAACTAGCATGAGTCACCAAAACGGGGTGACTCACCAACATCTCTATTGTGAGAACTTTTTGTTCTGGAAATCTTCCCTCAATATGGAAAGGACTAATTTATGATGAAGTGTTTCATAAAATAAAACCATGATATGTCAATGACTATAACTGTATATGCCAGCAATAGCTGGATTTTTGACATAGATAATTAAGCTTCTTAGAGGCATACAAAGTACATTTCATGTAGATATTTATATCTGGATATTACATATACAGGATGATATGTATACATATACATTTACATATTTGTAAATACATGTATACATATGCATATATATAAAGGGTATACAGTTGGACTCTTACTCTGATCTATACCTGATATAATGATAACTAAGATTTTTGTAAAGTGAGCTCTCCATCTTCCAGCTCCTTTCCTGGAGAATCATGTTAGCATTATAACCATTCACATGATTGTGCCTTCCCAATCCTGTTATCCCCGTGGAAACCAAGGAAGTACATCCAACACACTTGTCTCCTCTTCCCTCTTGAATGTGGTCAAATGTCTTACCGTCCACCCAACAAACATCTCTGAGCTCCATCGTCATGCCAGTCACTGTGCCAGCGGAGCAAGGTGAAGCAGTGCACGTGCAGGCATGAAGTCACTGTCTGCTTCAGGCGCTCACAGTTAAATGAGATGAGACATGTTTGGGGTGGGGTGTTGGTACAGCAGAAAGAACTGCAATGGTGGGGAAGTGAAGAAAAGAAAGCCCTTTCTTTCTTTATCTATATATATATATATATATATATATATATATATACACACACACACACATATATATACATACATATATATATACATACATATATATCTTTTTTTAATTTTGTTTATTTATTTATTTTGAAAGAGAGAGCGAGAAAGAGAACAGGGGAGGGACAGAGAGAGAAAGGGAGAGAGAATCCCAAGCAGGCTCCACACTGTCAGCACAGAACCCCGTGTGGGGCTTGAACTCACAAACCGTGAGATTATGATCTGAGCTGAAACCAAGAGTTGGAGGCTTAGCCGACTGAGCCCCCAGGCACTCCCAGAAAGTCCTTTCTGAAGACAGTGTCAGCAGGGAGGGTCAGTGATTATTTTTTGAGAAAGTATGAGAAAGCTATTCAGGAAGTGTTGAGAAGATACCAGAAGAATGTAAGGGTCTCAGTCCACGTGGCTTTGTGACTTTCCTCGGTGGGCTTTAGCAGGACAGAGATTAGAAAACAACCCTCATCTTCAGGTAGAGAAGCCAAAGGGCTTGGAGGCATCTTTCCAATCTTGACAGTGACGTCCCCCCGTTGCCATGCTGCCACAAAAATCTTTCAACATGCATAAATGGCTTGTCCCCAGCCATGTAGTCAGGTGTCTCAGGTAAGAATCATCACAAAGCCTTTTTATTTGCCTCGTGTGTGCACTGGGCCCTTAGCTGTGTGGTGATAAGGGGGTGGGAGGGCTGTTGTTCAAGCCGGGTGGATGGGGAAGTCAACTCTGTCTGCCATGTGCTAGCGGTTGTGATCTCTGCCAGTTTGCTCGCATTGGCTAGTCTTTGCTTTTTGCACAGGTATACTGAAGATACTAATATCAATTTCACAGGCCTTTTGTGCATGTGCAGTGAAAATTAAAGAAAAAATACATGTAAAGCGTTTAGCCTTGTGTCCAGTGCATGGCAAATGTTCAAAAACGTATTTAATGTTGTTGTGCTTCTACACACGTCATCATTTTCCTCCCTGATCTTTTCCTGATATCCATGGCTTATTCTGTTTCCTTTTCTAGAGCCTTACCGTCACCCTACCCGTGTTTAAAACTGCCTCTTGATTCCCTCACACAGGCCAGGTACCTACACCCCTTAGCATGCTTCTTACTATAATGGGCTATCTGTGAGGGCTGAGTGTGCCCTGTTCCCCCGACCTAGTACTAAAGCCTGCCCTCAGGCCCCATGTATATCCCTCCTCCGGAATACTCGGTGGATTTTTGAAAAAACACAACATATGTAATGCGAATATACCGAGGAGGGTGGGGTGTCTAAGATCTATTACTGAATGGAAAAAGTGAGGTACAGTGCCGGATGCACGGTGGGATCTCAGCTTTGAAACAAAACCTGCTCGTCTATCATTCGAAACGTTTTCGTAAGCATGTACTACTTTGGCCATTGTGTATGTGTATTTTGAAAGAAATTGGTATGTTACGGGCGCGACAGAGACTCTGCTGAAATGAAGAATACAGGTGAAAACAGAGTGATGATGGTAGGGAGTCAGCTGAACTATTTTCCCAACTGGCTGTGGAAGGCATACTTGGCGGATGTTGATGGCTTTCTTTTATAGACACAAAAACGTCCCTAGTCAAGGGAGTCTGAGAAATACTGAGGTAGATGAAGTCAACAGATTTATTTGTTTGGCGTAGGAAACCTCTGAGGCTGTAATGCGCTCATGTTCCCGATGAGTCTGCGCAGTGACGAGGAGGTGATGTCCTGACAGCAACATCTTTTTCTAGGGAGTGAGCCCAGCATGGGTTTTCTAGGGGAGAGGGAACTCACCAAATTTGAGAAATGCTGACCTCAACGATTTCTCTCCTTAAATATCTCTATTTTTATCTTTGTTCTCTTTTACTCTCTTCCCACTAACACCCTGCCAAGGATTTGTATCACACTGTTGCACTGAAGCTCAAAACTTTGTCCATTTCACAACTATAGTCAAAATCTCAAAGCCCAGTGAGCCTGAAACATAAATAACTTCAGGGTGTTTACAGTGAGCACCACACAAAAGTCATCCAGCTAAAGTATGTATCTCCTTTCTCTGGGAGAAAGCACCTGATCTCCTTTGCTTAGGAAAAAAGTTTTTGTGTTAAAAAAATACTTTTATATTTGATTCGTAAATTTGGCACAGTTGTCATTGTTATTTGGGCCTCGTGTTCAGAGACTGAGCTGCTCTTTGTCAGCAGTGAGCCCTCCGTTTAAAGTACATTATCTTCATTGAATCCCACAAGGTCCTTTCTCCTTAGGTTGGTTATCAATTCCTTCTTTCACTTGTTCTCTTCTATATCCATTTCCCAATTTCATTTCCCGTGTCCAACCATTCTGAAGTATTCAAATACATTAAACAAATTTGGGGAATTTTACATTTGTGTAAGTTGTGGATTGGATTGTTTTATATCGACTAGTTTAATTTACAAAACAGTTTCTGTTGCATAATTTCTTTCTGTCTTAACTTGTCCCCTCCACACTGTTTTTAAGATTCATTATGTTGCTGAATACACTTAGCTGTTACTTTTAACTGCTGTTTAGCAGTTCATGGTGAAAATTCATTCATTTTTTGCCTATTCACTTGCCTGGTGAGAGACATCTAGAAATCATCCAGGTTCCTATCTGTACAAACAGCACTGTGATGATCGTCTTCTTGTACGTCCCTATGGACCTGTGTGATAGATTTGTTGTCAGATAGCTGGTCTCAATGACTACACACTACTCTACGTTTCCACAAGTGATTCGTGAGACTTTATATGATACCACACTTTCTCTTTTTTAAGTTTCTATTAATTTATTTAGTTTTAGTAATCTCTACACCCAACATGGGACTTGAACTCACAACGCAGAAATCAAGAGTCACATGTTCTTCTGACTGAGCCAGACAGGCACCCCTGATACCACATTCTGGCCAAAAATTTTTTTTTCATTATTCATATTTTTAATATTTCTTTTTTTTTTAGTTTACATCAAAATTATCATATAGTGCAACAGTGATTTCAGGAGTAGATTCTTTAATGCCCCTTACCCATTTAGCTCATCCCCCCTCCTACAACCCCTCCAGTAACAATCTGTTTGTTCTCTATATTTCAGAGTCTCTTATGTTTTGTCCCCCTTCCTATTTTGATATTATTTTTCTTCCCTTCCCTTGTGTTCATCTGTTCTGTGTCTTAAAGTCCTCATATGAGTGAAGTCATATGATATTTGTCTTTTCTGACTAATTTTGCTTAGCATAATACCCTCTAGTTCCATCCACATAGTTGCAAATGGCAAGATTTCATTCTTTTTGACTGTCGAGTAATACTCCAGTGTGTGTGTGTGTGTGTGTGTGTGTGTGTGTGTGTACTATATCTTCTTTATCCATTCATCCATTGATGGATATTTGGGCTCTTTCCATTCTTTGGCTATTATTGATTGTGCTGCTATAAACATTGGGGTGCATGTGCCCCTTCAAAACAACATACCTGTATTCCTTGGATAAACACCTAGTAGTGTAATTGTTGGGTCGTAGGGTAGTTCTATTTTTAATTTTTTGAGGAAACTCCATACTGTTTTCCAGAGTGGCTGCACCAGCTTGCATTCCCACCAGCAGTGCAAAAGAGATCCTCTTTCTCCACATCCTCGCCAACAACTGTTGTTGCCTGAGTTGTTAATGTGAGCCATTCTGACAGGTGTGAGGTGGTATTGTGGTTTTGAGTTGTATTTCCCTGATGATGAGTGATGTTGAGCATTTTTTCATGTGTCTGTTGGCCATCTGGATGTCTTCTTTGGAGGAATGTCTATTCATGTCTTTTGCCCATTTCTTCACTGGATTATTTGTTTTTTGGGTGTTGAGTTTGATAAATTCTTTATAGATTTTGGATACTAACCATTTATCTGATATGTCATTTGCAAATATCTTCTCCCATTCTGTCAGTTGCCTTTTAGTTCTGCTGATTGCTTCCTTCGCTGTGCAGAAGATTTTATTTTGATTAGGTCCCAGTAGTTCATTTTTCCTTTTGTTTCCGTTGCCTCTGGAGACGTGTTGAGTAAGAAGTTCCTGAGGCCAAGGTCAAAGGGGTTATTGTCTGCTTTCTTCTCGAGGATTTTGATAGCTTCCTGTCTTACATTTAGGTCTTTCAGCCATTTTGAGTTTGTTTATGTGTATGGTCCAGGTTCATTTTTCTGCATGTTGCTGTCCTGTTTTCTCAGGACCACTTGCCGAAAAGACTGTCTTTATTCCATTGGATATTCTTTCATGCTTGGTCAAAGATTAGTTGGCCATACATTTGTGGGTCCATTTCTGGGTTCTCTATTCTGTTCCATTGATCTGAGTGTCTGTTTTTGTGCCAGTACCATACTGTCTTGATGATTACAGCTTTGTAATACAGCTTGAAGTCTGGGATTGTGAAACCTCCTGCTTTCGTTTTCTTTTTCAGGATGGCTTTGGCTATTCGGGGTCTTTTCTGGTTCCATACAAATTTTAGGAATGTTTGTTCTAGCTCTGTGAAGACTGCTGGTGTTATTTCGATAGGTGTTGCATTGAATACGTAGATTGCTTTGGGTAATATTGACATTTTAACAATTTGTTTTTACTCTCCAGGAGCATGGAATATTTTTCCATTTTTTGTGTCTTCTTCTGTTTCTTTCATAAGCTTTCTGTAGTTTTCAGTGTACAGATTTTTCACCTCTTTGGTTAGATTTATTCCTAGGTATTTTATAGGTTTTGGTGCAATTATAAATGGGATCGATTCCTTGATTTCTTCCTGTTGTTTCATTGTTGGTGTATAGGAATGTAATTGATTTCTGTGCATTGATTTTATATCCTGCAACTTTGCTGAATTCATGGATCAGTTCTAGCAGGTTTTTGGTAGAATCTTTTGGGTTTTCCATATACAGTATCATGGCATATGCGAAGAGTGAAAGTTTGACCTCCTCCTGGCTGAATTGGATGCCTTTTGTTTCTTTGTGTTGTCTGATTGCTGAGGATAAGACTTCCACTACTATGTTGAATAGCAGTGGTGAGAGCGGACACACCTATCATGTCCCTGACCTTAGGGGGAAATCTCAGTTTTTCCCCATTGAGAATGATATTAACGTTGGGTCTTTCATATATGGCTTTTATGATCCTTCTATCCCTACTTTCTTGAGGGTTTTTATCAAGGAAGGATGCTGTATTTTGTCAAATTCTTTCTCTGCATCTATTGAGAAGATCATGTGGTTCTTGTCCTTTCTTTTGTTGATGTGATGAACCACATTGATTGTTTTGCAGATATCGAATCAGCCCTGCATCCCAGGCATAAATCCCACTTGGTCGTGGTGAATAATTTTTTTAATGTATTGTTACATCCAGTTGGCTAATATCTTGTTGAGGATTTTTGCATCCATGTTCATCAGGGAAATTGGTCTATAGTTCTCATATTTAGTGGGGCCTCTGTCTGGTTTTGTAATCAAGGTAATGCTGGCTTCATAGAAAGAGTTTGGAAGTTTTCCTTCCATTTGTATTTTTCTGGAACAGCTTCAAGAGAATAGGTGTTAACTCTTCCTTAAATGTTTGGTAGAATTCCCCTGGAAAGCCATGTGGCCCTGGACTCTTGTTTTTTGGGAGTTTTTTTTTTTTTTTATTACTAATTCGATTTCCTTACTGGTTATGGTTTCTATTTCTTTCTGTTTCAGTTTTGGTAGTGTATATGTTTCTAGGAATTTGTCCATTTCTTCCAGATTGCCCATTTTATTGGCATATAATTGCTCATAATATTCTATTATTATTGTTTTTATTTCTGCTGTGTTGGTTGTAATCTCTCCTCTTTCATTCTTGATTTTATGTATTTGGGTCCTTTCATTTTTGTTTTTAATTAAACTGGCTAGTGGTTTATCAATTTTGTTAACTGTTTCAAAGAACCAGCTTCTGGTTTCTTTGATCTGTTTTGTTTTGTTTTGTTTTGTTTTGTTTTGTTTTGTTTTCGGTTTTGATAGCATTGATTTCTGCCCTAATCTTTATTATCCTGTCTTCTGCTGGTTTGGGGTTTTATTTGCTGTTCTTTTTCCAGCTCCTTAAGATGTAAGTTTAGGTTGTGTATCTGAGACCTTTCTTCCTTCTTTAGGAAAGGCTGGATTGCTATATACTTCCCTCTTATGACTGCCTTTGCTGTGTCCCAGAGGTTTTGGGCTGTAGTGTTATCATTTTCATTGGCTTCCATGTACTTTTTAATTTCCTCTTTAACTTCTTGGTTAGCCCATTCATTCTTTAGTAGGATGTTCTTTAGTCTCCAAATATTTGTTATCTTTCCACATTTTTTCTTGTAGTTAATTTTGAGTTTCATAGTGTTATGGTCTGAAAGTATGCACAATATGATCTTCATCTTTTTGTACTTGTTGAGGGCTGATTTGTGTCCCAGTATGTGATCTATTCTGGAGAATGTTCCAAGTGCACTGGAGAAGAATGTATAGTCTGCTGCTTTGGGATGAAACGTTCTAAATATATCTGTGAAGTCCATCTTGTCCAGTGTGTCATTCAAAGTCATTGTTACCTTGTTGATTTTATGATTAAATGATCTGTCCATTGTTGTAAGTGGGGTGTTGAAATCCCCTGCTATTATGGTATTGTTATCAATGAGTTTCTTTATGTTTGCAATTAATTGATTTATATATTTGGATGTTTCACATTTGGAGCATAAATGTTTACAATTGTTAGGTCCTCTTGGTGGATAGACCCCTTAGTTATGATATAATGCCCTTCTTCATCTCTTGTTAGAGTCTTTATTTTAAAGTCTAGGTTGTCTGATATAAGTATGGCTACTCCAGCTTTCTTTTGTTGACCATTAACATGATACATGGTTCTCCATCTCTTTACTTTCAATCTGAAGGTGTCTTTAGGTCTAAAGTGGGTCTCTTGTAAACAGCATATAGATGGATCTTGTTTTCTTATCCATTCTGTTACCCTGGGTCTTTTGATTGGAGCATTTAGTCCATTGACGTTAGAGTGAGTACTGAAACATATGAATTTATTGCCATTATGTTTCTTGTAAAGTTGAGTGTCTGTTGGTTTTCTCTGGGCCTTTCTAGTCTTTGTTGCTTTGTGTCTTTATTTATTTACTTGCTTACTTATTTTCATCTTTTCTCCCCTCAGAGTCCCTCTTAAAATTTCTTGCAGGGCTAGTTTAGTGGTTACAAACTCCTTTAATTTTTGTTTGTCTGGGAAACTTTTAATCTCCCCTTCTATTTTGAATGACAGCCTTGCTGGATAAAGAATTCTTGGCAGCATATTTTTCTGATTCAGCGCATTGAATATATCCTGCCACTCCTTTCTGGTCTGCCAAGTTTCTGTGGATAGGTCTGCTGCAAACCTGATCTGTGTTCCCTTGTAGGTTAAGGACTTTTTTTCCCTTGCTGCTTTCATGATTCTTTCCTTGCTTGAGTATTTTGTGGATTTGACTATGATATGCCTTGTTGATGGTCGGTTTTTGTTGAATCTGTTGGCAGTCCTCTGTGCTTCCTGGATTTTGATGTCTGTGTCTTTCTCCAGGTTAGGAAACTTTTCTGCTATGGTTTGCTTATATATAAGCACATATAACCCTCCTACCCCTTTTTCTCTCTCTTCATCTTCTGGGACCTCTATGATTCTGATATTGTTCCTTTTTAATGAGTCACTAATTTCTCTGATTCTCAAATCGTGCTCTTTTGCCTTAGTCTCCCTCTTTTTTTCTGCTTCATTATTCTCCATAAGTTTGTCCTCTATAATGCTGATTCTCTGCTCTGCCTCATCCATCCTTGCCACCGTGCATCCATTCTAAATTGCAGCTCAGTTGTAGGATTTTTTATTTCATCCTAACTAGCTTTTACTTCTTTTATCTCCACAGAAACGGATTCTAATCTATTTATGACCCCAGCTAGTATTCTTATTTTCGTGATTCTAAATTCTTGTTCAGACATCTTGCTTGTATTGGTGTTGGTTAAGTACCTGGCTCTCATTACTTCCTGCTCTTTCTTTTGGGGTGAATTCCTTTGTTTCGTCATTTTGAAGGAAAAAAAGGAATTAATGAGGTAAAAGCAATTAAAATTAAAAAAAATAAGAAACTAAAAACAGCACACACACACACACACACACACACACACACACAAATCAAATAAATGATGCTAGATCCTAGGTGTGTTTTGGTCTGGGTGTTGAAAGGGGCTTGAGAGATTAGAGGAAAAAGGGGTAAAAAAAAGGAAAACATTTGAAAATTTGAAATAATGAATACAATGAAATAGAATAAAATGCTATGATGGAAGTAAAATAGAGTTTAAAAATTTACAAAAAAGTAAAAAATATAGTAGATAAAAAATTAAATAAAAATCTTTTTAATAAAAATGGAAAATAAAAATATTTTTTCTCTTTCTGTATTCAAGAAAAAGAAAAGAAACAAAAAAGAAAAAAAAGGAAAATGGAATAGATGGACCAGTGAACATACTGAAATATGATTGAAATTACATTATTTTCCCCTAGAAGTCAACCTATTAAGCACTTTATAGTCTGTAAACTAAGCAGGCAGAGAAACTTGTGGTGTTCCTGAAGAGCAAGGTTTGCCCATTTGAGCAGGGCTTAGTGTAACAGCTCCGTTCTCCACTAGATGGCACGGCTTAGCTTACTGGGGTGGATTGTTGTGGCGCTTGTAGTTGTGTATGTGCATGTGTGGGAGGGATGAAAATGCCGTTACCCACCTACCCAGTCTCTAGTGTCGGAGCTCTGTTCTCCCCGATCAGCAATCGCCCACCTGTCCTTTGTCTCCAGCATCCATCCACCTCCCACTTTTATACTGTCCGTGACCAAGCCGTCAGGTTGCCAGCACCTCGCTCCTGAGTTTTATATGTGGCTGTTTTTCCTGACCCCTTACTTCTGAGTGATCATGGCTTTGACCCATTCTGACCCTCCGTGGGAGGGTCTCATCAAGCAATGTCTAGGTGCCAGCCGCACCCAGCAACGTTTGCAGGACTGTGCTGCTGCCGATGCCCAGACACTGTGGCTGGGTGCCAGTCCACCCCAGAAAAAGTTCACACAATCGTGTAGCAGCAGCGTTTCAGGGATTATGGAAAATCACAACACACATCTGGCACCAGGCTTCACCCTTAACCTTGTTCCAGCACCAGCGAATGTGGCAGTTCTCCCAGGTCCACTGATGCCTTTGCCTGTGGGGAGTCCTCCCAGCAGGGGAACCTCCTCTTCCCGTGTGGCCCAAAGACCCTGGACTTCACTCTGCTCCTGGGGATTCGCCCTTCACACCAGAGCACCTCCAGGTGTCAAGCTGCAGATTCTCAGACTCTGTGCTCCCCTTTTTATAGTCTTAATGGAATTTAATCCCTCCCCTTTCCCCTTTCTCCTTTCTCCCTTTTTAGTTCAGTCCCTGTGGCTATTTCCACTTTTCCACTTTCTCTACAGCAGCTTTTGGGGGTGTGCTTTTCTCATACTCCCCTTCCCACTCCCCCACCCCCGTCTCTGTCTTCTCTCCACACACAAAACAGTTCCCTGCCCTCCACAGATTCTCTCTCCCCCCATTCACCTCTCCACACCGCGTACCTGCTGAGTTCTGTGGTTCAGGTTGTGCAGATTATGTCTTAATCCTCAAATCAGTTTTCTAGGTGTGCAGGATGGTTTAGTGTTGATCTGGCTGTATTTCACGGGCACGAGACACACAAAAAAACTTCCATGCTGTTCCACCATCTTGGCTCCTCCCCCTTGCCAAATATTCATCAGCCAGATTCTAATTTTTGCATCTAATTGATATGAATTAATACTTCACTTTTATTTGCAATTTTGTGAGAATTTTTCCAACTCTGCTGCCCAGAGTTTTATGAGATTTTGACTGCATTACACAGTCAAATAGGAACAACCATGAAATTTGAGTCACACAGGACAAAATGTGCATATGATAAATCAATGAGTATTGCAACTGAGTGTGTACATTTTGCTAAGTAATATTGAGTGAAAAACAGAACATCCAAGGAATATCATAGCATTATTTGCTAAAAATTTAAATGTTCATTTTATCATTCTCTACATTCTTCTTGTAACAGGAAATGGCTTCTGAATACATGGCCTCATCTGTCATTGTCAAGGATTAAATATGAACCAAATTTGCAAGGTATTTTTTTAAAGTTTGCTAGAGCAGAATAGTGTCATTGTCAACAGTTTTAAACATTTTATGACTTTGGAATATTTCCTTAAAAAAAAACAACACACTGTCAAACTAATTAAAATTGGTCATGAATATTAATGTTTGAGTTGAAAACATCTGCCACTAGGTGGCAAACAATCTACACATAGAATTATACAAAAGAGAAAATTATAAATACACTATCATATATGCATATTATACTAGACAGTGAAAAAATATACAGTTAATACAGTATCCTCTATGCATTGTTAATAACATCTTCCTGGAAACATAAGCATAATGGTGCAAAGAGTAACAAATGTACTTTGTGAAAAATTGAGTGAAAAAAAATTTTTAGGAGAATGAGGATAACATATACTTCACCTTGCATCTAACGTTTGTCCTTACTGTGGAACTAGCACATGGGCATTTAGTATTTATCTCATCTGTGCTCTCCAGGTAAGGCATCTCCCTGTGGTTGAAGACACATTGATGATGGAACACTATAGCCCTAAATGACCTTGAGGTGTCCTAGGGCTTCTTGTCTGACTTCATGAATTCTACGTAGTTCTCAGTTTTTATACCATGTTGGATATAGGAGAGGAGTCCTGTTGGGATTTTTCTTCCACCATTTGATTCAACCCTCTTGGAAATAGGAAAAATAGGATGTTATGTTGAATAATGTAGACATTGGTGCTAGACTGCCATGTTTGAATATTAGCACAACTACTAACAAGTTGTATAATTGTGGTAGATTATATAATTGCTCCCAAATATTTTTCCCTTCTTATAAGACAGTGATTTGTTTCCATCTTACTGATCTTAAGCTTGACCATGTGTGTGCTCTGGCCACTGGTATGAGATGAGAACTTCTGAGATCTACTCTTCTAGCAGCTTTCAAATATACAATGTAGCGTTATTAACTATAATCATCATACTGTACATTATCCTTTCAAATGTTTTAAAATTGTTTTCATTATATTGGATATTGTACATTTTTTAAAGTGCAGAGAATAGGGGTGCCTGGGTGGCTGAGTCAGTTGGGCGTCCGACTTCGGCTCAGATCATGATCTTGTGGTTCATGAATTTGAGCCCCACATCGGACTCTGTGCTGACAGCTCGGAGCCTGGAGTCTGCTTCTGATTCTGTGTCTCCCTCTCTCTCTCTGTTCCTTTCCCACTCGCACTCTGTCTCTCTCTTTCTCTCAAAAATAAATAAAGATTAAGAAAAAATTTAAAGGGCAGACAATAGAATACCTGTAGGTTGAGAACATTTGCATTTTAAAATAAGTTACTTTGCTCTTTTAATTGTATTCAATATAATTTTTTTCATCAAAGCAATTTCATCTACCCATATAAATGTAAAGAAATATAAACAAGGTCTCCCCTCAAATATAAGGCATTGTATTTTAATTTTTTAAAGAAATGATTTTATTTTATTTTTATTATTTTTTAGTAGGCTCCACACCCAATATGGATCTTGAACTCAAGACCCTGTTACCAAGAGTCACATGCCTGCCACTCTGGAAAACAGTATGGAGGTTCCTCAAAAGTTAAAATAGAACACCCTACATCCAGTAATTGTACTACTAGATATGTACTCAAAGGATACAAAAATACTGATTCAAAGGTACACATTCACCCTGATGTTTATAGCAGCATTATCTACAGTAGCCAAATTATAGAAGGAGCCCAAATGTCCACCAAGTGATGAATGGATAAAGAAGATGTGGTATATACAGTAAAACCTTGGATTGTGAATAATTTGTTCTGTGAGTGTTCCACAAGATGAGGAAACCTTTCTAATAAAGTTTAACTTGTTAAATTAGTGATGTCTTGAATAGGAGTAGTGCATGACGCCGAATGTCACATGATCACAATTGAGTCAATGGTTCTTCTCTTTCTTTCTCTCTGCAGGATTGTGGGTGACCATCTCCCACACTCAGATGCTCTGTCTCGGGCCACGGTGTTTGGCAGAAATCAATGATTTTTCAGAATGTTGGAAGGTGCCCACAACTGGCACGAATGTATTTTTGTCACTTCAAAGCACCTATGGACAGTCTCTTGCTTTTCCATATACGAATAAGCTTAAGAATGTTTTGTGTCATTCTAGGTCAGGCTAGACCCTTTCCTCTGCTGCCTTATTGCTGGTTACATTAAATACGGTATATGACAAGAGTTTATTAATAATGTACTATAGTTAACATTCGTGCAGCATATGCAATGGCCCCCATGCAGAACAAAGATTGAAAAGAAAGGCAGTAAGAAGGAGATGATTATGGTGGAAGTTAAGTAGGAAATCACTGAGAAGTACAAACTGATAGATCTGCATCACAAGCAACAGCAAGAGGCTATGGAGGAGATCTCATCTGCAGAAGAGGAGGAGAAAAGGGCAGAAGAATCCCTCACTTCAAATGAGATTAGGGAGATGTGTAAAATGTGGGAAACAATGCAAAATTTTGCAGCACCCAAATAAGGCCGTAGCAGTGCAAGTGATGAATCTGTTTAATGACAATCCAACATCACATTTCCATGAAATCTTCAAAAGGAGGCAAAGCAAGTGGCATTGGGTAAGTTACTTGTTGAAGTTTCACAAAAAGAAAGATTCCATTGAGTCAGTAGATAGCAGTGATCCATTAGTGATAGTAAAAGTCATCCTACACAATTACCCTCTTCTCTCTCATCTCCCTCACATCAGCCATGAAGGTTTTCAAAGGTGAGTGCAGGTTAATTGCTTATTTTCCTTTATATTTTGTATTTTATTATTTTGTATTATTTTACAGTATTGTAATAATTTTTATATGAATATTTTGGGGTTGTGAAATGAGTCATCTGAGTTTCCACTATTTCTTATGGGGAAATTCAATTTGATAAACAAGTGCTTTGGATTATAAGCATGTTTTCGGAATGAATTATACTTGCAAACCAAGGTTTTACTATATACAATGCAATATTACTCAGCGATCAAAAAGAATGAAATCTTGCCATTGGCACAATGTGGATGGAACTAGAATGTATTATGCTAAGCAAAGTAAGTCAGTCAGAGAAAGACAAATATCACATGATTTTACTCATATGTGGAACTTAAGAAACAAAATAGATGAACATAGGGGAAGGGAAGGAAAAATAATATAAAAACAGAGAGGGAGGCAAATCATAAGAGACTCTTAAATATAGAGAATAACCTGAGGGTTGATGGAGGGGAGGTGGGCAGGGGGATGGGCTAAATGGTGATGGGTATTAAGGAGGGCACTTGTTGGGATGAGCACTGGGTGCTGTATGAAAGTGATGAATCACTGAGTTCTACTCCTGAAACCAATATCACACTAGATGTTAACTAACTTGAATTTAAATGAAAACTTGAAACTAACTAACTAAAATCATTCAGTTCTTAAAAAAAAAAAGTCACATGCTCTACCAACTAAGCTAGCCAGGCATCCCTCAAATGTAAGACATTTTAAATCTTTCTTTTCTTTTTCAAAACATATTTCTAATTCTTTCATGAGAATTTTAACATATATATTTATGATGCATATTTATGCTTGAAAGTCTTGTATTATTCTCTAACACTTTATGTACATAATTTGAATTTTAAAATTCTGTGAACAGAGACTCTGTTAAAAATTTCATGTGGATTGAGTTAGCATTATGATTTTTACCGTACAACTGACCCACACAGCATTTATTATAAACCTTGATAAATATGCATTAAGCGTAAAAAAAAATTTTGGAAATACATCTTTTAATGAGATAAGTGAGGCTATATCTATGTATGACTATTACTTATTATTAAAATAAAAAATTATATTTCCAAGTTTCATTATTATAGATGTAAGCACTGAGAAACACAGCTCATCTAAATAAGTTGATGGAACTGGAAGGAATTTGTTATGGCCCTGTTATTCAATTCTTTGAACTCCTTTTGAGTTACATAACAACAATCTATAGCGATCTATCATCAAAAATTAATTTTTAATCATCTATTGGTTAAGAACTCAGACTCTCATTGAATTTTAATTTAAAAAATTTAAAAGAGAACTTCTCATTTAGAACCAATCATTTGAATTACTCACTCTCTCAACACCATCACCAATATTTGGAATTGTTCTCGTTCTTTTTTGTCGGTGAAGTTTGTTCAACCAAGGCAAATATAATACAGTACAATTCAGCTCAGGAAAGTGGTTCATGGGGGATTATAAAAGGAGACGTAGAAAATGGAAAAACACAGAGGACAATGTTAGCAGTTTTAAGGGAGCATACATATGGAAGTTGAAGATCAGGAAATTGATATCCTTAGAATCACAGGATTTTATATAGGCCTTGGGAAGTTTCCAGGTGCTCCCAGGTGTACACAAATCTCAATTTGAAGGTTACTGCTCTATTGTCAGGAGAGTGTTCTTTCCTGAGATAGATGAAGGGGGCTTTGCTTTACAAGTTTATCAAAGTCCACTTCCCAGTCAATAGACTTAATATCATTATTTTACAAGTTGCCCTTTGAGACAGAATGGACAACTCATTAGTTATTGTGTGTAAAAAGAAAGCTCTTGGCTCAATTAAGTTATAAATGATCATGGGCTCTCCAAAGGACAAAGTCATCCTTAGTTCTAAAAGTACCTTTCAACATGCTAGATTCTAGGGACCCTAAACTGCACAGAGCCAGGTGGAAAGGTATTGAGAAAGCCTTCCCTGAAGTCTCAGGCTTGACTGGGTTCCCCTCTTCTGGGCATCCATAACTCTTTCTGCAGACCTTTATGTAGTAAAAAGATATTAAAATCATTTTCTTATCATCTGTGTTCCCCACCTAATTGTGAAGTCCTTGAGATGAAAGGGTTATGTCATATTCATTTTTGAACCTCCAGTTTCTGCCAGTACTTGTTATATAGAGTTCTCAATAAATATGCATTGAAAAGAACTGCACCAAACGAAGTAGAAATAATCCTATTTTCATGGTGTGATGTGAGAAATACAGAAAAAAAAACTTTTCTGCCCTGAAATATTAACTCTACCAGTTATTCTTAATTCCTTTGATAAAGCATTTCATATCTCCTGGAATCCTAATATTAAAAAATGAAATATTATGACAAAGATTTAGCTGGGGGAATCACAACAGAGAGGACAGAAATAATTCCCTACAGTGAGAACAATCCCTGCAATAACATCACAGGGAGAGAATGTTCCAGGAGAACAAAGAGCTAGAACACACGCATGATCACCAGGGTCGGCTGTGAGATTTGAGATTTGATCCTAAGGATAATAAATGGCCATTAGAGAATATTAAGCAGGATATTGACATGATCAGATTTGGTTATTAGAAGATTACTCTGGCAGACATCTTTTCCTGGTACAAAGCCAAGCTGGGTGAATTATACAACTCTCCTACTAAAAACCATCAAAACTTCTGGAAAAACTATTTTTAAAACATTTCTTTAAAACACTGAAAAGACAATAAATGAATAAGGAACGTCCAGGAAAAAAAACAAATAAAAAAGGGGAACCCTGGATGTTCAAGGAACCCAATGAATTCCAAGCAGGATAAGTCAAAAGAAGCCCATAGTTGGATATATCACAGTGAAGCTATAGAACACCAAAGACAAGGAAAAACAATTGTTAAAGCAATCAGAAGGCTGAAATCAAAGTGTTGGTAGGGTTGATTCTTTCCAGAAGCACCAAGGGAGAATCTGTTTCATGCCTCTCTCCTAGCTTCAGGTGCTTGTTGGCAACCTTTGGCATTCCTTGGCTTGCAGCGGCATCACTCCAATCTTTGCCTTCTGCTTCACATGACGTCTTCCTGTCTGTGTCTCTGTGTGTCCTCTCCTCTTCTTTTAACAACAAAACTCAGTAGATGTAGGGCCTACCCTAAATCCTGGATGATTCTGTTTTGAGATTCTGTATGTATTACATCTGCAAAGACCATGTTCCCAAATGAGGTCACATTCTGAGGTTCTGGGTAAACATGATCTTTTGAGGGCCACCATTCAACCCAATACATTGTCAGGTTACCTCCAAAGAAAAATAGTAGACTATTTTCTAACAGTAATAGTAGAAGCTAAACACTAAGAAATTATATTTTCAATATGCTGAAAGAAAGTAATTTTCAGCCTAAGCCCAGTGAAAATATATTTTAAGAACAAAGGCAAAATAGAGTCATTTTCATACAAATGCTGGGTCAGTTTGCTACCAGTAGACATTTGCTAAAAAAAATTCTTCAGGCAGCAGGAAAATAGACCCAGATACTAAAAAGAATAAAGAAGGGCACCTGGATGGCTCAGTTGGTTAAGCATCTGGCTTCCACTCAGGTCATGATCTCATGGTTCGTGAATTCAAGGCCTGCGTTGGGCTCTGTGCTGACAGCTCACAGCTCAAAGCCTGGAGCCTGCTTCAGATTCTGGGTCTCCTCTCTCTCTGACCCTCCCCCACTTGCACTCTGTCTCTCTCTCTCTCTCTCTCTCTCTCTCTCAAAAATAAGTAAACATTAAAAATTTTTTTTCAAAGAATAAAGAATGTAGATAAAGGTAAATATGTAAGTCCATGTAAACATTGACAGTATAAAATAATAATGATAATAGTAACAGTGGAATTTTTAAAAGGTAAAAGTAAAAAACAATGGTAACTAAAATGCATGGATCAGGATGGCATGAACTGAGTTAGCATGTTCTAAAGATTGTGGATTGTCTGAAAGGAAGGTAAAAGCAGTGATCACCTTTTTTGTCAATTTTAACCACACAGTTTAAAATTTCTGGGCAGCCATTAAAGAAAGAGGAAAATAGGGAATAAATTTCAGACACGTAATTTAAAAATGAGTGGTTTAGACACACACACTTTCGCACAACCAGTCCCAATGCAAACAGGGAAAGAGAAAAAGTAAATGGAATAGGGGGGCAGGCACGTCTGGAGGGCTCAGTCAGTTAAGTGTGGGGCTCTTGATTTTGGCTCAGGTCCAGATCTCATGGTTTGTGGGTTTGAACCCTGTGTGGGGCTCTGTGCTGACAATGCCAAGCCTGCTTGGGATACTCCCTCTCTCTCTGTCCCTCCCCTATTTGCTCGTGCTCTCTCTGTCTCTCTCAAAATAAATAAATAAACTAAAAAAAAAATAGGTGAGGCAAATAGGAAGTACAAAATAAAATGCTAGGTTTACACCAGGTATATCAGCAGTAATTATATTAAACATAACTGGACTAAATGGGCCAAAGGACAAAGATTGTCAGAAAAACAAAAAATACAACCGCATGATGTTTGTAATGAACGCAACTCAAATATATATACATAAAATATTGAAAAAGAAGAGATACAAAAAAGAAATCATGGAAGTACTTATACTATAAATCTTAAGGCAAAATGCATTACTGGAGAAAAGATGATTACTTCATATTTATTATGAAGTTTCACTTGCCAGGATGGTATAACAATTTTGTATTGGCCTTCAACTTATAATAGAACTTCAGACTCCATTATTCTAAACAAAAATTAAATGAAATACAAAGAGAAATCAATAATTATAGTGCATGATTTTAATTCACTTCTTAGCAACTGATAAAAGAAACAAGTAAGATTATATAAGATTTGAAAAATAAGATTAGTAAAATTGACCTAAGGAACAAATTCAACCACTTAAATACACAGTCTTTTTAAGCACAAATGATTCATTTTCAAAAATTGATCATATATGAAGCCATAAACAAATTTCATCACATTTTAAAGGGCTGAAATAATAGCATATTTTCTGATCACACACAATTGAACTAAACATCATTTTTTAAAAAAGTATATGTAAAATATTCCCATGATTATAAATTAAGAAATATACTTCAAATTAACCCATGGATCACTTGTAACTAACTCTTGTAAAATGTAATTAAAGTTGTTCTTAGGGGCGTCTGGGTGGTTCAGTCCATTAAGCATCTTACTTCTGCTCAGGTCATGATCTCATGGTTTGTGAGTTTGAGCCCTGTGTCGGGCTCTGTGCAGACAGCTCAGAGGCTGGAGCCTGCTTTGGATTCTGTGTCTCCTTCTATCTCAGCCTCTCCCCAACTCACACTCTGTCTGTCTGTCTCTCTGTCTCAAAAATAAATATTAAAAAAAATTTTTTAAGTTGTTCTTAGAAGAAAATTTATAACCTTAAGTGTGAATATTAGAAAAAAAGGGGGGCTGAAGTTTAACACCTTACAAGATGTTAGACATAATCCAGCAAAATAAATTCAAAAAATGGAGGACAAGTATAATAAAGATAAGAACAGAAATTAATTAAATATAAAACATAAAGAGGGCCAATTTAACCAAAAATTGGTTCTTCAAAAAGTTTAAACAGTCAAAACTCTGATACCACTGAATGTGAATGTGAATGTGTGTGTGTGTGTGAGAGAGAGAGAGAGAGAGAGAGAATTAAGAAATTATTACTATCAGGAATGAAGAGGGAAACATTACTAGATACATCAAAAAGTTAATGAGAAAATATTATAAACAAATTATGCCAATGCACTTAACATGTTAGACAAATGCATCTTATTAAAATTGACTAGAGAAGAAATTGAAAACTTAAATAGTTCTCATATACAGTTCGTCTAACAAATGTGAAGCAATAAAGACCTTTCCACATACACACACAAAAAATCCCCCAGATACATATGACTTTTATTATGAGTTCTATCAAATGTTCAAAGAAGAAATCATTTTCATCTTCACACATTTTTGTATATGAAAGAGATTCCCCAAAGCAGTTTAGTAGGCTTACATAAACTTCATATAAAAACCTGGCCAGCACACTACCAGAAAGGAAAATTAAAGGTCAATTCAACTCATGAACATAGTTAGAAAAATCTTTAAAAAGATAATAGATCATAAGTAAGTGAAGTTTAACCTATAAAAGTTATATTTTTTTAGCACTAGGAAATAAATACAATTTATCAGAAATAACAGATTGAAGACTAATCATGAGTATTTTAATAGATTTAAAAATATTTAATTATATCCAACATTCATTTATATTTATATATGTATATATACATATATATATATACACATATATATGTATATATACATATATGTATATATGTATATTAATGCCACTTGACAAACTATTAATAAAAGTGAAATTCATTAATACAGTAGAAGGCATCAACCAAAGCCTACAGCAGAAATTTCTAATGATGAAATATTAATCTTTCTCTTCGAAACTGGGGATAAGATGAGAATTCCTGCTAGCACTACCTCTATTTAACATCTTATTGGATATTTTAACCAGTACAAGTAGACAAAAATGAAGATAATATAGAAGTATTAGAAAGAACTAACACCAGTGTCATATTTTCATACAATATAGTTGAGTAAACAGAAAGCCCAAAATAATCTAGATATAATTTATTAAAATTAATGAGAATGTAACAAGATTAATGAATACAAACTAAATATACAAAACTTATGCTATATAACTACATATCTGCAATAATCATATTAAAGTGAAATTTAAAGATATAATTTAAATAATAAAAAACATAAGAATTTAGAATTAAATATGTTAAAAGATGCATACACTCTCTTCAGGAAATTTGTAGAATATTAGTGAACACAATGACTCATTTAAAGGATCACCTTCTGGTTACAGTTTCAACAATTTTGAACACAAGATGAAAAAATGACAGGTAATAATGGAGGGCATTAAAAAAAATCTTTAACTCCAGGCTGATAGCAAAAATATTTAAAAATAAGGGTGAGAATGGAAAGCTCTTCTTTACAAAAGAATGCCAAATTAGAATTCTAATTTTTTTTAAATGATAGAATTTGAAGTCACTCTTTTGTAACCTCCACAGTAGTAAGTGATCACCAATGGCTACCAACATCATTAGGTGAAAGATTACCAGAGAACAGGATGTGCATACAATTTTATAATGTTATCCAGTAGGTTATTTATTAATTTCAAAGGGAAAAGTTACCTTTTCAAAGGTGAAATCTGGCAGACATCACCTTAATGAAGAGATCAAACCTGACATCTACAATAATGAGACACTGAATCAAGTGTGTTCTGAGGTGAACACTGAGGAGAAAACATCACCTCTCCTACAGTATTCCTGCCAAAAACCTTAACCTAATTACGAGGAAACAATAACCTACCCACACTGAGGATTTATAAAACAGTTGGCCCAGGTTCTTCAAAAGGTCAAGTTCAAAAATGTCAATGTCATGAAAGAGGAGGAGGACAAGGCGATGAGGATTGAAGAACTGCTTTAAATTTATGAGACTAAAGATACATGACAACCAAACGTGTTGCATGAACCTAGATTGTTTCTGGGTTTTTCAAAAAAAATGCCCAGACATACAGGATATACAGTTCTGGGCTTGACCAGAGAAGCAGAGCCATTATGAGTGATTTATTATGGAGATTAGATCCTATGCAATATGGAAGCTGATGGAGTGGTCTAAGCAGGCCAGTGTCTCTGGGTCTAGCGGTAAGCCAAAACATTGTTTTGGGTTGGCCAGCCTAGCTGTCAGGAAGGAAAGATGGATGTGGACGACAGCAAAGACAAACCAGAATCTGAGTCTGTTCCTCACCACGTGTGACCTCTGTGTAGTGGAAGACCTGCAAGAGAAGCTAGCCCCTTCACCATAGAGCTACACACAAACTTGGAAAAACTGAAGGAGGCGATCTGGCAGGGGCTGGAGGGGCAACGGGTTTAGGTGTTGTCCCACACAAAGTGAGCTAGCGGAGCAGTGACGATGTGTGTGAATTGCCACAGTGCCTGGTGCTCAACACTGACCTTCAGAGAGATACAAAATGGCCGCAGCTCCACATCTATCTTCTAAATCTCCCGCAAGTTTCTTTTCTGAACAATGCTAAATCAGAACCACACAGAAAAGGGAATTCTGAGAAATGTAGTTCCATCTTAACTAAGTTAAAGTATACAAAGCTACCACGATCTACTTTTTACCAAGGTGGCATCCATACGTACCTTGTTTGGTCATGGTCATCTTACAAATAAAACCAAGCTTCTACCTAACCTAATGCAAATATTCCCTATGCAACAAAAAGACACGTGGATTCTTTTCCCAAAAGGTAATGCAAAGCCCTTTTTCTACCTTTGGGTAATACCTCTTCCAGCTAAGCCCCACTCTTCCTTTGATATCTTATCATTTAATACTGGGATGCAAGGTTAATTACTATCAACACATTTTATTTTAGATGGTAGAGGAATGGTAAAGGGGAAAAAATTAAAACAAGGAAGAAGTACTTAAAACTATTACAGTCCTTGTTTCTGCAACTGAGCACATGGTCATAGCAGGTACGTATAACTACCTTCTTCCAGTCCCCATTCTCTCTTCTTTCTGCCCTCATCAAGCACTTCATGGTTCCTTGCCTGGTGGGTGACTCAAACCTTCATTTCTAAAGGGTCTGGCCCATCAGAAATCCTGACTGTATTGGGTTGATTTAATTTTCCATTGACTTGATCATAGGATATGGGAGTACTCAGAGGTACCCTTAGAGGATCGCCTACATCCCAGACGTACTTGTTCCACCCCTTGTGGTGTAGTAGCAATCCTTGATAGTTAAGATCAGTCACCACAGCCACCCAATAATCCAAAACCCTAAAATTAATCTGTGTCCTCTGCATTAGTGGCACAAAGATATTAGCAAAGATAATGTTGATCAATCATCATGCGTGCAAGCATTAAGAGGAGACAAAGGGAATGGAACCAGTGGATATAGAAAACATGTTTTAAGAAGTTGAATGGGAAGGAGCAAAAGGAGACAGCCATAACTATAGAGAAGTGAGGCCGAGGGATATTGGAATGTGTGTTTATGTCTGTGTAGATGTTTCTAAGTGGGGACTCTTTTTTTTTTTTTTTTTTTTTTCAACGTTTATTTATTTTTGGGACACAGAGAGACAGAGCATGAACGGGGGAGGGACAGAGAGACAGGGAGACACAGAATCGGAAACAGGCTCCAGGCTCTGAGCCATCAGCCCAGAGCCTGACGCGGGGCTCGAACTCACGGACCGTGAGATCGTGACCTGGCTGAAGTCGGACGCTTAACCGACTGCGCCACCCAGGCGCCCCTCTAAGTGGGGACTCTTGATACCTCTCCCAGCTCAGTAAGTGCAGAGTCCTGCACTCATTTATTCAAACCAAAAGCTTAGGACTAATTCAAGTGTACTTCCATTCTTTTGCCCCTTATATCCAATCTATAATCCAATCCAATCTATAATTCTGATGTCTTTCCCTCCAAAATAAACCCAAATACAATCACAGTTTATTACTTCCACTTACCATTCTCCACGAGGACTCCTGTAATATCTTCCTAACTTGTTCCCCTGCTTCCAGTCTTGCTGCTCTTCTCCCCACCTTCATGTCCTCCCCCCAGTCCATTCTCCACAGAGCAGATGGAGACATCTCTTAGGATCTAAATCAGAACATGCCCCTATAATACAATATGCCTCCTAGTAGCTTTGCTTTGCGTTTACCTACCATGGCCTACAAAGCATTCCTTGATTTGGCCCCTGCCTCCCTCATAACGGTAAATTCTACTTTTGTGCTCCAGCTAGTGTCTTCTTCTCTGATCCTTGAACATATCAAACTTATCCCACCTTCCTCAGTCTTTGCACTTGCTCTTCACTCTGCCTGGAATGTTTTTCCCTCTGTGGCTCCTTACGTGGCTCTTTTTTATCATCTAGTATCAGCTCAAATGACCCCTTCTCTGAGACATGCCCTCCCCCACATCTAAAGCATCATTTCACTCCCAGTGCATCATCTGTTGCCTTCCTAGCACCTATCACCATCTAAAATTATTTTATATATATTGTTTTATTATTTGTTCATTTTCTTTCTCTCTTCCACTGTATAATAAACTCTCATAACTCTAAGACCCTGCTTGTCTTTTTCATATTCTATGTCTAAGAGCTAAGAAGAGTGGCTGGCACATAATAGGTACTCAGCGAATATTTTTTCAGTACAAGTGAATGAATAATTTCCAAATAAAAGAAGAGATAGATGATACAATAGAGGGAATAATTTATATTATCGGAGTGTTGTGTTAATTGTTCTTCCTCAGTTGCATTTCCCAACCTTCCTGGCATTGCTCTGTGTCTTGGGAAGCTGACCCCTGTGGGACTTTTGTTTACATGCTGGTCCCTTCCTGGTTGGTTTCTGGTTGGGCTGGGTCAGTGGGGGGCACTGGCAAGAGACTAGAGAATAGGAGAGACCAGAGTATTCCTTCTCTACTTCCTGGTTGCTTCAGGGCCACATCCTTGACAAGGACTGAATTTTCCTAAGATGATGGTTCACCCCTTCCCTAAATACAATGACTACAATACTCACTGAGCTCCAATAACACTATTTCCACTTCATGTTCCACACTCTGCCATCTCTTCTGTCTCTTAACCTCACTAAAATTTCTCTAAGTGGTCTCATTAAAAATCTCTTCATTAGAACCATTTGGGATATGATGGATATCTTCTGCCTGACCTTCAAGACCCACTCTCCACCTTTCCCCACCATGTTTTGTGCCCCAGAAAGTTGAATCATATAGACCTTACCAATGGAGTCCCTTTGGAGTCCTTTGGAGTCCTTTGGAGTCTTTGACCAAAGGCTTCCAGCTAAGTTCAGCTAAAGGGAGATACCAGCAGGAAATCAAGTGTGGGAGAGAAAGGAAGTCAGGGTATTTATACCCCCTCTCTAGCTGCCAGGTTGTGTCAAAATGAAGGCCTTCCCTCCACCCGCCTCCACCAAAAGGACTTAGCTCCTGTCAGAAGGTTCATTCTTACACCCAGAATGTACGTTCTCCCTTGTCCCTTGAGACTTAGACGTGTGGAAGGCTCCGTGCTGCTACAAGTTGCAGGGTGGTGTTCTATCCCTCCTTGTTTTTCCTAAACCTTGCCCACATCTTTGCATATAGTCCCTTTATTAAACTCTCTTCAAATTACTCAATTATAGTGCCATATGTTACCTGCCAGGACCCTGACTGGTAAATGATGAGAGGCTCCCCCATGACCACATCAGATGATGCCTCTTCCGTTGAGCTGTCTCCATATATTAACTTATTCAGTAGAAAAGATTGTGCTTGTTATTCTCATTCTTTTCTCTCTTGCTAAGCAATAGTGACTCAAAGAACACATACCTGTGGGAAGAAGGGAGAGATGGGGCAGCTCTGACTTGCATGAGATTTCTCCTAATGTAGGTTCTGGTCTTTCAATAGCCACTGGTCTCTGGAACCCTGTTGGGACATCTTAGTGCTCTACTTGCTGTGCTGTGCTGAAGGCAGGGTCATTGTAGCCTACGTGTCTGTGTTGGATGGCCATTTCCTGTTGTTATGCTGAGAATCCTCCATTCTTATCTATAACTGCTTAGGGTTTATGCTGAATATAGTCATCAGTTAAAGAAGAATGAGACCATTCGGTGTAGTGGTGGGACCATGGGAGTCAGATACACCTGGGTGTAAGCCCTGACTCTCTCACCACAATATGCTAACAACAGCCTCCCACCAGGTCTAATGCTAACTCTTCTGAAACAGAAGGACATCCACTCTGTGACAGGCAGATCACAGTTACCTTATATTCAGGAATATCTTCTCTCTTTTGGGATTTTCTCTGTGCTATAGCTGTTCTGCTGTAATGATGGGAGGGGTTTTATAGGGCAGTCTGAGTTTGGGGCTGGGGGGCAGGGGGAGAAAACAGCTTCCAGGTAGGATATTCTTTGAAAGTGTATCCTCCCATTGGCAGAAATCACTGACTGTTATTTTTTGTGTGTAACCCTGTGGAACAACATCTTCTGCCTGAAGCAACCCAAGTCATAGCCAATTAACATTCATACACACGATCCAAGGGCTATATTTAGGCAAAGACTCAGGGTGTTATAGAATGTATGTCACATATGGGCCTTTTTAATGTATACTTTGCCACATTAAAAAAGATGTCACAAGTGCAGTGGGTCGTGGGTAAAATTCCAGAACAGAGCCCACAGAGCTAAACACAGCTAGCAGCTAAAAGGCGGCATAGGGAATAAGTGAAGTCAGTGTGACCTGTTTCAGTTCTCTTCTGAACTCTGACTCTGCCTGTTGTAAGCCAAGGTTCAAAAGAGGAAGTCTTTCCCTCTGATCAGCTTTCGGCACTACGGGAACTTCTTGTGTATCAGTATTTGTTTGCATGTCCCCTAACAAAAGGACTGGTCCAGGAAGGTGCAGCTACTTGACGAACCTGGCAGGGACCTAGACTCATACATTTCTGTCTTGCCATGCTTAGCTTTTAACTTCAATAAACACAACTGCAAAATGACTGCTATGAGCAGGCAACATACCTGTATTCCCGGCAGGAAGGAGGAAGGGGCAGAAAGCCAAAAGAGCAGACAACCTGCGTTTCCCCAAGTGGTTTCTCACTATGCTTCATTGGCTAGAACTGTGTCATGTGGCCAGCCCTAGCTGCAAAGGAATCTAGGCAGGTATTTGGAACAGAGCACATGGCTATCATGACATAATTGGGGTTCACAATTAAGCTACTAAAGAACAGAAGACTGGGAAAGCAACAACAGTATCTGACACACAGTAGCAATTTTCATCTTTCTCCCTATTGTGCATCTTCTCCCTTCTCCTCATGTAGTCACTTTCTTCCCCTAGAAGCACATTTGTGTCCCCAAAGCTGGAGCATTTACTCTTGGTTGCAGTGGTACAATACAGGGTATTTGTGTGTTGGGAATGGGGTAGGGCTAGATTCTCAATTATAGTCTGAATCAAGGTAGTTTATTATTTCTGGCCATTTATTTTCTTTATCTCTGCCCCCAGCCTAATGCGTTCTATTATCTTTACTGTCATAAAATTACAAAGTCTAAACAAAAAACATTTAGGAAAAGAAAAGGATGATCACTAATAGTTCTGCCACTCGAATACCTCCACTGCGAATATGCTTGTATATTTCTTGCTGTTATTTTACCAGAGATTTTTTTTTATCAGAGTATCCATTGAATTTTATGTCACGGTTTTACAATTAACAAATCATAGGCATTCTTCTATGTTGTTACAACAAGAATGTCATGTCATAAATTACATATGCAGTCATATGCATATGACTAAATATTAATCACCAATACATTCAATCTTATAAGATTGTTGATATTCAAGTAAGATTGAAATAATAGCCAGGGGCACCTGGGTGGCCTCGGTTGACTTCTGACTTCGGCTCAGATCATGATCTCACAGTTCATGAGTTTAAGCCCTGCATCGGCCTTGTTGCTGTCAGCACAGAGCCCCCTTTGGATCCTCTGTCTCCCTCTGTCTCTGCCCCTCCCCTGCTCTGGCTCTCTCAAAAATAAACCTGAAAGAAAGAAAAAGAAAGAAAGAAAGAAAGAAAGAAAGAAAGAAAGAAAGAAAGAAGGAAGGGAAAGAAAGAGAAAGAAAAAGAAAGAAAGGAATGAAAGGAAAAGAAAAGAAAAAAGAAAAGAAATAATAGCCACTACTTAGTGAACACTGTGCTCACTGAGGCATGATTTGAGCACACTTTCAAATACATTCTCTCATTTATTCCTTACAACAATCCTATGTACAAGGTATTATTATCACTCCCATGAAAAAGGAAACTGAGGCACAGATATGGTTAAGTAAGGGGGTTTATAAAACCCCACAGCTGGTGTTCATTTCATTTTTAAAAATAATAATGTATAATTCTGAAAATACATTAAAGCAAAGCTTATCTCCAAATCTAACATCTTTGTGTTTCTCTGCCTCACCTTTTTTATAGCAATCCTATTTTGAAGTAGGACTCATAATTCTACTGGAGACGTATTTTTGTGAGAGGCAAAACGTGTCCATGTGGTCACATTTAAAATGATGATTCGAAAATTATCCTGTAAAGTTACTGAATTATGTCTGTTTCATCCAATTGGACCATCTATTGTAATCAAATTGCTACATTACTCTGATGCAAAAAAGTTTTTAAAAATTCCTACTTATTTGATAATTCTTTGTATCTCAGCTTAATCGTGTCATTTTCCTGTTCTACTTTGTAGTATTCATTAAAATAATGATCACTTATATCAAGGTTCAGATAGAGATGTACTGAATCACCAATACATTCAATCTTAGAAGATTGTTGATATTCAAGTAAGATTGAAATATCTTCTCATATTTATCAAGAGATTTCTCAATATCAAGAGATTGCCATCTCTTTTTTTTTAATTTTTTTTTTAATGTTTATTTATTTTTGAGACAGAGAGAGACAGAGCATGAACGGGGTAGGGGCAGAGAGAGAGGGAGACACAGGATGGGAAGCAGGCTCCAGGCTCTGAGCCATTAGCCCAGAGCCCGACGCGGGGCTCGAACTCATGGACCGCGAGATCGTGACCTGAGCTGAAGTCGGCCGCTTAACCGACTGAGCCACCCAGGCGCCCCGATTGCCACCTCTTTTTAAGACATAACATAAATGTATTTGGAGTATGGAGGGTTTGATGATTATCACTCTTTTCAGAAAATGCAGAGTCAAAAAAGTGAGAAAGTCAGCAAATTCAGTGTTGCTTGGGACAGTCTAGGATCCATAAAGTGGCAAATTACTAAATGATCATCATGGGAATTTATCAGTACATTACTTTAATATTTCTTTCATATTTTTCTTATAACAAGAAAGCTAATCTAGAAGATACCTCAATGTTCTTATTCAAAGTTATTAAACCAGAAAGGATTAGGGCACTGTTCCCGATCTTTCACTGAACTAAAACAATGAAACTAAAATGTGGTTCTTCTAAAAATGTATTTAGTTTGTATTTTTAATAGGCAATACATTCAAATGATTTTTGTACAACTACGAAAACAAGGCTTAAAGAAGTATACATTGAGAGGATTTGTTACCACCTTGCCATTATCTACCTCACTCTCAACTCCCCCTATGTTTAGCCACTTGTATGCATTGCTGCTTTCATTTCCGCTGTTTCTTATATAAAATGTGACATATCAATTGTCCTTCTTTGCACCTTGGGTTTCACACTTAACAATTTAGCCCAGAGATCTTTCCTTACCCGTGGATCTCATGCTTCCTCATTGTTTTTTTTTTTACCGCTACCTAATATTCCGTCGTGTGCATGTACCATAGTTGAAGTAGCCACACCTCTGCTGATAGGTACGTGGGTTGTTTCCTGTCTTTCGCTTTGACAAGCAAAGCAATAGTGAATAACCTTGGACATAAATCATTTTGATGTGTGCGGATGTGTCAGTTAGATATATTTCCAGAAGTTAGATTGCCGGGTCAAAGAGTAAATACACTTGTAACTCTTAAAAATATTGCCAAAATGTCCTTCATGGAGGTCATATCATTGTGTCCTCCAGCTAGCAGTGTATGGGAGTACCTACTACCCATTAGCCTTGGAAGCAGAATGTTGTTCAGCTTTGTGATTGTTGCCAAGATGATGATTGAAAAAGTGATGTTGGCTAGTTTAGTCTGGTTTTATCGAATTCACAGAGAACACGTGCTATTTTGAGTCATGCAAAAGAGGTTTATTGTTGGGTTGTTGTTGTTTTCTAAGTGCAACCTGTGTCTTTGCCACAGAGTCCTCAGTGCTACACATGGGGCTGTGTTAATGAGGGGTTCCAGGATTTATATCGTTAGCCCTTTGGTATAAGGTAATCTGTATGGTGGAAAGAGCCCTTGAACTTAGGCCAGGGGAAAATATAGGAGCAAAAAGTCAAGCCCCGGATCTGCCAATAACTGATGATGTGTTTTGAGCCAGTCATTGAATCACTAGGACTTTAATAGGCACATATGGTAGGAGTATCAGTAAGAAGCATAACAGAAAAGTAGAGAAACAAAGATTTGGGGTGTTAAAAGAGCTTTTATTTAAACTCCAGTCAGTTAACTTAGTGTAATATTAGCTTCAGATGTATAATATATAGTGATTCGACACTTCCATATGACCCCTGGTGCTCATCACCAGTGCACTCCTTAATCCCCACCCCCACCAGCTCCCCCCTGGTCACCATCAGTGTCTTCTCTATAGTTAAAAGTCTGTAGGGGCCCTGGCCAGCTCACTCAGTATAGCATGTGACTCTTGATCTCAGGGTTGTGAGTTCAAGTCCCACATTGGAGGAGTCTATTTCTTGGTTTGCCCCCCTCTCTCTTTCTTTTCACCTTTGCTGGTATGTTTTAAAATAAAAACAGTCTTTTTTTAAAAAATTTTTTTAATGTTTATTTATTTTTGAGACAGAGGGAGACAGAGCATGAACGGGGGAGGGTCAGAGAGAGAGAGGGAGACACAGAATCTGAAGCAGGCTCCAGGCTCTGAGCTGTCAGCACAGAGCCCGACGCAGGGCTCGAACCCACAAACAGTGAGATCATGACCTGAGCTGAAGTCGGACGCTCAAGGGACTGAGCCACCCAGGCGCCCCTAAAAGAAAAACAGTCTTAATGACTGTTGCTAAGGACGGAGCAGTATGGGAAAAGATATCAATTTGAGACAGCGGAAATATCCTGTGTGACGGCAACTGGAAAACCTCGACTAGTGATGACCTGTTGGAAGGAAATAGACATATTCTGAAGTCCATGTGGGTTCCAATGTGGCGAGATGCTCAGATGAACTCATGTGATACCAAATTCTGCCTATAATGAGGCCAAGGCAGTTTTGAAGTTAAAAAGGGGCTGGTGTTTGTAAACACTGAACTTCAAAACCTATAATCACATACAAATGAAATGTATTTAGTTTACAGATCATGCACATTTTATGACTATAATTTCAGTTAAACTTAAGTTCCAAGATAGTTGACTTAAAATTACATGTTAGATTTCTGGCTATTGATAGTTTTTAAATAATGATTCCCTGATTGTCAAATATTTAACTAATATTCTACAAGGGACTCATTTCTGAAACATTTAGCTGAATGTAGAGAATAATTCTATTTTATTTGAACCTTTATTTGTTTATTGGTATATATTTGTATGGAATAATATTGGAGAGACTATACTCTAAAAAGTATAGCCTTCCAGACCTGCCCTAAGTTGTAGAATTACAAGTTATTCTATTTTTGCTTATATGCATTTCTATAACATTTCTACAATGAATATTTATTATCTTTGACAATAATTTTCTACAATCAAGAAAAAAATGCTTTTGAGGTTAAAAATGGAGCCAGGGGAGACTTTTATTGTTAAAACTTGAGTCAAAGAAGCTTTCATATCTAGTCAATGCTCTTAAACCAATCAAAGGCATTTTAGATGAAGTAGGGTAACAATTGCTAAGTGCTTTTTTCCTTTATTAGGGAGCTAGCTGAACGCTTTCTGCAGTATCATTCTGTCCTTGTTTTACATTTTTTATTTGAACACAAAATAGAAGAAATCATAGAGCTTGAAGGTGAAAAAGCCTCTCTGTATGCCTATTTGGTATGTAAACATAATTTTTCAACCACTTTGTTTTATGCCTCTCATGATTTCCGACAGATATAATAGGGCTTAGTTCCATTTTCTATTCTATTATAATGGTTATTTTCACAGGACACTGTTCTCAGTATCTTTTTAACTGGTCTCTGGGCAATCCATATGACATACAGCCAGATTAATATATTCCTGAAACACCACTTACATTATGTAACTTTCCTGCTCAAAAATCTTCAATACTTTCTGTTATTTATAGTCACGATTTTCAAGCTTTTAAACAGGAGAAGACCTTTTCCCCAAAGGAAACTTTATGTGGAATCCCCATGTAAAAAAACCAGTGAAACTAGTATTTTACGAGAACTTACGATAAAGTCAATCAATAAAAACCATGAGGCTATTTTGATGCACACAAAAGGAAAGGGAATCGAGTATTACGGCTGACACTGGACATCTTCAGTTTTCAAAATATTCCTGTATCTTATTTTGGTTTCATAGATCTGAGAAAAATCCCAATTTATAAAAGTCTTTTTAGGGGCACCTGGGTGGCTCAGTCAGTTAAGCCTCCGACTTCGAGTCAAGTCATCGATGATCTTGCGGTCTGTGAGTTCGAGCCTGTATTGGGCTCTGGGCTCTCAGAGCCTGGAGCCTACTTTGGATTCTGTGTGTGTGTTTCTGTCTCTGCCCCTCCCCCTCTCATGCTCTGTCTCTCTGTCTCTCTCTCTCAAAAATAAATAAACATCAAATTTTTTTTTAAAAAGTGTTTTTAATAGTCGAGTTTACAATCACAATGAATCACAAATTGCATCAAAAGTTTACTCCATGCTTTGCAATGAAAGTTAATGTGTTGGTGGGAGTCACTGGGTTGAAAGTGATATATCACACATTTGAGAGTGGGGGTTGTTTTGCTTGTCTCTTTCTTTATTTCTTTCAACTACAGGACTCAAAATTCAGAAAATAGATTTAATTTTTTTTTAATTTTAATATTTATTTAGTTTTGAGAGAGAGAGAGAGAGCAGTGGAGGGGCAGAGAGAGAGGGAGACACAGAGTCTGAAGCAGATGCCAGGCTCTGAGTTGTCAGCACAGACAGGGCTCAAGCTCATGAACTGTGCCGAACCTGAGCCAAAGTTGGATGCTTAACTGACTGAGACACCCAGGCACCCCAGAAAATATATTTTTAAAATATTGGAGATCAAATTTGTTTTGAAAACCTTCTTAGTTCATGAAAGGACTTACACCAAATGAGAGCCGATTGGTTCTTTGCAGCTTGGAAGTGGGCATTTTTTTTTCCCTTCCTTGGTCCCACGTATCCTGTCGCACATCATTTTCCACCCCCCAAAAAAGACCAGTTTTGTCTACTCTGAAAGTCTGCTGAGGTGGGAAACTTTCTTCCTTGTTGATATCTGCAAATGTAGGGAATTATTTTTGTGGTATTCACACTCTGCTCACTTCAATACTGTGAAGATTTCAGTGGGGTCTTGCACCTCTGGGAGTATATCTTTCTTCTATCACAAGTTGTAAGACCATCCTTTTCACTCTGCCTACTTGGCCTTCGGATTTGCGAACTCTGGTAGTCTCCTGGTCAGATGTTAGAACAACAGATAGAAGGTGCTGAGATTGCTCCTTTAGCTTCACATATGTTTTGTCAATGTGTCATTTTTACACTTTGCCTGCTAATTATTGTCAGTCACAGAAGCAAAGCACTTTTCCTATGTTGCATGATTCACTTATACTTCCTCAGAATTGACCCCCTTTTTTAATGTTTATTATATTTCTGAGAGAGAAAGAGCACGTGCGCGAGTTGGGGAGGGACAGAGAGTGGGGAGGGGACAGAGCCTCGAAGCAGGCTCCAAATTGATAGCAGCGAGCCGGATGTAGGGCTCAAACCTCTGAACCGTGAGATCATGACTTGAGCTGAAATCAGTTGCTTAACCTACTGAGCAACCCAGGAGCCCCCAGAATTGACCCTTCTTATGACTTATCCTATATACACAAATAACAAGTATATTTTCATATCACTTTCACTTTTTAAAATTATTTTTACTTTTTGTCATAAAACATGCCACCTTTTGTAACTGACACTTCTAACACATTAGTTGCTTTTTTGTACTTCTTGGTCATGATAGGGTAACTGCTAATTGAAAACACTTTAAAACTAAACATGCATTCAGCAAACACACAGTAAACACACAAGGACAGTAGTTAAGGCTAAAGTGAACAGCACAACTATTGACATCATCTGTTGGTGACAGGCAAAACTGATTTACTACTGCTCCAGAGAGTAGTAAGCTCCGGATATAGGTGCTCTTGTGCACCTATAGCAATGTGGAAATGGTAGGTTTGTAAGTTAAACTTTCCTAAGGAGTTTCGGAAGTTAACAAGTATACTTTTAAAAAGCAATTCAAATCAAGTATTAGCAGAACATAATTACATATTAAAGCAAGAATTAGCAAATGTATCCTATAAAGGACCGGATAATAAATACTTTAGACTGTTCAAGTATCGGGTTGTAGTACAAAAACTGCCACAGGCAATGTGTAAGCAAATGGCTATAGCTATGTTTCAATAAAGCTTTATTTACCAAAATAAGCAGTGGGCCAGATTTGGCCCTCAGACTGTAGTTTGCCAAGTCCTGTGTAGAAGTATAAGCAATTCTAGTTTGTATTATTCAGTGTATATTGAAAAATTTAAAATTCACTGTGATAGATTAAAGATGGCAGTAAATTCTTTGCTCCTTCTTCCTTTGAAAGGTAGAGTCTAATTCCCCTCCCTTTGGCTTGGAATTGTTTTTAGTGATTTCTTTGACCAACAGAATGTATTTGAGGGTCATTCTGGGAATTCTGAGGCTAGTTCATAAGAAGCCTCCGGGGCCTCTTGGAATACTCGTTTTAGGGAGGCCAGTCACCGTGTGATAAGACTGACAGCTCTGAGATTGCCAACTGACAACCCTGAGAAGTCCAAGCCATGGGGCAAGGCCCTGAACGAGACACCATGTGGAGAGATAGGGAAGTGCAAGAGCATGTGAATTGAGAAGCCATCTTGGAAGGAGATCTCTGGTTGAGTGTCTTTACCTGGTGCCACGTAGATCAGAGACAAGCTTCCCCAAACTGCAAATTGCAAATTGACACAAATATATGCTCTTATTTCTTTTAAGCCATTATGTCTGGGGTGGTGTAGTGAGTTTGAAAATTTCAGGACTCATCAAGGAAAAAAACCAAGATCATGTGAGGGCAATAGCACACCACGAGCTTTATTTGGGTGGAGCTTTGACAAGTTGAGGGGCAAGTGCCTTATGGTAGGAGACCTTTCAAGAAACAGCTGGTGTGGGGCCACCGCCCAGAAGCGGAAGAGAACACAGGAGTTTTCAGGAGACAGGGGATTGGAGAGCATTTAGGTGATATTTATAACTGGTACAAAGGGCAATAATTGCTTGGGGTGTTTTAAAACCCCAGGATTTGTCTTATATGTGGCAAGAAGATATTTGGTATACTTTATGGGTTATGCAAAACAATCAGGCTCTAAATGACTAAAAATATGTTCATTTGGGCTATATTTTAAAACATTTTATGTATAAAATTTGAGTTTAGTGCCAGTGGGCTTTGAGCTAACATACTGTAAAGAAGCAAACAGAAGGGCCAATATTCAGGGGCCATCTTTGGCTTATTTGTACAACAGGTGGTTTATTATGTCATAATAGATAAGTAAAACAATCATACAGCTATGCTATATTACATTCTTTTCAGGTATCTATATTTTGGTTGTATAATTAGATTCCACATTTCTTCAGCACACAGCAGATATCTCGAATGTTTTGTATTCTACACAGGATCTAACTCAATGCTTTGTAAACAGTTGCTAGGTAATAAATATTTCTTAAAGAATGCAAGTTTACAGATATTTCTATTGCAAAGTATCACCATCCTGATTGGTAAGCACAAAAGAAAGGAGCCTATTGGCATGCAAAATGCAAATATTCTGGAGTCAGTGAAAGAGACCATGTAAAGCAAAGGTTTGAGAGGAAATGTGGAATTTATCTTTAGCTCTGTTGATCAGATCATATTCTTTGGAATCTACTTTTATTTTCTGGCAGTTACACACACTTTGAAGGATACAATTAAAATGCACTGATAAGCCAAATAATTTTTCTCATTACCATTTCAAGTCTTAGTCATATTGGCTGCCTCCTTGGTGGAGCATGTGACTCTTGATCTCTGGGTTGTGGGTTTGGGTCCCATGTCGGGTGTAGAGATTACTTACAAAAAAAAATCTGTAAAAATAAAAAGAAAGCTCTGTGCTATAACTGACCTTAGACCTGCTATTAAGATTTAATTTTTTTAATGTTTATTTATTTTTGAGAGAGAGAGAGAGAGACAGAGTGTGAGTAAGGAAAGGACAGAGAGAGAGGGAAACACAGAATTGGAAACAGACTGCAGGCTCTGAGCTGTCAGCACAGAGCCTGCCTGATGCGCGGCTGGAACCCATGAACCGTGAGATCATGACCCGAGCCAAAGTCAAACGCTTAACTGACTGAATCCCCCAGGAGCTCCATTAAGTAAGATTTTAATTCCCAGAGATGTAGATGCATCAATTTTGTTAAGTAGCAATATACCACTCAATCTCATATCAATTTGATCAATTTGAGTCTAAAAAATTAAGTGAAGGGGTGCCTGGGTGGCTCAGTCGCTTGAGCGTCCGGCTTCAGCTCAGGTGATGATCTCACGGTTCATGAGTTCGAGCCCCGTGTTGGGCTCTGTGCTGACAGCTCAGAGCCTGGAGCCTGCTACTGATTCTGTGTCTCCCTCTCCCTCTGCTCCTCCCCCACTCTTGCTCTGTCTCTGTCTCTCTCTCAAAAATAAATAAACTTAAAAAAATTTTTTTTAAATTAAGTGTAAAACATTTATTGAACTACTTTTATGGACAGAGAATTATGTTAGGTACTTCAGGGGCCATCAGTGGGAATAAAACAAAAAACTTCCCTTCAAAGGGGTTACAATCTATGAGGAGAGCTAGGATACCTGTGAAAACATGCATGTGGTAAGGAAGAATAAAATAACTGTTGTAGGAGAAAAAGAAACATGGGGATTTAGCAGATAGAGAAATCAGTGCTGAATTCATGAATCGGGAAAGTCTCAAGGAAAAGGCAAATTTTAGGATGGATTTTACAGGTAGATAACTTTCAAATAGCTAATTTGAATTAGGCTTTATTTTTTTCTAACCAAGTATTACTTAAAGATTTGGGGCACTTCTCTCTAAGGGTAATGACTGAGAGAAAAGATCTATAAATATTTTTATGCCATTTGAAATAATGGAGTATGTCACTATACTCACAGAAAATGAAGTATAATGTGAGAGGCTTCTGTAAGCAGTGGAGCATATGTATATCCTACAAAGTGGAACAGACCCACAATAATGTACTTTGACAATTATCCACATAGCAAAAATATAACAAAATATATATATATATATATGTGTATGTATATGTATATGTATATATACATATACATATATATATATGTATATGTATATATATATATATATGTATATGTATATATACATATACATATACGTACATATACATATATATATATATATATATATATATATATATATATATATACACAGAGAGAGAGAGAGTATTTACAAGTAGTGGAAGACAAAACTGCAGATATGACAATGAATGACAGTATTTTGTGCTTTATTTGCTAGACGGTAGGGAAGAAGTTTCTGACCAAGGGAATGATGTGATTTTAGTTGAGTTTTCTGAAGATCTGTTTGGAGGTGGCGAGGAGGGAAATGGTTACGTGGACGTTTATAGTCTTCGGGAGAATCCTGTTGACATTATTGTAATACTTTCAGTGAGGTGAAAGTTCATGATGGCTTAAACTAGGGTGCTGGCCACCAACAGGGAATGTTGGGGATAGCTGTGAAAGATACTGTTTTAATGAGGACTTTGTGTTGTAAGGAGGGACGAGCCATTCAAGCTAGCTAAAACAAAAGTGGGCGGGCGTGTTTTAAGGCATAAGAACCTTTGGTGAGATTTCAAGGGAGCTGTAATTCAGGTGGGTCTTCTAGAAATTGGAGTTAGAAACCCCAATTCTGTCCCACAGCTGCTCGCATGAGTCTGAGGAGATGCCCCATTGCTTGCCTCTCTGTGTCTGTCTGCAGGCCTGCTCCCTTTTCCAGCTCTTTTGATCATCTTCCTGTAGGTGCCCAGAAGTTTCCAGTCCATAATTTTACTTGCGTGTTTGCCCCGGAGTCCTTTGGGCCTGACACAGCCATATGAGCCCTCAGCTGCAACTTTCTGACTAATTGTCAATAGTGTCTCAGCTTTCCAGTTCTAACATTCCTGACAGTGACAGCTGATTGGTCTTTCCTCCCCCAGATCACTGGCCAATCTCTGGACCGGCTGTGCTTGATGACGGTGGGCCACGTGTCTCTGAACAGCTGAGGTCAGTGTCAGGGTAGTTTCCGGGATGAGTAACAGGTACGTGATATGGAGCATGGATAGCATAGGCCTGCCCCTTTCTTCAGAGATGGTGATAGATTGGGGGGGAAAGGGTCAGTTACCTCCAAATATATCTTATCCTTTAGGGTTTATTGTCAACTTGACAGCTGACTATATGGAAGTTCAGAATTAAAGCCTAGCTATCTGGAAGAAAAGTGGTATCATTAGCCCAAATAAGGAAAGTACAGGGGGGAGTCAGTTTTGTAAGATGTGGGGAGTTCATTTATTGATCGTTAGAGAATAATGTGAAGATATTCTATACATGTATTTTCTTGTAAATAAATAGAATTCCTGAGGCAAGACTAAGTTATAAATGTGGATCTTTGGGACATTCTTCCTTTTTGAATTAAACAGTAGATTAAAAAGTTGCTTATTAAATAAATTTCAACTGTGAATAAATAAAATCCCTTTCACTGATAAATAACTTTTGATAAATGATGTCCTGTCTTCTAAGCCCATTAACCTCAGAATGTTTGGTCATAGCACAAAAATGACAAATAGCGTCGGCCATATCTCTGAACTTCTGGTGTGTCAATAATAACATTATCCAGGCATCTTTTAGGTCAAAGGAGTAAATTAAATTTACAAGAGAGAAACATTTGCTTCATTGCTGAGCTGTCATAATTCTGGATACCTTGACCTGGAAGATGAGATAATAGAATAAGAAACTTTGGGCAGTAGTGGACTTTATTTTTAAAGGTTTGCCAAAGGCACACTCATATTGTGAACTGATGATTCTTTTAATAGTGCATGACTATTTCTTGCTATAATGTGGTTTGATTGAGCATTTCTAGAGAGGGAACACTCAAATAATAAAAGAGCCCAGTAAGTTTTCAAGTTGTTATTATCACTGAAAGTGTCTCTCTTACAGTAAGTCTTTCTGCTTCCTATAACGAGATTCACCGATCTTTGTTCTCTCCTCTAAAGCTACACAGAATAAAAGTAAGTTTTTCAATCGTTTCTCATCTGACACGTTGTTTAGAGGCCCCACCATCTTCTTGTCCTTCTGAATATACGGGTTACTGGTTTTGCTGATTTCTTAGTGTGATCTGAAAAAGAAGATTCAAATAGCATTTACAAAACACGATGGCCTAGAATTAGACAACTCAAGAGTTAAGAAAACTTAGAAACAGGTCTTCTTTTTAAAAGTTATATAATAAAAACCATAAGATATTTTATCAAAGAATTATAATGGTGATAATGACAACTAACATATGTGTTGTAGGTCTCCAGAATTTCCAAAGCTCTGTCTTGCTTGATATTTCTTTCCAATCCCTATTTGTATTAGCAATACTAGTTTTACTCCAGATATGAACTCAGGATCCAAAGAAAAGTAGACAGTAACTGTGTGTGCTTTGATATAAGAAGAACAGAAAATAACCTTCTATGTAACAACACTAATCTGATGTGCTCTTGAATATTAAAAAAATCTACTGTTAGTTAAGTTTTGAATATGTCATCCATACACATAGTGCAAAATTCAGAAGATACCAAATAATATATAATAGACAGTAATTCTCCCTCTGGCCTCAACCCCCAACCTCCCAGGATCCCCTGAAAGGCTTTGACTAATACCAGTTTCTTTTATAGACTTCCAGAGATATTCTATGAATATGCGATTGCATATGCAAGTTTATTTGCATATGTGAAATTTTCTCGGTACACAAATTTTAACAATACATTTTGGAGACCATTTGTGACAGAACATAGAATTGCCTGGTTCTGTTAAAATATCCATTGCACTCTGACACCACAATTCATTTAACAGTTCACTCTTAGACATATTGGATGTTTCCAGCCTTTTGCTAGTAAAAACAATGCTGCAATAAACATCCTCATACATATATTTTTGTCCACCTGTCCAAGTATACATGCAAAATTAATTACTAGAAATAAAAATTATGTGCCAGAGTTTGCACATGTTTTATTTTACTGGATTCCAGAAACTCCAGAGGATCCGTACTCCACACCCTTGCCAAAACCCATATGCCAAATCTGTTGATCTTAGACAGAATAAGGGTGAGATATGGTGAGAGGCACTTTAACTGGCAATTTTCTTAGAGTAATGTTGAACATATTTTCAAATGTTTGATAGTTGTATTTTCCTTTTCATTACTGGACTATTTGTGTCTGTTTCCTTTTGTGCTTTATGGTCTTACTTTTTACTTTTCTTTTTTTGAAGTTTGTCCATTTATTTGGAGACAGAGAGAGCACATGAGCAGGGGAGGGGCAGAGAGAGGACAGAGAGAATCCCAAGCAGGCTCCACACTGTCAGTGCAGAGTCCAATGTGGGACTCCATCTTACAGGAGATCAGGACCGAAGCTGAAATCAAGAGTCTTCGCTTAACCAACTGAGCCACTTAGGTACCCCTGGTCTTAATTTTTAAAGATTCTTTTGTAGCAACTTTAACATTCAGTCTGTAACATGACACAGATTTTTTTCTCTCAGTTTGGATATACCCTTGAATTTCGGCTAAAAATTTTTTGACATGCATATTTTAAAAATATATTTAAAGTTAGAAAAGTTTTCTCCTCCTTGAGTTTACATAAAAGGCCTCACATTTTCTTATAATAATGTTACAGTTTTATTTTAATTTATGAATATTTGATCCGTCTGGAAATTATGTTGATGTAAGGGTTGGGTGAAAATTCAATTTTATTTTTTCAAATATTCAATTATCCCAGAATTATTGAACATTCTATTTTTCTCCAATGATGTGAAATTCCAACTTCAGCATTGCTAAATTTTATTTGGGGATTCTATTTATAAACCCAACCTGGGGGCACCTGGGTGGCTCAGTTGGTTAAACATCCAACTTGAACTCAGGTCATGATCTGCTGGTTTGTGAGTTTGAGCCCCCTAAGGGCTCACTGCTGTCAGCACTGAGCCCACTTTGGATCCTCTGTCCTTCTCTCTCTGTTCTCTTTCTCTAAAATAAAAGAATTTTTTAAAAATAAATAACTAGGGTGTTTTTTTTAAATAAATAACTAGGGTTTAAATAAATAACTAGCCTGAGTGGCTCAGTCGGTTGGGCGTCCAACTTCAGCTCAGGTCATGATCTCGCAGTCCGTGAGCTTGAGCCCCGCGTCAGTCTCTGTGCAGACAGCTCAGAGCCTGGAGCCTGTTTCAGATTCTGTGTCTCCCTCTCTCTCTGACCTTCCCCCACTCATGCTCTGTCTCTCTCTGTCTCAAAAATGAATAAACGTTAAAAAAAATTTAAATAAATAACTAAACCCATTCTGCTATTTCATTGGTCTGTTTGTATGTACATGTGCTAGTACAATGCTATTTCAATTACCTTAATTAAACCACTTAAAAGACAAAGTGATTCAGCCAGCAAATTCGAGTTTATTCCAGAATAGTAGAACCATATGATGAACCACAGGCAAGTCCAGAGAACAAAGGAGAGTATCCTTTTATACAGGAAAGAAGGTGTTGGGAGGGGTTGTTTTGAACAAAAGTTCACTGGACAAAAATGAGAATTCAGAATGGCGGTACTGTCTCACTGGCAGCAGGCAGGGGCAACTTGTCCTGGTCAGGTGCCTAGGGCTGGTTGTTGCTGTATGAAGAAGAAATCTTCCTTCTTCTTGCTGGAAGAAGCTGCAATGAGTGGTACATTTGTGAGACCTCTCCCTTCATGGCTTCCTGACTCCAATTTTGAGTTAAGTTTCCTTATTTCACAATAAGGCTAATCTTTCCCCATGGCTGAATTTTTTCCCACAAAATTTTCCTAATTATTTTTTTTAATGATTACTTATTTATATTGAGAGAGAGAGAGAGCATGTGCCTGTGATCTGGGGAGAAACAGAGAGAGGAGAGAGAGAATCCCAAGCAGGCTCCATGCTGTCATCACAGAGCCTCATGTGGGACTTGATATCATGGACTGTGGGATCATGACCTGAGATGAGATCAAGAGTCGGAGACTTAACCCACTGAATGACCTAAGTGCCCTCTAACTATTCTTGTATGCTTATCTTCACATATGAAATTTACAATCTTATTTAGTGAAAAAGATCTATTCATATATTATTTGGACCATAAAAAAAATGATAGATTACTTTAGGCACAATAGAGATATTTAAACTGTACATTTTCCTAAGACTAGTGTATACCTTGTGCATATTTATGTCTCTTTTGTCCTTTAGTAGGAATTTAAAGTTGGCCTCCTAGAGTTTTGCACATTTTTTTACTAAGTTTGTCCTCAGATGTTCTTTTTGTTGCTATTACCTTTTTCTTTTTCATTTAAAATTTTACATCTGGTTACTCTTTGTTAATAGAAAGGATATATCCTAATGACTACTGAGTTATCTTATTACTAAGTAAAAATTTTTTAATGGTCCTAGTCTTATTTTATTAAGAACTTTTATCATGAGTAAATGTTAGTATTTTATCAAATATTTTTTCAGCATTTGTGAAGATGATTATATTACTTTCTTATCTGATTTATTAATATAGTGAACTATATTATTAGGTTTGCTAATACAGAAACACTCTTGAATTTCTGATATGATCCTTATGTAGTCAAGGTCTATTATTATTTTAAAATATGATCAATTTTACTTACTATTTTTTTTAATTAAAAAAAATCAATTCTTATAAGTGAAATAAATCTGTTTTCTGCTTTTATAATATCTCTGTCAGGGGGTGCCTGGGTGGCTCAGTCGGTTAGGCAACCAACTTTGGCTCAGGTTATGATCTCATGGTTTGTGAATTTGAGCCCCTCATTGGGCTCTATGCTGATACCTCAGAGCCTGGAGCCTGGAGCCTGGAGCCTGGAGCCTGCTTTGGATCCTCTCTCTCTCTCTCTCTCTCTCTCTCTCTCTGCCTGTCTGCTGCTTACTCTCTGTCTCTCAGAAATGAATAAACATTTTAAAGAAAAATTTTAAAATAATATCTTTGTCAGATTTGGTCATGATATTTATTCTAGCTCCTTAAAAAGAATTTTGAAATTTTATTTACTTCTCTATGTTCTGGAACAGTTTAATTAGATTGGACTTCTCTGCTCTTTAATGTTTCAGAAAATACCCTGGTAAAATGCCTGGGCCTTGGACAGGAGAAAGAACAAGATGGCTTTTTGTACATTTCCCTGTTTTTATTTGTATTTTCTACCTCATTGGTGGTCGGTTTTGACAATTTATATTTTCCTATAATTTGTTCTATCTCAAAGAGGTTTTCAAATTATTTTTTATACGGTTGAGCAAAATAACCCCTTACAACTACTTAAATCACTCTGTATTGAGTTACATTCCCATTTTCTTTCCTAATTGGAATATTTCTCTCCTCTTACCTTGGTTGTTTCAGCTAATTTCTTCTCTATTTTATTGCTTTCAAATAATCAACTTTTAGGTTTGCTTAGTGTATCTATTATTTCTTACCATTTCCTAATGCACTTATTTCTAAATCTTTATCCTTTTTATCTTAAAACTATAATTCTCACTAATGTGAATAATAGTTGGCGGGGGGTACCTGGCTGTCTCAGTCAGTAAAACATAAGACTCCTGATCTTGGGGTTATGAGTTCAAGTCCTATGTTGGGCAGAGAGCTTACTTTAAAAAATATTTTTGGAGTCCTATTTAAACTGTAAATAATTATTTCCTAGGATATGTGAGTTTCAGACTTTTTTTTTTTCTGAAGCTAGGAAAAGGGAAGGGAGAGTTTCAGTCAAGCAGTTACTTGAGTCCTAAAGAAGGAGTGTGACAACAAGTATGCATAGTTTCAGGGAATATGGGAAGATATATACCTTCCATGTCACAAAGTGTGTCCCATACACATACATCAGAATATGTCCTTCTAACATCATCACATAATGGCTTGATGTTCCGGGGGGAAAAATAAATTAGTACTTACTTATTAGGAAAGTGCTTACATAAACAACATAGAATCAAATTAGTTACATAAATTATGAAACGTAAGTCATGATACTTTTTGTTTCTTAATAGTATAAAGAAAGCAAAACCAAGCAAATCGCTTCATGGAGAGGCCCATACCTAGCTGCTGAAACTCTCAGTCAGGCCATTTTATTCACCCAGAGGTGACCACCCATGAGAGCCCAAGGCTGCCTAAGGTAACAGTCGAATCCTGCTTATCACTGCACTGCATTACATCCTCCTGATGTGTGACCACCATCTTGCATTAAAAACCTTGTTATGTACTTTTCTTTATTTGATCCTTATAACAATTCTATATTAGACTTCTCCTACGTCCAACTAGGCACAAGCCTGCTCATTCTGAATTCAAAATGCTTCTCACATCTTTCTCATCTTGTTATTTCCCAGGGCCTCCTTCTGAGTTAGGACTTCACCATCTCATGTCCAGATTCCTGTAGTAGTCTCCTATCACCCATCCTGCCTTCAGCAGGATAACTTGTTGTAAAGCAACTTCCAAATCTCAGAAGTGTAACACAATAAAGGTTTATTTCTTCATATCACAGTTTAGTGCAGGGTATGGGTTGAAGGAGGGGCAGGGTAGAAAATGTTCCATGTAGCCTTTTAGAGACCCAGGTTCCGGATAGCTATGGCTCCACCATCCATCCCTTTAAGCATAAAGATATAGGTACATTTAAAATTTAAAAATGGTACAGTGAACCTTAATAGTGCAAGGAAATAACAACAAGCCAAAATCAACAAACCCGAAAACAGAGAAAAATCAAGAAAGGTAAAATTTAGTGCTTTAAAAAGACAAGTAAAATTGAGAAAGCTGTAGCCATAGTACTAAAAGAATAAAGAAACAGAAGGGCACCTGGGTGGCTCAGTCGGTTGGACATCCGACTTCAGCTCAAGGCATGATCTCACAGTTCATGAGTTCTAGCCTTGCATCTGGGTAGCTGCTCTTAGCTCAGAGCTCACTTAGGGTCCTCTGTCTCCCTCTCTCTTTGCCCCTCCCTGCTCACACTCTCTCTCAAAACTAAATAAAACATAAAAAAAAAAAAGAAAGAGAGACGAGATATCACCAGTATTGGTAATTAAAGAAGTGGTATTTTAGTTCCACAAACGTCAAGGATGATAAAGTAATAGTATGAACAACCTTATGCCAATAAGTTCAACAATTTAGATGGAATGGATAAATACCTTAAAGAAAATAAAAAGCTTACCAAAACCACCACAAGATGAAATAGAATCTTTCACAAAACACTACAAACTAACATTAATAAACAACAGATATATAATGATAAATATGAATGTTACAATAATTGTAAACACAAAATCTGAATAGTCCTGTATCTGTTAAAATTTCTAATTATCAGAAACAAATTTGATATGTCTACACCTCTAGGGATTAAAATCTGTAACTTAATACAATGAACATACCAATTAAAGCACAGAGCTTTATCAATATGGCTAAGACTTCAAATAGTACAAAGAAAAATTATTTGGTTATCAGTGCATCTAATCACAAAGCCTGGAAAATTTTATTGGTGAATTATATCCAACATTTAAGGAAGAAATAACAACACTTACACAAACTATTTGAGAAAAATAAAGGAAGAGGGAATACTTTCCAACTTGTTTTATGAGGCTACCAAAACATTTTTTAATATTTTAAAAGTTTATTTATTTATTTATTTATTTATTTGTTTATTTTTAAGTAATCTTGATGCCTAATGTGGGGCTTGAACTCATGACACCAAGGTCAAGAGTCACATGCTCTTCCGAATTAGCCAGCCAGAGGTACTGAGGCTACCCAAATCTTGATATTAAAATCTGACAGAGTCTGAAAGAGACTGAAATAAGGAAAGATGGAATGAAGGGAGGGAGGGAGAACTATAAAGAAAATGAAAGAGATTACAGATGAATATTCCTCATGTACATAGACACAACATTCTTAAACAAAATATCGGTAAACCAAATACAAGTGATCACCAAATACAGTGATCACCAAGTACAGATCACTTGCTGGGCCAAATGTGATTACCAGATAAGTGTCCTTTCCTCGCTTTTCCCCCCTCCTTACTATCCTAAGCACGATTCCATATCAGTTTATACAGTGGTAGCTCATTCTTTTTCATCTCCTGCATAATATCCATTGTATAGAAGAATCGTTTCTTTCTCACCAGCCCCTTCTGAAGGTGGTGCTGGGTTGTTCCTCATCATTTGCTATCATAGATAATGTGACAATGAATAACTGTGTATATGTGTCCTTGTGTTCTTGCTGGAGAATATCTAAAGACTACATCCCTAAAAGTGATATGTATATGCATTAAATGTAAGTTAATGTGTATGTATAAGTGTATACATGCATTGAATTTTGCTAACCCTTGCAAATGTTTCCACAGACTTCTACAAATGTACTCTCCCAGCAGTTCCTGAAAGTACATTTGCCCCTACATCCAGAACATATACTATCAAAATGTTTATCTTTACTGTTGTGATGGGCGAGAAATAGTTTCTCACTGTCATCTCAATTAAGTACTCTTTTTTAAAAAAGCTTATTTATTATTTATTTTGAGAGAGGGAGAGAGCATGAGCAGGGGAGGGGCAGAGAAAGAAGGAGAGAGAGAATCCCAAGCAGGCTCTACACGGCAGGCACAGAGCCCGAGGTGGGGCTTAATCTCATGAACTCCGAGATCCTGACCTGATCTGAAATCAAGAGTTGGAGGCTTAACCTACTGAGCCACCCAGGTGCCCCTTAATAAGTACTCCTCTTACGAGGGAGGTGAGTTTCTTTGTAGAGAATACTATAAAATAATATTAGTAAATAATGTGAATGTATAATAAGTATAGTATTATAATAATTATAAACAAAAATACATTTTAAAATGTAATGATAATAAAAAATAACATAAGCACACACCACTTGGCTTACAAAGCACATAATCAACCAGATGAAGACCACTACATAATGATTTCTGGTTGAATTTTCCCATTTCTTCTTTCAGAAGTATTTGCTCCCTTAAATTTAATATTTATCACTCCCAGACATCTTTGTTTTCGTTTTAAAATGTTGTATAGTTGACGTATAATATTATACTGGTTTCAGGCGTACAACATAGTGATTTGACAATTATATACATTATGAAATGCTCACCCACAGTACTGTAGTTACCATTAGACACCCTACAAAGTCATTGCGATATTATTGACTATATAATGTCATATGTTTTTTGCTGTACTTTTCATCCTTGTGACTTATTCACAACTGGAAATTTGTACCTCTTAACGCCCTTCACATATTTTGCCTGTTTTCCCATCCCCTTGTCCTCCAGCAACTCTGTATTTAGGAGTTTGTTTCTACTTTCTTGTTAGTGTTGTTTGTTCATTTTCTTTGTTTTTCAGATGCCAAATACAAGTGAAATCGTATGGTATTGCTCTTTCTCTGTCTGACTTTTTCACTCAACATAATACCCTCTAGGTGCATCCATGTTGTTGTGAATGGTAAGATTTCATTCTTTTTTAAGGTTAAGCAATGTTCCATCGTATATGAAATACCTCTTCTTTATCCAGTCATTTGTGGATGGACACTTGGACTGCTTCCATATCTTGGCTGTTGTAAATAATTCTGCAATAAACATAGGGGTGCGTGAATCTTTTGGAGTCAGTATTTTCATTTTATTCAGGTAAATACCCAGAAGGAGAATTACCAGATCACATGGTACTTCTATCGTTCATTTTTTGAAGAGCTTCCCCATTGTTTTCCATAGGGGCTGCACCAATTTATAAGAGACATATGTATTCCCAAGTGATATGTATGTGCGTATAATTAATTTATATGTTTTAAAACTTCATGTAAATAGTGTCATTTGCCTGTATTCCTCTGCAGTGTGCTCTTTATTCTCAACATCATTTTGTGAAAATTTATTCATGATCTATATTAGTTCAAATATATATGATACATATATATGTATATATTTACCTTACTGTTTATACCCCACTGAATAAATATATCACAGTTTATACTATTTTTGTCCATTTAGTTTTTTTCCAATTGTTGCTCTTTTAGACAATGCTGTTGTGATCATTCTTGTAAATGTCTCTTCATCAATATACAGGTGGGCATAAACCTTAGAGGAGATCTACCATAGGGATTGGACATCTTCAACTTTACTTCATATTACTAAGTTGCTTTTGAAAGTGATTGTGCCAAAACTTGGTTTTAGGATATATTAATTTTTTGCCAATATTATGAATTTTAAATAGAATTTCATTGTGATTTTAATTTACATTTTCCTGATTACAAATGGGAACAAGTGTCTTTATGTAGAAGTATTTATATTTTTCTTTTATGTAAATGGCCCATTGGTGGTCTTAGCTTTTAGGCTGTTACCTTTTCTATTAGGCTATTATTCATGTTTCATTTTTAATTGCTTTGTAGGAGGATTATTTTGTTTTTTTTTTAAGTTTTTTTTAATGTTTATTTATTTTTGAGAGAGATAGACAGAGAGCAGGCAGGGGAGGGGCAGAGAGAGAAGGAGACACAGAATCTAAAGCAGGCTCCAGGCTCTGAGCTGTCAGCACAGAGCCCGACTCTAGACTTGAACTCACAAACCACGAGATCATGACCTGAGCCGAAGTTGGACACTTAACCAAATGAGGCACCCAGGCGCCCCTTTCCTTATTTTTTTAAGGAAATTAGCTATCTCTGCTGTCATTTTTATCACAAATAATTTTTGTAGATTTTTATTTTCCTTTTCTCTTGATTTGTGGTAAATTTTATTTGTCCTTATAGTAAATTTTATTTTGTAAAACAAAGTATTTAACTGTATCTATACATATATTCATATAAATAAAATTTACATAAATGCCTAAATGTGACCATAGATAGGAATTTTGTGTGTGTGCAATTCTTTTCCTGTTTTGTTTGGCTTTCTCCTCATTCTCTTCTACTTTTCTTCTTATGTGAATCTCTTTCCTTTCCCTGCAAAAATAACATATATTAAAGAATTTATATATCATCCATATTTCTTACTGTATTTAAATAATTCTAGAGGCACCTGGGTGGCTCAGTTGGTTAAGCATCTGACTTTGGCTCAGGTCATGATCTCATGGTCTGTGCGTTCGAGCCTTGCGTCGGGCTCTGTGCTGACAGCTCAGAGCCTGGAGCCTGCTTCGGATTCTGTGTCTCCATCTCTCTCCTGGCCCTTCCCACGCTCATGCTCTGGCTCTCTCAAAAATAAACATTAAAAAAATTTTTAAATTATTCTATATAGATATAGATATACAGACATTTACATTTGTATGCATATTATCCAGAGTGTTTTAATTTTTATTATTGTTTGGTTTATAAACATGGGATTAAGATAATATAATCCTTTTTCACTTATTATATTTTCATTTAACAATACTTTGTGAAAAATTTAAGTCATTTTATATGGTTCTAATTCAATGGTTCCTAAATTGTCTTGCATCAGGAAAAATTTTGCAAAGCAAAAACCAAAGTATTGAAACTTTCAGGGACCTAAGGAAAGAAAATAGACTTAATTGATATTTTAATATATTTTGGACATTTACTTATGTGCATGAATTTTAAAATGACAGTAAGAAGTCTATTCCCCCCCCCCCCCATAAAATGATGTTGTTGTAGAAATGTATACGTATTATGGCACAGAACCAAGTAAAAGGAAGCATATTCTATTCTATTCCTGGCTCAGTAGTAGACCCTTGTGTAGACTTGGGAGAATCATTTAGCTCTCTGGACTCCAGTTATTCCATTTGTAAAATGAAGGATAGAATTTTAATATAGGCGGAGCTCCGGATAAAGTCACGTAATCCACAAGTCAGTTAATTCAAGACTCATCCAAGGTTTGCCAAGGCTTGACATTCACCAGCTGATGTGGTGCCACCATGTGGTAGTAAACAGTTTTAAAATGCATTGTACCGTCAGCTTTCAGATTATGATTCTTCATCAGTTTTTAATTTGAAGAATTAACAATATTTCAAATTTTATACCAAACTTGGACTTTGCTAACATACTTATTTTGCACTATTCCAGGTTTGCATAAAATATGACCACATTCTACAATCAGAATGATTTTGACCTCTCACATTGTTTCTATACCATATGGTAGTCAATCACATGAGAAAATGGGAAAACAGACAATAATCAGAGAAAATTACTCAAACTTTGAAAGTGTATTTTAAATAAAAACATACAGCAGCTTTATCAGTCAAATGGCTAGAAAATTTTTCAAAATGTCTACAGTCCCTAGAATCATGAGATGAGGGGAACCAAAGAAACTGGGAGCAGAGTTAGGTACAAAGGTACAAGGCAGTGTATTAGAATTCTGTATTACTTTTTAGTCTTCAAAATTTTGGACATACACTAAACTGAAGCACACTACACAATCCCATAATGAGATGGCAGATAGCATTAAAGTATAATCTCAATTTTTATTATTTATTCTAGCATTTGTAAATCTATTATTTATGAAAATAATTGTGTCAGGTCTTTATTGGTTTTAGGTATTTTATTTCTGCTTTTTTTTTTTTTTATTTTAACCATGTTTATTTTTTTAAAAATTTACATCCAAGTTAGTTAGCATATAGTGTAACAATGATTTCAGGGGTAGATTCTTTAATGCCCCTTACCCATTTAGCCCATCCCCCCTCCCACAACCCCTCCAGTAACCCTCTGTTTGTTCTCTGTATTTAAGAGTCTCTTATGTTTTGTCCCCCTCCTTGTTTTTATATTATTCTTGCTTCCCTTCACTTATGTTCATCTTTTTTGTATCTTAAAGTCCTCATATGAATGAAGTCATATGATATTTGTCTTTCTCTGACTGGCTAATTTCACTTAGCATAATACCCTCCAGTTCCATCCACGTAGTTGCATATGGCAAGATTTTATTCTCTTTGATTGCCATATTTCTGCTTATTTTTAAGTAGTTTTAAATTTTATAAAAGTTTTAGATTCGCAGAAAAATTGCAAAGATTGAAGACACGAGATTTCCCATGCGCTCTGTACTCAGTTTCCTCCATTAGTATCTCACATTGCTATGGGACATTTGTCAGAACTGAAAAACAAATATTGGTGCATTATTATTAACTTAAGTCCATATTTTGCTCAAATTGCCTTAGTTATCACCTGATATCCTTTTGTTGTTGTTGTTCCAGGATCCCATTCAGGATACCATATTGCATTTAGTCATTATGTCTCCTTATGACCCTCTTGGCTGTGACAGTTTCTCCTATCTTCCTTGTTTTTGAAGACTTTGACAATTTTGAAGAGTAGTGGCCAGGTAGGTATTTTGTAAACTGTTTTCTCAATTTGTGTTTGTCCGATGTTTTTCTCATGATTAGACTGAGGTTATAGTTTTTTGTTTGTTTGTTTGTTTTTGAGAAGGAGACCACAAGTGGTAAGTGCCATTCTTCTCACTTATCAGTATTATCAAGGGTACTTATCAGTATTATCAAGGGTAATACTATCTATGTGATTTATCACTGTTGATGTTAACCTTGATCATCTGGCCAAGGTGGCGTTTGCCAGGTTTCTCCAGTTTTTCTTTTCTGTCTATATTGTATCCTTTGGAAGGAAGAGACTGTGCAAAGTCCACACTTAAGGGGTCAGGAGTTATACTTACCTCCTCAAGTGGGAATTATGCACATAAATTATTTGGAATTCTTCTGTATGAGAAATTTGTCTCTTCTCCCTCATTTGTTTATTTATAAGTCATTTATTTATATCATATGGACTCATGGATATTTATTTTATACGTTTGCTCATAATCGCATACTATGTTATTTATTCTGATGTTCAAATTCTTCTAGTTTGGGCCCTTAAGATCTCCTTCACGTTGGTTTCTGCATCCCTTTGACGCGCTCCGCCATTTTGTTTTGGGAACACTCTTACTTTCTGAAGCTACTATGTGCTCCAAGCTCATCTTGTATATTTCCTGCCGAAGCCTTAGATTCCACCATTTCTGCAAGGAGCTCTGGTTCCTTTCATTGGAGAATAGTGTTAGAAACCAAGATTTGGGCACTAGGTGTGATTTTTGGTTACTTTGAATCTTTCCTCTGTAGGTTTTTGAAAAATGTTTTCCTCTCCATGTTTTCATCATCTCAAAGCTGAGATGGTTTTTAAATAGCTTTGAAATTTTAAGGAATGGTTTGGTTAGCAAGATTTGATTCACTCTTATTAACTATTGTTTTTTATTATTGCTACTATTAACACTACTCCATCACTATTTGTAAAGTTTGTCACTCTCATGTATGGATTCAGGATAAAAGCTTTTTGGAGGGAAATCATAAATTATGTATGCACTTTTTTTCACTACCTTACTTTTCACTAAATCAGCAGCCAACAAATACGTTTCCGTAGTGAATAAACAGAGCTACGTGTATATATGCATACAGGTGTTTCCCTTTAGGCTTCTTATTGGATCACATTTCTAGAAGAAATGTGCCAAAATTACTAGACTGTGATTCACTTGAAAGCGCCACCTGTGTGTTCTCTCCATCATCTTTACATTTTCAGGGCTTAGCCTTGCTTGACACAATCCAGGGTTTTCCTAAACATTTGCTGAATAAATTGCAGAGACTCCTAGAACATGGTGAAGCTTACCATCAATAATTTAAATGTGTTTACTTTTTTTTTTTTTACTTTTTATTTGCTTTTGTTGTTCTTTATGTGCTTGCTTTTGTTTGTTTGTTTGTTTGTTTGTGAGGGCTTCAGTGCCACGAATTAAAAGAATAGTGGTCACTCTTACAGTTATTTGGTGGAAACTATTTTATCCCCACTTTTAATGTTTCATCGTGAGCCATGGTAAATTAATCAGGTTTAGGCTTCTTTTCCACTTACGACATAAAGCCCAAACTGTTCAGTTAAGAGAAAATGCTTGCCCATAGAAAGCCTATAAAACCGGAGTGTGTTTTTCCTTGATTCACAGTAAAACATGAACTCTTTATTTGAGCTCTCTATTACATGGCAAAGCATTGCTATGCATCGTGTTGAATAAGCTATTCTTCCACTGGATGGTATTGAATTTAATTAGAAGAAAATATCTTCATGAAAATAAGGCTTTAATGATATACAGTTTCATTTTCAGACCATAAGTCATCATATCCTCTAAATGGTGGGATAACGATGCCAAAACAAAAACCTATAGAAGAAAAAGCATTCATTTGGTGTTCAGCCTTTCTGTGGAAAACATGTGCATTTTTATTCTTTATCTTTCCTACATTCTTACTTCCAATTTCCTACTTAAAAGATGGTTCTCTTGTATGTTTTATTTTAATTCTACTCTAGACTCAGTACAATTTTTGTGAAGTGAAATCCATTCAAATATAATTCAGGAACCAAGCAGTCTTGAATGGAAGTATTTGAGATAAATACCACTACGTCCATCCATTCATTCATTCATCCACTTATCAAAACTGCTATGTGTTCACTGCCATCACAGTGCTGGCAACACATGGAAAGGAAAGACGAATTCATGCTTTCAGGGAATAGCAGGGGAGGAATAAAAAGAAACTGAATAATGTAGCAGGATGGTCCTGACTGAGCAACGGAGAGCGTAAAACCTGGATTTGGCTCGATGTCTGGTTATGTAAGCGTTTATATAAGGGAACCTGTCAGGACAACGTGTTGTGCACAGGTTCACAACGAATGGGGTAAGCGAGAGCTGGGACAACCTGGTGTCTTGTCCCCGGCCACGAGCCTTTTTTCTCTTTTTCTTTTTAAACAACAATTAACGTTGATCAAGTGTTTGCCTGAGTCCGGACACTGTTCTAGGGACTTTGTCTTTCATTCACTTTTCATAAGAGCCCATCCCAACAAGGAGCACCGGAGTGGGCAATGTAACTCCCATTCCATTTTGCAGATGAGGAAACAGAAGCACAGTTTAATGAATTTAACGAAGATCACACAGCCCTAAGTGTCATCGCCAGGATGTAGGTCCAGGCGGTATGCTCCAGAGACCCCTTCCACTGTGATGATTTCCTGCACTAATTGTTGAGTCTTACAGAGAAAGGAGCCTCAGACAGAAGCTGAAGAAACTGTTTTTCTAAAGGGCTCTATGAGACAAGTAGAAACAGTGAAGAGGGAAGGAGTCGGGGAGCAAACAGAGCTACCTAGGCACTTCTAAAGGCAAAAGTTGACCTAGACTCTGGGAGGGGGAACACAGCACTGCTCCTTGAGACTAATGGAGTCAAGAGCCGTGAAAGGTGGTCATCCCAACATGCACATCATTGTTCTCAGGTAGGACCCCAGCTGCCCTGAGACATCCTCAGAAGCTGAGGATGAAGGGGAAAAGTGTCGGGGGAGTAGAGGGATGGGTGGAGTGGAGCAAGAGAAAAAGTGGAACCTCTGTGCCTGATGGGGACTGTTCATGAAGCTGAACAGGATACGGCTGAAATGTTGTTTCAATGCAGGGGACACTTTGTGGCCCCGTGAAAACCGTCAAATCTGTTTTGTTTCTTGCAGTTTGTTTTCCCCAGCAGTGCATAGAATATCCCTGAACCTTACTCTGCTTGCCAGGCACACCAAGATTATAAGAGATTTATGTTTCCTACCTCATCAAGTGTGGTTTGAATGTTTTAGGGTTTGTATTACTTTTTGAAACAGGGGAAAAAAGATTTCTTTCTCTAATTTGATAGAATTGGGTGAACTTCTAAGAAATAATCACGCCGTCCCCCAATGCATTACTAATAATGAAGTTCTGCAATGGTAATCATGCTTTCTTAATTTTACTGAGAGAAATGTCAGAAATTGAATTGATCATTATTGTGTAGTCTGGTCTTAAGAACAAGAGATCATATATGTGGACCAAACATTCTGCTCCCCGGTGTCTTTAACTTTAGGGGAGAGATGAGGAAATCATATGCAGCTCATTCAAGATGCAAGTGAATTCTCAGAGATGAGTAAACGCATTGCCTAGAATGAATGATTGATGGCCTTTCCTGAGATGGGCAAGGACAGAAACAGAAGGTTTTGTGATCATGTTTCTGCCAGAATGTCTCCATCTTAGAGTGCCCCCTGTTCGTAGAGGGGAAAAAAATGGGATGAGTTTTCCCACAGATGGGGTAAAATGGTTTGCTTTTACCACTACCTGGTAGTATAAGTTGCTGAAAAGAAAAAACTGAGTGAAAACTTGGTCCAAACACCTCATCAAAATGCCCCTGCCTTGGGGAATGTTGTGCCAAAGTGACTGTTTCAAAGACTCTGAAATCACAACCACTGCATCATTGTGCTGTGGCTGCCTCAAAAATGGCTGCATCAGAATGACTGTGGGAACAGCCCCGTCAAAATTTCATGAGAGATGCTCTCTATCCTCCCAGGCATGATGGGACCAAGACCTCATGGTATGTTCCCCTGTGTGCCCACAGTCCCCTGAGGCTTTGAAATGTCTGTATTAAAAGTCTCACACAATCTAGTTGTCAGGGGGAATAGTAAGCATAGGGTTTTAAAGAGAGAATCTCCAGAAGGAGAAGGCTTCCTGAAGGGGAAAGAAGTGGTCTAGGGGACTGGAGAGAAGGCAGTGAGGGAGTGCCCTGGAGGAGGGGCAAGAAGGAGGGAGAAGATATTCCAGGTAGAAGGAACAGCTTGAACATAGATACAGGGACAAGAAACTGCACGGACGATGGCCCCAACCTACAGGAATTGTAGGTTGCTCTCCATCCAGCCTTTATTGAGCACCTACTGTGTGCTTCACCATGTTGTCCTCGTCATTTTGAAGAGGACGTACTTGATCTAGTACATGATTCAATCTTTTTTTCCTTTTTCTCAACAACAACAAAATACGTATGCTTCCTAAACCAATTTCAAAAATCTAGTTTGATTTTTTGTGCTTCATGGTTTCCCTCAAATTTGTTCTGCTTAGTTTTTTAAAAATATTTTTAATGTTTATTTATTTTGGAGAGAGAGAGAGACAGAGCACAAGCAAGGGAGGAGCAGAGAGTGGGAGCAGGGGAGGGGTCGACACAGAATCCGTAGCAAACCCCAGCTCCCAGCACAGAGCCCGATGCAGGGCTCGAACTTGCGAACCATAAGATCATGACCTGAGCCAAAGTCAGGCGAACCATAAGATCATGACCTGAGCCAAAGTCAGATGCTTAACCAACTGAGCCACCCAGGCACCCCATGTTCTGCCTAATTTTTAAACTACCATAATCTGAATTGAATAATCCAGAAAAAAATTAATTTGTTCTGTTCATTTCTTAAATCACCTTAATATGAATTAAATACAATAAAGTACCTGTTTTATTTTGAAAAACACATTTGCATTAAAAATACAAATACCAAAAATTGCTGACCAATTAAGTTGTTAAGCATTCATTTGGTATGCCATAACTTCTGAAAGTACCAGCTAATTACTCAATTTTAATAATAATAGTTTGTGCTCTATAGAATAGAAAAGTATGCTGAAACATTTTAAATACTGTATGTTAATCATCTTAAAAAATGAGTCTTACATGTGGATTAAGTACAGATTATTTTTCTGTAACATTACTGTTAACCTGAATGTTCCCATGGCAACAAGAGACATCTAACAAAATATAAAAAGATAATGTTCGATATTTAATTCACAATTCATAAATAAAAACATATTTGTAGTTCTGTGAAAGTTAAACATTAATGCCACCTATCAGGGATTCATAAATTGCCCTAGGACTCATATTTTCAAAAATTTTATGTTAATATTTTGGAATTAATTTCTGATTACAATATTAATACATGTTTTCTTTAAAAAATTGAAAAATAGATCAAAGGAAGAATTAAGTAAACTCCAAGAAGAGAAACATTAATACTTGTTTACCAAATTTTATGTTGTTTTATTTGTAAGTTTTGAAAATTTAGTTCAGATTATAAATTTAGTTTTGTGCCCTTTATTTTTTACTTCTTCCCATGTCATTAAGTGCTTTTTGAAATCTCGTTTGTATGCAGTAAATCTGTGATGGTCTCCACAATGTAACTACCCACTTCCTGTGTAAGTGATTTTAGTCTTGCCACACTAATTTAACACTTGCAGTTGTGAAGTCCTACTCCACCCTATCAAAAAATAATGACTAAAATGGTGTTAAATTTCTTTATGCCGTTTTTTACTGATTTTACCAGGTGCTTTCTAAAAGCACTCAAAATTGATTGAGGATGTTTCAGACTAATTAGCCCTCACCAAACACATTTGTGTGTGTGTGTGCGTATGTCTAAAATAGAGTAATTGAGTTCTTGTAGGAACTTAATTATAAAACAACTAACTTCTAAAAGAGAATCGGTCGGGTGGGGTGGGGGGCAGCGGTGGTGGCTTATACTTTGGGAAGTGGGAATTATAGTGTGACATTTTAAATATTGTTTACTACTTTGGCACATGAGGGAAAACTGATAGCCAGAAAGTGCCCTGAACATAGACATTATTCATTTTAAATACATCCATAATTCCATTATTTTAACTTTGAAATAGTATCAAGCAGCAGATGCTATCTACATAGGATAGATATAGTACAGGGACCATAAAATCTGACAAACCCAATTTACAGGAATATATCTTCATGGTCACACAGGGAAATGCTGACATCGCCTTTGGTTGCAAGAAGCAGCAAGGAAGAGAAATTTACAATAGGTTAGAGAAGGTCCCAGCCCAAGAGGAGAATGCAGTTAATACCAGGAACTTTGGAAACCAAGATTACCAAAGATTTGGGAAAATCTAGAAAGTTTATTTCTCTCTCAGAAGTCTCATTTCAGCGTGTCTCTGCCACCTAATTCGTGCTTCCTTCTCCGTGGAGTTACCTTCTTTGCTCCTCAGCCCCCAGGGTGAGGAAAGATGGATGATGTCCACAGCACCAAGACTTACAGAAGGTATATTCACGTCCAACCACATACAGAAATGGATTCTCTCTCACTCCCATTCATAAGGTACTATGGACACAGTACTAAGGTACTATGGAATATTTGTGTTCCCTTGAAATTCAAATGTTGATACCCCAATTCCTAATGTGATAGAACTTGGAGGTGGGAACTTCAGGAGGTGATTAGATCAAGAGAGTGAAGCTCACCTGTGGAGATTAGTGCCCTTCTAAGAAGAGATGCTGGAGGGCTAGCCTCCTCTCTGCTTTTCACCTCATAAGAATACAGGCAGAAGACAACCATCTACAAACCAGGAAGTGGGCTCATCAGCACTATCTATCAACAATGGCTGAATTATGAAAAAAGCCCAAATGTCCAACTGATGAATGGCTAAAAAAGACGTGGTGTATACATTTATATATATATATATATATATGTGTGTGTGTGTGTGTGTGTGTGTGTGTGTGTATATATATATACATATATATATATGTATATATATATATAATGGAATATTACTTGGTGATCAAAAAGAATAAAGTCTTGCAATTTGTAACAACATGGATGGAGCTAGAATGTATTATCCTAAGCAAAATAAGTCAGTCAGAGAAAGACAGATATTATATGATTTCACCATATGTGGAATTTCAGAAACAAAACAGATGAACATAGGGGAAGGGAAGGAAAGATAAGGTAAAAACAGAGAGGGAGGCAAACCCTATGAGACTCTCAAATACAAAGAACAAACTGAGGGTTGCTGGAGGGGTGTTAGGTTGGGGGGATGGGCTAAATGGGTGATGGGTACTAAGGAGGGAACATATTGGGATGAACACTGGGTGTTATATGTAAGTGATGAATTCCTAAATTCTATTCCTGAAACCATTACTACACTATAGGTTAACTAATTTGGATTTAAATAAAATTTTTTTAAAAATAATAAAGAAATAAATAAAATCACAATAACAAACCCTCTACACATGAATATAGATTAAACATAAAGAATGTGTGGTTTTTTGAGACATAACTCTATTTCCAAAGGAATTAGTGGGTGCAGTGGCATTGTTTTGCATTTTGTAGATCTCTTTGCTATGCATCTTAGTAGAAGACAACTGGATTTTCACAAACAAATAAAAAAAAGGATTTGGGCTCTTACCAGGCATTGAATCTTCTGGCACCTTGATCTTGGACTTCCTGGGCTCCACAACTGAGAGAAATAAATTATTTGTTGTTTAAGCCACCTAGCCTATGATATTTTATTATAGCAGGCCAAACTAAGACACCAGAGAACTATCTCACCTTGGCCCGGGTACCCAACTCCGTGCCCTTCAGCTGTGACCAGGGTGCAGTCACCTTAGAAATACCTGGACACTCTTAATACCCCTGATTACTAGAACAGGGATCAGCCGATGCTTATAATTTTGCCCACTGCAACCAGGTAGCTGAATGGTAGGCTCTGAATTCATACAAAATATGATTTTCTTTTTACTCATTTTTTTTCTGTGAATTCTATTAAAAGTACATGAACACATTTTCCTTGTATCAGGTGTGTAAAACTTCCACACCTTATTCTTTAGGAGATCTTACTATAAGTATTGTTCTACAACTGGTTTTTGTTTTGTCACTCAACAATGTCTTGTATGTTAAAGCTATATACTTTCAATGAATTAATTTTTAAGTTATATAAGTAATACATTACTGCATTTTTATTGTAAAAAATCTAGTGATACTGTTCATATGGATGAAAAACTTAGTTCTGTTTCCACACAAATGAATTTTTTTACTTACTAAGATCATGTTTATATATATCACTCTACAACTTTATTTAATGTGTAATTATATATTCATTATTTTTTAAACTTTATTTAAAAATACATATGCACAGGGGCACCTAGGTGGATCAGTCGGTTGAATGTCCAACTCTTGGTTTTGGCTCTGGTCATGATCTCATGGTTCGTGGGTCCAAGCCCCACATGGAGCTCTGCAGATAGAGTGGAGCCTGCCTGGGATTCTCTCTCTCTCTCTCTCTCTCTCTCTCTCTCTCTGTCCCTACCCCACTCATGCGTGCATCTGTCTTTCCCTCAAAAACAAATAAATAAACTTAAAAAAATACATATGCACCATTAAAAAAAAAAAAGAATCCCTTTTTAACAGCCTCCTCCTACAACAATCCAACCTGCTTTCTCAAAATTACCATCAACAATGTGTTACAAATACTTCTGGATACTTTTCTATGTATTTACACATACACATTTATATAAAAATATATAACTTGGTTTTATTTCTTTTAACATAATTCTGATCAAAGCATAATGATTAAAGAAAACTTTGCTATTTTAAATTTACTGATATGTATTGTACATGGTTCTACATCACTACATAGAGATGTCTTATTAAGTTCTACATAGCATTTCATATTACAGAGGTATCATAATTAAAATATTCCTCTGTTAGTGGTTACTTATTGTTTCAATTTTTCCCTATGCAAATATTGGGACGAATATATTTGTACATATTTCTTCATGCTTATATGAGGATATTTCTTCTGTATCAAAAAAGAAAACATAAATATTACAAAAGGGTCCTCAAGAAAAAGCTGTAATAACTTCATTCCCACCAATAGTGTATGAGAATGTCCATTTCCATACAACCTTGCCAACCCTGGATATCAATAATTCATTTTAATTTTTGCCAATTTGAAGAATAATCAAAAATAACCTTTTTCTTGTTATATATAATTGTTGTTTCCTGTATCATTGATGAGAATGGGCATCTCTTTAGATTTCATTGGTCATTTATATTTCTTCTTTAAATTTTCTATTCATATATGTTCTTTTTTTTCTCTTGGAATTTTTGCCCAATTTTAAAAAATCATTTGCAGGGACAATTTATTCATTTGTCCTTATATATTTTGCAAATATTCCCCAGATTTAACTTTGTTCATGGTGTTTAGTCATATGAAATTTTAATTTTTTTAAGCAATCAACCCTATTAATTTTTCCTTTATGGTTTCTAGACATTGTATATTGCTTAGGAAGTCTTTACCACAAGACCATAAAAGTTCTCTAATTTATAAATATATATTGATATATTTTTAAAGATTTAACTTTTAAAACAATCTAGAATTATTTGTGTATGTCTGTGCTGTAAGTTGAGAGCAATATTTATTTTTTTCTAAGTTCATAACCAGTTGCTTTATCAATTATGGAATTGATTAAGAATTACCCACTGATTTGAAAACCTACCCTTCCTATAAATTAAGTTCTCATATGTAATTGGTCTGTTTCCAAATTTTATTTCCTACTTATTCTTTTATATTCTGTTCACAATGCTACACTATTTCAGTCATATAACTTTATGTTGTGATATTCACTTGTTCTTCTTTTTTCAACTTTTCCTGATGTTTTTATACATCTCTTTTTTTAGATGAACTTAAGTATTTTCCCATCAATTTCCTTCCAGGCATCTTTTTGGATGCCTTTCCAATTTTCTTACAACTTCTGTATAAATTTTTAATGGAATTATATTGAATATAGAGACAAATATGGAAAAATTTGTATAGAAGGGTTGGAAAAACTCACCTGTAAAACCATCTAGGACTGGTGCCTTTTTAAAGTTGATCTTTGACTCCTTCCAGTGTCTTCTAAAGTTATTGGTCTATCCAGGTTTTTGATTTCCTCTTCAGTCAAACACAACAAATTGTATTTTCTAGAAATCCTTCCCTTTCATTCTAGATTTTCCATTTTTTTAAATATAAAACAGTAAACTTATTTTTAATATTGGTAATTTTGTCTTTTCACTTTTTTTCTTAATCATAGATGACAAACATTAGTTGACCAGTATCTAGGCAGCTGGCTAAGGTGTCCTCTGAATTGTGTTGTTTTGCTTCCCCAACTAGCTCCTTTTCAAAAGGGAGACTTATTTGTGTTCTATGTGAAATTGGCAGGGTATTCTGACTGCCACATTTCATTCTAGACAGGAAGAAATCAGGAAGGCTGGCAACCTCTCCCAAGTTGTTGCCAACATTTGGAGTGGATCCCATTAGTGTCTTTAGATACATGTTCTTTTTTCTTCTTTCTGTATCTGCAGTGGAGTTCCAGAGGAGTCCCCCCAGCTCTGCCCAGCTTCTCTAAGGCAGAGTAATTCTCAGAGAAGCCTTCATCTTCCTATAACAGGTCTTTCACCCTTCAGAGAGGGTTTTTCTGACTTTATCCAGGGCCAAACACTGCTAATCCCCGACACTCAGAATAAGTGGGAAGAGAGAGAGAGGAAGAAGGTGCCCAACTGGCCTAGCTATTTCAAGAATGCGTTGACTGTGAGCTTGGAAAAAAAAAACACTGAAATTCTTTCAACACTGTAAAATGTTCTCTTCCCCGTGTTTTAGCCTGAGGTTTTCTCTAACCTTGTTTCTTCATCAACCTGATTCCATTTTGTTTCTATTTATCTTCCTTGAAACTTTAATTTTCTGGGCATCTTTTCTCATTTTCCAGCACTGATATACTTTTATTCTAGAGAAGCAAACAAATAAAATCTTCCTGTCTTTTCCCTTAAGAGATTGGAAGTGAGAAAGAATGCATCCATGTGCACTCTTCCACCATTTTTAGCCCGTCTCTCTTTTAAATCTGTTTACACTGAACTAAGGAAGATAGTGCAAAGAAGTAAATAACTTGATGAACAAAATAGAGACTGAACTAGTCACCTTCGTTATGCTCTCACACCACTCTGTATTTTCTCTATTGTTTCAGTAGTTAAATCTGCATTACATTCATTTGAGTCACTATTTGTAAAAGCAAGCGTGGTGTCCCTCTTATGTGCTATTTGTATTCTTAGCGCACACGCATTGCCTGAATCACATAAACATTCCATAAATATTGGTTAAATGGGTACAGAAATACATTATTTTGCATACAAACTAAAAATGTGGAAATTCAGTAACAGGATCTCTGGAGGATTTGGTGCAGATTTACATAGGCAAGACTAACACTAGGACCGGATTGATTTCTCCTGGACTGCTCTTTCCACTGACTTTCTCAGGCTGTTTGCTTTCTTAACACCTTTCTTTTCAATCATCATTTAGACAAAGACAAGTGAAAAGCAGTCTGACTTCAGTTGGCAATGGCAGAAGTTGTCATCCTGCGTAACAAGTGACATAAACAACACTTCTTACATTAACACTTCAGGACATCAGCCTGAATAGCTTCACCCCTTCTTCCTTTACTATTGTGTCCTTTATTAGAGTAATACACCAAACTCATATCACCTCTCTGATTATGTTGCAAACTTTATTAGCATTTCTGGCCTTTAGTGCCTTTGCAAAGGAAGCAGTGTTGGGCAGACTCTGTGTGTGGGTGTGTGGATTGGTTGAGTAGGTTGTGTGTATAGGGCTTATTTATTTGTTTCATAATTTAGCATCAGAGTCAGGGGGAACTATGAATTAGCAAGCCATTGGTTTCTGAGACTAAGATGGTTTCTTTCCAGAGAAGGGTAAAATGGTCCTTTTCTATTTTGTCCCAGATACATAATAACCATGGGTCTTTGAACCTAATAACTAAATTGTGGTGATCACAGAAGACCTTTCTAAAATACACTTTGATATTAATCCATTTGCTCACCAACATCTCACCATAGGTAAATACATGTTATTTTTCTTGCCAGTGATTATGCTGTTTACATGCCTAATGTGGATAATAGGCTAGACTTAACAAAAATATTTCTGTTTGCTTTTGTCGTAATTTGTGTCTTCTTACTTTCTTATAATGTAAACCATAGACTTAAATTTGTGAGTTAGAAGTTCATGCTTACATGTTTTTCTACAGATTAATATGAAGGTGATTATTATCACAGAATGATAATTAATGGATTCTTACTATATCACATGATATAGATAAGGCCCTCCTGAGAGTTTCATGAAAAGGCATATTATCTTATGAATAAAATTTTAACTGAGATATACAGTAATTTCCTCTTACTGTTCTAAGAAATCTGCAGTGTTTTTAGGTTGCAGGTTCTGATCAAGTTGAATGTATCTACCTCATCTTAAGTAAATAGATGCCAATAAAATTTTTAAATTATTTTAAGAATTGGCTTTCACCAGTCTCTATTTAGAGAGTTGTATGTGAAGAATCAAACTTTTTTTTTAAAATAGGGTATGTAATTCTAGTTTAACCAGGAAATACTTCTGCAGAAAACAGGATAACCTATTGCAATACCTCAGGACAGGCTCATCAGAGCCTTAGAATATTATGAAATCATAGGATGTCTACAATTGGAAATAACCTTAAAGTCTTTTAGTCCCATTTTGTATCTATGTCTGTTGTGGATTTACCCTATGACCCTTGGACATAAGAAAAAATGGTACTTCTTAATTTTTCCAAGTCAAATCTTGCTAGGCCCTCAACCCGTAGGGTTGCTGAAAATCTATTCTTTATTGTTTTGGAGTATGGCCCCTTCCTTGATTCAGGGTCACACACAAACTGGAGACCATTGGGAGAGGTCTTCTGGACTTCTATCTGGTCTTCCGTCAAGGTTTCTGTGATGGTTAGTATGTCAGCCTTACTAAGCTGTGGTTCCCAGTTGTTTGGTCAAGCACCAGATAGATGTCGCTGTGAAAGTAATTTTTTGATGTGATTAATACATAAACTAATAGATTTGATTAAGCAGATTACTGTCCACAATGTGAGTGGGCCTCATCAAATTAGTTGAAGGCCATAAAAGTGAAAAAACAAGGTTTCCCACAGAAGCAGCAATCTGCCTGAAGACTGCAGCATAGAAATCCTACCTGAGTTTCCAATTTGACAATTTCTGACTCAAGACTAGAGTATGAACTCTTCCCTGAAATCCCAGGCTGCTAGTCTGCTCTACAAATTTCAAACTTACCAGCCTCTATAATATGAGCACATATGCACATATATGTATTCTGTTTCTCTGGAGGCCCTGATTAATACTGATTAATAAATCCTTGAAATGTAGCTACCCATGTGTTGCATTTGAAGTTATACCATTCTGTTTCTCTTGGCATCCTCTCCCTCTGCACTGTTCTCAACCACTGTCATGCTTGCTTTGGTCCTCAAAGCACAGCCCTTAGTGTTCAGTCCCAGGAAGCCACACGCTGACAAGTTAGAGGTCGTGCTACAACCTGGGCCATATGGTGGTAGAATACTGGTCTGTGCCCCATTGGGGTCTCACTACACTCCTCTACTTTCTAAGCATCCGGGAATCCAGCTCTGGCCCAGAGTTAAGTCATCCTCCAAACTACTGCCTTCACGTCCAAGTATTAGAACCTGTCCTTTGCCACCCACCCCAGTTCTCACACGTTTGGCAAATCCAAGTACTTCCCACCTGAGATCTGAATGGCGATATATTTGAGAAGGCTTCTAAAGCCCAGAAAAGCTATTTATTTGTCCTTGGACAAGAAACTCAGAACACAAAAGTTTGGTATTAAGTACTAGGAAACTACCTTTTAATTCCTTTGATGATTCTACATCAGTGAGAATAGACACGAACTAATGTCTCATTAAACTATCTTGCTTTGTGTGTTAGAAGCCAAGACCCAGAGGAGTTAAGTGGCTTCCTCAAATTTCCCAGAACACTCATAAAAAAATAAGATGCTATCTGATGCCATATTTCTCCCCCTCTCACTGTCACCTTGTATCTGGCTGTAAGCTGCTGCATATTTTTGCACAAATTCATGAAGGTACCTATACTGAAATAGCTTTGTTCCTTTCAGTATGAAATGGCAGGTTGGAATCTGATGCTTAAATGGATCGTGGTCTCTGTGGCTACTGGTGGCCACAGCTTCCTGCAGATAACTCAGCCACAGGCTTTGGAGAGAAGAGGGTTCCTTCTGAAATGTGTAACATAGTCCAAGCTTGAAATCCAGTGGGCATAATCTGGCATTAGCGGTTAGAAAGTCCTACAAAGTGTAACTCCTTTTTTCTCCCCTCTTGATGAGTAATCTTTCTGTAATTTCTTTTTTAGGTTTATCAGCTCAGTGGAGGGGCAAGGCAAAATGGGAGTCTTCCCTATTGATCTCATGGGCTCATTATGTAAGCTTATTTCTTCTGCTGATATAGGAGCAAAAAAGGCTGACTTGTGACTTTTTTCTATTGCACTCAGTTGTCCAAACATACTCAGACATTCAACAGTACAGAAGTAGCCAGCCATTTGGTCTTTCAGCCAAGAAGGCTGAGGCCGGGGATTGTTTGAGAAAATATCTGCTTTTGATCAAAATAAAATTTGAACTGTAAACCAATATAGTTCATTGCCTATAATAAGCCTTGTCCCTTAGGGTCATAATAAAACTGTCAGCTTCATGTGTCACTAGCTCTCCATCCTCTCTCTCTTTCTGTCTTGCTCTCATTATTTACCTACTTTTATAGATAATGGTTTCTATATTCTAATTGTTTTCTTTACAGATCTGCTTTCTATGAAGGTTATTATACTGTGTCATTGAAATAAATAAATATGTATGTATATATGTATATATATAATTTTAAGAGAGAACCATGTGTGTGTAGACAGGCAGCTGGAGGACCTAGAATTGTTTAAAATCAGAATATCTCCCCCTGGCCTGTTACCATAAAATACATCTGACAGATGTGGAGAACTCAAGATTGCTCCAAAACCTATTTCTGCCAGATTAGCACCTGTGACCACTGCCTTGGAGCCACATATTACAATTACTATAAGAAGCAGCTTGTGCAGACTCTATAATCAGGATGCCAAAGTTCAAATCCCAGCCCTACTGCTTGCAACGTGTAACAAAACTTGTGTAAATTACTTATTTTCTCTCTGCCTCAGTTTCCTCACCTGCAACATAGAGATTTAAAAGAAAGAACCTGTATCACAGTGCTATGGCAAGGCTTTGGTGAATTAGTGCATGCAAAGCCCTAAGAATAGTACTTGGCACATTGTAAGCGCTGAATTAGGATCCGATTTGTTGACCAGGTTTTAGAGAGACTTTTGTTCTGTTTCACTGAAGACTAGAACAGAGTTTATAAGAAAACAAGTTATGTGTTTTATATTTGGCTCTTTTGTAGCCACTGGTCTACAACACAGTGATATTTGATCTGTTTTCTGGATAAAAACTCTATACCTATTCTGGAAAATAATCTTTCATTCTAGGCTGGTGTGCTTGAGCAAATGATGTTTGAGATCACAGCTAGGAAATTATTCAGATCATTGAGATCCTCACCCATTTATTTATGATTTGGAAAGAAAAATGAGAGGAGGTAAGAGCAATGAACTTGGGCTAATAAGGGTGATGTTTAAATTCTAGACTTTATTTGACTGAGCAAGAAAACCAAAAAACAAAAAACAAAAAACCCTCTGAGATTTGTTTCCTCATCTGAAAATTGAAGGTGTCCCTGCAAAGAAGCTATTTTGGGATTAATTCTGTTGGAACATTAATTCATAACATACATAATTTTGAGTTCTAGACATAGGAAGAATTAAGTATAAAAACAACTATTAGAATATCGGCACAAAGCATAGATGGATATCTGATATTGGGGTGAAAAGGATCTTCCTAAGATATCTCAAGAAAGGAGAAGTTGAGTTGACTTTTAAAGTTTTGAAAATAACTTCTGTAAATCAAAAACTTAAGAAAATGTAAAGACAAATAGCACAATAGTATCTTAACAGTATAATAGGAACATAGATGCAAAAGTCCTTAACAAAATATTAGCAAAGTACATACAACAATACATCAAAAAGAACATTTACCATGATCAGGTGGGATTTGTTCTAGGGATGCAAGGATCGTTCAATACTTGCATATCAATCAACATCATACACCACGTCAATAAAATAAAGGATAAGGGCACCTGAGTGGCTTGGTTGGTTGAGCATCTGACTTCGGCTCAGGTCATGATCTCATAGTCTGAGTTCGAGCCCCACGTCGGGCTTTGTGCTGACAACCCAAAGCCTGGAGCCTGTTTCAGATTCTGTGTCTCCCTCTCTCTCTGCCCCTCCCCGACTCGTGCTCTGTCTCTTTCTGTCTCAAAAATAAATAAATGCTAAAAAAATAAAATAAAAAATAAAATGAAGGATAAAAATTATATGGTTATTTCAATAGAGGCAGAAAAAGCATTATGACAAGATTCTTTTTTTTTTTCAATATATGAAGTTTATTGTCAAATTGGTTTCCATACAACACCCAGTGCTCATCCCAAAAGGTGCCCTCCTCAATACCCATCACCCACCCCCCATCAACACTCAGTTTGTTCTCAGTTTTTAACAGTCTCTTATGCTTTGGCTCTCTCCCTCTCTAACTTCTTTTTTTTTCCTTCCCCTCCCCCATGGGTTTCTGTTAAGTTTCTCAGGATCCACATAAGAGTGAAAACATATGGTATCTGTCGTTCTCTGTATGGCTTATTTCACTTAGCATCACACTCTCCAGTTCCATCCATGTTGCTACAAAGGGCCGTGTTTCATTCTTTCTCATTGCCACGTAGTACTCCATTGTGTATATAAACCACAATTTTTTTATCCATTCATAAGTTGATGGACATTTTGGCTCTTTCCACAATTTGGCTATTGTTGAGAGTGATGCTATAAACATTGGGGTACAAGTGCCCCTATGCATCAGCACTCCTGTATCCCTTGGGTAAATTCCTAGCAGTGCTATTGCTGGGTCATAGGGTAGGTCTATTTTAATTTTTTGAGGAACCTCCACACGGTTTTCCAGAGTGGCCGCACCAATTTGCATTCCCACCAACAGTGCAACAGGGTTCCCGTTTCTCCACATCCTCTCCAGCATCTATAGTCTCCGGATTTGTTCATTTTGGCCACTCTGACTGGCGTGAGGTGATATCTGAGTGTGTTTTTGATTTGTATTTCCCTGATGAGGAGCGACATTGAGCATCTTTTCATGTGCCTGCTGGCCATCTGGATGTCTTCTTTAGAGAAGTGGCATTATGACAAGATTCAACACGCATTTATAATAAAAACTCTACAAAGCGGGGTTTAGGAGAACATACTTCAACATAACAAAGGCCATATATGAAAAACCCACAGCTAACATCATACTCAATGGTGAAATGCAATGTGCCATTTGAGACAACATGGATACACCTAGAGGGTACCAGGCTAAGTGAAATAGGTCAGACCGAGACAAATATTCTGTGGTTCTATGCATCAGTGGAATAAAAAAAACATAAAAAACGTAAGTTTTATTCATAAGTGGATTAAAAAAAATGAATAAGCAAACAAAAAGCAGAGCCAGACCTATAAATACAGAGAACAAACTACTGGTAACTAGATGATGGGGGGTTGGGAAAAATGGGCAAAGGGGAGAGTGAGAAACAGATTTTCCATTATTGAATGAATAAATCATGGGAATAAAAGGCACGGCATAAAGTATAGAGTCAGTGATATTATATTACTGATATAATGGGACAGATGTAGCTACATTGTGGTGAACATAATATAAGGTATAAACTTTTCAAGTCACTAAGTTGTATGGCTGAAACTAATGTAACATTGTGTGTCAAATATACTCAAATAAAAAACTAATAAAGATGGTAAGTATTTAAACATATTCACATGGATATATGAATGTATTAACTTTGTGGATGTGTGCACGTGTGTGTGTGTGTGCGCTCATGGGCATGTGCAAATAAAGCTTCTCTCTGGAGAAGAGAGAAGGAGAAGAGTGGGAAGGAATTCATGGGGACATCAACTCTACTGTTAATTTTTATTTCTTAGACTGTATACAGCATAAAGTGGTGATTGAGACATTGTTGATTTAATTTTCTACATCTTTGTTTTCCCTTATATGTGTTAAATTTTTTTTAAGTTTATTTATTTATTTTGAGAGAGAGAGAGAGAGAGAGGGCACAAGCAGGGGAGGGGCAGAGAGAGAGGATCCCAAGCAGGCTCTGCACTGTCAGCACAGAGCCAGCTGTGGGGCTCGATCCCACAAATTGTGAGATCATGACTTGAGCTGAAATCGAGTCAGAGGCTTAACAGACTGAGCCACCCAGGTACCCCTTAATTTTCTTAAGAAAATTTAAGAAAATTAAGAAATATTCTTAAGGAAATTAAGAAATTTTCTTAAGGAAATTAAGAAATTTTCTTAAGGAAATTAAGAAATATTCTTAAGAAAATTAAGAAATTTTCTTAAATTTCCTTAAGAAAATTAAGCACTTTTCTTAACAAAATTAAGAAATTTTCTTAAACTGTTCTTTCTCCAATGTTTTTTTTAAACATGCAAGCACGTGTTTTTTAACAAAAGAAAAAATAAAGCTGACCAATATTTATAGGGAAACATATTAAAATTTGTTTTTGTTAAAAGAAATATACATTTAGATAACATAATTTTTATAGCAAATTGGAAAACATTAAAACACTACAGTAATCCCTGGCTAAAGTAGAAAAATTAGACATTCTTACAGTGCTAGAAATAAAAATTATTTGAGACTTTCTGGAGAGCAACTCGGTGCACAGACCAAGGCAAAGTAATTCAATTTCCAGCTATTTATTCTGTAGAAATAACCACAGAGAAATCCAAAGTTGTGTTTTTTTTTTTTTTAATTAAAGGATGTTCATTGCAATTATGTTTTACAGGAAAATTGGAAATTTCCGTGCCTAACAATAGGAATCTAGTTAAATACATGATGACTTCTTCGTAAGACAGAATTTTTTTGTAGGAAGGAAAAAATCATGTTTTAAGCAGTAAGGAAAGCACGTGTGACACGGCATTAAACGTAAGGAAGCAGGATAAAGACTGCGGACAGCACCACCCCTCTCCCATGAACAGCAAAGCGATCTGTGTAGGAGGGCTTCTCAGTTTGCCTTGTGTGTCACCTTCCTTCTGAGAGGTAAGCAAGTCTGAGCAGGCCTAAGGAACTGGCGGCTGGCCTTCTGGGCTGCTTTCAATTCGCTTGTGGGAACGAAGGAACCTCCTAGAAAATAACTCATTCTAGGTGTAAAGGGAAAACAAAGTTGGCTAGGCGAAGACGCCCAGGATGAGTGTGTGCCCCCGCACCCGCCCTGGTTCGGTCTCCAGGGACTTGGAGCTGGTGGGGGAAAGCAGAGGACTTTATGCAAAAAGAGAAGAGCTGCTTAAAGGAAAGCCTTGCAAAATGCTCTTGCCTATATCAGCCAGCAGCCCTGTTTTAGCATGTACATGGCAGGATGTAAGACACGATGTGAAGGAAAAAAAAAAAAAGGTTAGAGTGGGAGAGAACCAAAGCATAAGAGACTCTTAAAAACTGAGAACAAACTGAGGGTTGACGGGGGTGGGAGGGAGGGGAGGAGAGGTGATGGGCATTGAAGAGGGCATCTTTTGGGATGAGCACTGGGTGTTGTATGGAAACCAATTTGACAATAAATTTCATATATTAAAAAAAAAAAAAGACACGATGTGAAGGGAGGCTTTCTTTCCTGCTTGTCTGGGGTCCTGCCCCTGGCTTGGAGCTTTGAAGGCTTCAGCGTGTTAGGGCAGTTCTCAGCAGTAAAAAGCAATGGACCCTGCAGAAACAGCCCTGGGGTCTAGGGGCAACCACCTGGGCTGGCATCTGGGCACCTGTAGGGACACCCTCTGGAAACCATACCAACACATTGGGAGCAGGGCAAGATTTTCCAGGGGTTCTGTGGTCTGGTGCTTTCCCAAGGCAGCAAAACAGAGGTGACTTTGTTGAAGCGGTCCTATGTTTAACTTCACACTGGGGTGGCTTGAGGAATCATACATACACAGAAAAAACGACCAAAGAAAATGAAATGTCTGTTATGAGAAGTGCTTTCAATTTTCCTTTTTTGTGTTTGGGTTGTGGTAGTGTTGGTATAAGGTTAAATATTTCTGTCACTAAGATTTAGATAGGACTGAGCATGCCTGAAGAACATTATGGTGAATGTTCTATGAATGTGGTGACACCCCCAGGGTTCTAGCTCAGTGAAAGCACTGGAATTCCTCTAAGAAACTTTACTTCAGAGAAATAGCATATTTCATTTTTCTCTCCTAAAGTTATGAGGAAAATATTGAATATGATATGTCCATTCCCTTTTAGGTCAAATATTCTATACGATTTTATTATGTGGTGAAAAGACTTGTAGATGCATGTGGGATGCCTGGGTGGCTCAGTCAGCTAAGCATCTGACTTGGGCTCAGGTCATGATCTCATGGTTCATGGGTTCAAGTCCCCTGTTGGGCTATGTGGTGACAGCTCAGAGCCCGGAGCCTGCTTCGGATTCTGTGTCTCCCTCTCTCTCTGCCCCTCCCTGGCTTGTACTCTGTCTCTCTCTCTGTCTCAAAAATAAATAAAAAACATTAAAAAATAGAAAAAAAAAAGACTTGTAGGTGCATGATTAAATATCTGACTCATCTAGGAGTATGAATGTATCATATGAACTATTTTATTTCTATTGTAATGTTGTACTTTGCTCACAAAATTTCATTTATGTCCTGGTGGAATTCACAAAAACAGTCGTAGAGACCATTGGCTTAAATTCAGCAAGAGATCCAGCAGCTACAAATGTCTATAGCTAAAAGAATTCACTTAAATTGTGTTTTTGTTTGTGCTGGTCTTTTCGATCCTTTGTATATATGATAGAGGTTCTGTCTTTAGCTGTTAGCGCATTAAACTGTTTTCTATTTCTCAATTAAGCTATAATATGAAACTAACGCTTTTGCATAGATCAGTAACCAAGTCTGACTCAACAAGCAGCTTCATGTGACGACATCTAATAAATGTATAAAGGTCCCACGGGAAGGAGAAGACTGACCTTATCATAAGTTAGGAAATTTAAAAAAGGCAATTTGAAAGGGATACTAATACCATATATTTGAAAGCCGTCAAAGGAATACATTCAGGCTATATAAAGTACTCACAGTCTTTGTCCAGGGGAGTACCACATGAAGAATCTTTACGAAGTGAGGTTTTTAAGTTTTAGAATAGCTATTGATTACAGAGGGACTTGGCCTTTTCACTTCATTAAGCTTATTCTGGCAGTATTCTTAATATTGATTAATATGATAATTGTGCTTGTTTTGGTAAATAGCCTGTATCATATTTCAGTAATATTTTAAATTCCTATTTTACATTTAGCATTAGGAGGTTCTTTATCAAAATATTTTTAGCATCTATGATACATTCATGGCTTTCTCCCTTAATTTATTGATGTAGTGATTATATTGAAAGATTCCCTGGGTTTGAATCATTCACACATTCCTAGAACAAACTACTTGGTTATGTAGCATTCTTTTGACGCACCGCTATACCATTTATTAATAATTTATTTAGAAAATCTGCGTCTGTAGATATTCCTCAACTTATGATGGAGTTACATTCCAATAAACCCATCGCAAGCTGAAAACGTACTTAGTCGAAATGCATTTAATGCCCTTGACCTACTGAACATCATGGCTTAGCCTAGCCCACCTGAAACGTGCTCAGAGAGCTTCCATGAGCCCACAGTTGGGCAAGATCATCTAACACAAAGCCTATTTTATAATAAAGTGTTGAGTATCTTATGTAATTTATTGAGTTCAGTACTAAAAGTGAAAAAAAGAGTGTTTCTAATCATATCGGTTGTTTATCTCATGATTGCACGGCTGAATGGCAGCGACAGCTCCTTGCCACGGCCAAGAGAGCATGGTCCTTCACATCACTAGCCTGGGAAAAGATTAGAATTCAAAACCCCAGGTATGGTTTCTGCTGAATGCATATTGCTTTCGCACCATCCTAAAGTAAAAAAATTGTAAGTCCAACCATACTAAGTCAAGGACCGCTGATATATCTGTTAGTAAATTGGGCATATACGATTTTCGTTCTAGCTGCTTTATGCTCTGTAATGGGTGCTGGTTTAAGTTTAAATCAGTTTCATAAAGAAACGGAGGAGCTTTGTTTTTTTCCCTATGAGTTGGCATAGTTAAAATTAGTATTTATGAATACTAATACTAGAATAAGTATTCTAGTATGAAATAAGTGTATGAAATAATATTAATACTAAGATAAGTATTAGCATAAAATAAGATTCATCTTATCTATTTTTTAAATGTTACTGTCAGTTGAAAATCACTATGGACTCAGTGCATTCTCAAATGGTTAAGTTTGATCATCTTTCCAAATGCTTGTAGAGGTTTTCATTTATTTACTTATTTGTGTGCTTTTTTATTTGTTTTTATTTTAGAGAGAGAGAGAGAGCACGCGCGAGCGAGCAGGGGGCGGGGAAAAGGGCAGAGGGAGAGAAAGATTCTTAAGCAGGCTCCACACCCAGCACATGTGTTCATGTGTTTACACAGGTTTTGATATTATGAGTCCTCAGTTTTGTTTCTTTTTAGATCGTTTTTTTCCTTTGGTTTTGATTTCCTCTTTGATTTAGGATTTTAAAAAAATAGCATATTTTCATTTCCAAGGAGTTAATTTTTTCAAGGATTATTTATTTTTTTTATCTCTAACTTTGTTGAATTATTATCAGAAAATGAAGTCTATAAAATCTCTACTTTTTAAAATTTATGGTTTTCTTTGTAGCCAAGAACATGATTAATTTTTATTCATGGAGCTAAGCAGAAAATATATGTTCTCTGATGTAAGACATAGTTTTTTATAGCTTGTTGATTGTATTATTAAAATAATCTATGTCCTTACTTATTATTTGTCTACTTGAGCTATCAAGTTCTGGAAAAGGTATATTAAATTCTTCCACTATATTTCTTTTAAGATCTAGCTGTACTTATAGAGCCTTTTTATGTATTTGATGGCTCTGTTGTTCTGTGCATAAAATGTAGTGCATAAATTATGGGAGCACACTTTCCTAAGTCTAGGTGAATGGTATGTGTCACCATTAAATGATGTCTCAGTTCTGTTTAATATTCTTGACCAAGTTTCTTATTGGTATTTTCACACCTGCATTCTGTTTGTATTTACCTGGCAAGTATTTGTCAATATCTCATTTTCGACATATCTTTGCAAACTTGTTGCAAGTGAGTTTCATTTTTTTTTTAATTTTTTTTAACGTTTTTATTTATTTTTGAGACAGAGCATGAACGGGGGAGGGTCAGAGAGAGAGAGGGAGACACAGAATCTGAAACAGGCTCCAGGCTCTGAGCTGTCAGCACAGAGCCCGACGTGGGTGGGGCTCGAACTCACGGACCGGGAGATCATGACCTGAACCGAAGTTGGACGCTTAACCGACTGAGCCACCCAGGCGCCCCAAGTGAGTTTCATTTTAAAATTGTTTTTTTAATATGGCCATGATAAGAAATTTAGTGAGAATTGATATTCTTCATTTTATTCCGCCATCATGTCATATGCTTTCTTTATATTTTACTATCTTATTACTATTTTCTCTTTATTATCTATTCTGCCTATGCAGAATTTTTCTTCATTGCTTTTTCAAACTTGGTAATTTAGAATTTTGTCTCTCTTTTAAATTATGCTGGTAATTAAAGCTATAGTTAAGTCCATACTTATCTATTATAATATCATAATATATGAACAACTGTATCGAATCCTACCTACTTTCTGTGTTCATTTCTCTCCTCCCCACATCTGAGAACAAGAATGTTTTTACTTCCTCGATCTCCCACATGCCCTGTCCTCTCTGTTTTGTAATTTTTTTATTCTTAAATTTTAGGAATTTCAATATGATATTCAAACTCTTCTAGGCAGTAAGTGGGGACATTCACAGAGCTCACCTCATTTATTTCCTTTTTCTCAGTGATTCCTATTATGATGTATACGTCGTCAGGTGTTGTAGTTACTCAATGTGGGAGGGTAAATCCAATTCCTCTAATTCCAGCATGGCTAGAAGTGAAAGTTGTGTCTTTTTTTTTTTTTTTTTTTTAAGTAATCTTCCCTAAAGTTTGGTAAACCCTGTTCATTCATACACTCATGTTTCTTGCTACTCAGGGAAATTTCATCTTATTATTTAAATTGTTACTCCCAATTTGCCTTCTTCTGAGTTCCAGGAGGAGTCCCACATGTTGAACTCATCCCTTGTTGGGTTTCCTGGATCTGTCTCCTCTTTTCTTTTCCCTCATTAATTCCTCCTCTTTGTATTTTGCTCTGTGTTCTGACACATTTTCCCAGTAGATTTTCCGCACTACTAATTTGCTTCTCAACAGTAAACTTATCCTACGGTGAGTTGTTTGCCTGATTGCGGTGTTGGGTTTCCTCAGCACCTATGCAGGTCAGGCTGTAGGATCTAAGGAGCAGTGAAAAACCATCAAATGGTGTGAGGCAGAACAGAATCTTTTCTGTTATAGGAAAGTAGCAAACAACTCCTTTCCAGACAAGGAAGAATAAAGAGAAACTTTGGATGGCTGTCATTTTAGACGCACTAACTTCCTTCTGAAATCCCATGGTGTACATTCTTGTGGGAAAAGAAAGGCTTTCGATTTTGTACTCTGGATGAGGACAGAAAACATTAAAAGATTCTGAGTTAAGAACAAGTAGTGTGGTGTGGTGATTCCATATTCCGTAGTGAGCCCAAAGCCAGCCCAGTAATAAGGATAGCAAGGGATGAGAGGGTTAAGGAAGGTTTTATTTCAGAGAAAGTCATCAGGGGAAGACTCCCAATTTGAGTGACAGTATTTATTCACAATAGCCAAACGGTGGAAACAACCCAAATGCCCATCATTAGATGAATAGATACACAAAATGTGGTATATACGCCAATGGAATGTTATTCAGCCTTTAAAACAAAGGAACTCTTGACGCATGCTACAACCAACAACCTTGAAAACATTATGCTAAGTGAAAAGGCCAGATCCAAAGGACACGTATTGTCTGATTCCACTTACCTGAGGTACCTCGAGTAGTCAACTTAATCGAGACAAAAAGTAGAATAGTGGTTGCCAGGGCTAGGGGGAGGAAGAATGGAGAATTATTGTTTCATGGGTACAATTGCAGTTTAAGGATGATGAAAAATTTTGGAGATTGATGATGGGGATAGTTGCACCACGGTATGAATGCACTTAAAACCCCTGACTGCACACCTAAAAATGTTAAAATGATCAATTTTATTGTGTATATTTTACCACCATGCATACATATGTATGTGTATATTATATATGTATACACAATACATACATACTTATATATTATATATTATATAATTTCCAGGGAGTATATGGGAAGTCTCTGTATCTTCTGCTCAATTTTGCTTGGAACGTAAAACTGCTCTAAAAAATAAAGTCCATTTTTTTAGAAAACAAAATTTATCTACATTTTAGGTTGCAGCGGCAAACAGTATGCAGATGAGGACCACAAAGACAGAACTATGTGTAGAAAAGAGCCTGGGCATTCTAAAACAATTAACTGGAGAAAAGAGCAAAGAGAAGTAATTATACACTTATATAGTCATTCAAGGCTTTTTGACATTGTTTCAAGGAGCTCGTGTCCTATCCCCGGTATGAATAGGAATTAGAGTAGGATTAGAACATATTTTCCTATTTGTCTGCAGAGTTCACTCTAAGTACGTCTCATTCTTCAAAATTAGCTTTATTGAGGCAATTGACATCCAAAACAACTGCGCATATTTAAGGTATTCAACTTGATACGTTTAGATGTCCACGTACACCACAAGTAGGGTCAATAAACATATCCATCACCTGCAAAATTCCCTCCACCTCTGCACCCTCATGTGTGGGTGTGTTAAGAATACTTAGCAAATGTTTAAGTGCACAATACAGTATTGTTAACTAAAGACATTATGTTGCACTGCAGATCTCTAGAACCTATTCATCTTACATATCTGAAACTTTAGAACCGTTGAATAGCAACTCCTATTTCCCTTCTCCCTCAGGTCCTCACCATATTACTCTGCTTCTGTAAGTTTGACTGTTTAGATTCCTCACATAAGTGGAATCATGCAATATTTATCCTTCTATCCTTGGCTTATTTTACTTAGCATGATGTTAGGATGGCTGTTATTAAAACAAAACAAAACAAAACAAAAAAAACAGACAACAAGTATCGGCGAGGATGTGGAGAAATTGCGACCCTCTTACACTGTTGGGAATGTAAAATAGTGCAGCAGCTATGGGACGCCTGGGCAGCTCAGTTGGTTAAGCGTCCGACTCTAGATTTTGGCTCTGGTCATGATCTCACAGTTCATGAGTTTGAGCTCCACATAGGGGCTTAGGATTCTCTTTCTCCTCCCGCCCCTTCCCCAGATCTTTCTCTCTCTTTCTCAAAGTAAATAAAATAAAAATTTAAGAAAAAATAGTGCAGTAGCTATGGAAACAGTAGGGAGATTCCTCAAAAATAACTTCAATAAGTTTATGCCCTCAGGTGGGTAATGGCATAAGGGTTTAAATAATTGGGTTTTATAGGGGTGGTCTAGCACCTCCTCTCAGAACACAGGGATTTTGGAAATCACTGTTTTATTGTTGGTCTTTGTTACTTCAGCCAACACTAAGACTGTTAAAAATAAAGCTCTTAACACCAATTCTCTCCATATGAAGTAGAATATTTTAGTTTATATTGTTTTAAAAATGTTTGGCCAGGTAATATATTTGAAATCATGCTATTGACATTTCCTGCCTCCCTTCTCTCCCCGTCGTTTTTATGGCTAGTAAATGTCTGAAACTTTAGAAAAGTAACAGGAGAATGCCAATTATCTCATTGCAAAAGAACAAAAACAAAAACAAAACCTCTTTCTGTCCAGCTTGACAAATCATTCAAGAGCTCTCTCTACTATATAAGTAAGAACAAATGCTGTATTAGTAAATACAAACACAAAGCATAATTAAATCTCACTTAACTGGAACATTCTGAATGAACCACTCTGCTAAATTGAATTTTCAGGTTAGGCAGCAAGCCCTTTCCCTTTCAGTGTTTGTCATTAAATATCTTCCTTACATTCCTTAGCTGCTTCACATTCCTTTTGGAATCAGTGTATGAATGAAATCAAATTAAAATATATGTCATTCTTCCACCTTAATGTGGGTTATAGGAAACATGATATTAGATAACTATATAAAATATCAGGTAATCCTTAGACCTCCGACCTTCCTCCTCTGACTTTATTACATACCTTTGGGCCTGGGGATACCTATACTGCATAGAAGCATAAAGCAGCAGGACAAGGGAGGCATCTTACTTGAGCAGCTAGGAATAAAGTCAAACACTTAGTCTCAAACCAGGTGCTGCTTCGTATGTGAAAATGTGGAAAACCCAATTTGGAACAGAGACTAGGTTCCACTCTTTTGGGGGACACCTGGATGAAGAAACTATGAGAAGAATGATAATTTCTGGTTCCCCTATAGTCTTCTTTTTACCCTACTTCGTGTAAGTAGCCAGGCATTTATTTTAATCCCTCAATCAGAGGTTTCGGCAGAAGATGGCTGAAGTCAACCATATTTTGGTAATACTCACTGAAGAGATTTTGCAGTGTGACTGCAGGGGAGGAGAGGGATTTTGAGGGACTGACAAGAAGGGCAGCAAATTCTACAGACTGTGAAGGAGAAAGGGGCCCGTGAGTTTGTGGCAGTTTCTCAGGAGAGGTGAAAGTCTGAAGAAGGTGTGGCTACATGACGTGTCTAGGGAAGAAGGATACCAGTCATGGGTTTGTAGCTTAGGCAAGATGCTGCTACTTCCTTCATGATAAAAGTAGAACTTTCTGACAGAATGGAACTATATGTACAAAGGTAATGAATGTCTTGAACAAAAACCAATATAATCTGAGGACTGGAAGGGCTTCCAAATGCTTTGGTGTCACCTTAGACTCTAACACCTGTGGCCAGCTTAGGGTCTGAATGTGTGTAGTCAGGAAGAGAGACACTGAAGTGACTAAGCCTCATAAGATAAATGCTTACAGTCAGAAGTAAGTATATTTAGAGAACCATATTTGGATGCATGTTGAGTATGTGGACTAAGATTCCTTTGATCACTGTCTCAAAATTCAGTGAGCTCAGGATTAATGGTTGCTTTTGTTCACCACTGAATCAACTAGCCCGTGCTTGGCACCTGGAAAATGCATAGTAAAGTAGAAATACACAAAATCTCCATTAAAATATGCCATTATGTGGCGCTGACTAAGAGATGTATTAATTTTCTTGATTTAATTTTCTTATCTCTAAAGTATTGAAAAGAATTTCTACCTCAAAAGGTTGTCATGGGGATTAAATAAAAACAAAACCAAAAACAAATGGCTATTAGGCTGACCAGGGGAGTTCCTTCCAGTTTCTCTATACCTTTTTTTTTTTTTTTGAGGCTTTGAAGTGCTTGCCTTGTCCATGGCCTTCTTTGAGGGTTTCACAGGTAATTGTAATAAAAGTCTCACAAATTTCTGAGAGCTGTGTTTGCCTTTCTCTAGGTTTTCCCCGGAAGTCATGATTACTGCAGGCAAAGCTGTGAGGTGGGTGCTGATGTCAAAGGTGGTCGTCTACAGGTGTGAATGACTAGATGGCTAATTAGGAGTCTATCAGGTGCCTGGAAATAGATCTTCCCCCCAGAGCTGGGGTGCCTTTTACTGGATGGTGACTAAACCAATTGAATTCTCTGTCTTAGGGTTTAATTATGAAGTATTGGAGTCCACTGTTAGTAATGGAGGCAGAAATTTATACATTCATTTATTCAACAAACACTTCTTGAGCTTCTATTATTTTCCAAATATTTTTCTAGATGATGAGAATATAGCCAGTGAACAAAACGATCCAATTCCCTGCTAACATTCACATTCTGGTGGGAGGGACAAATACATTATTGTATTTAATTGATTTGAAGATATGCATTTTTTCCCCACAGTTTTAGATTTCTGAAAACGGAATACATCTGACAGTCACTGACACCTTATAGATACAGTTAGATAGACTGCCATCACAGAGTTGTTTTCCTCCATGATCTTAGTTATATCTGTTTATTACTATAAGCATGATTGAATTGTGTGCACTGGTGGAACTGTCTAAGAGGAGTTTAGACACTGCTTAAAATGTCTTTAAAAGATGGTATTCTTATATGGCTGAAAATGAAGTTATTGTGTAGACAACCAGGCTCAGAAATAGAGAAATGAGATGTAAACTTGATATTGGGGGAGCAAGTAAGATCGTTTAAAGAATGACCACAATTCCATATTTCTTGCTCTACGGGTTTGAAAAAAGGAAGGCACCCACAAGTAGATGAAGCTATGTTACATTTTATTAGTAAGATACTGTGTGGAAAGTCACTGACATTGAGTATGAGTTGAAGACTATATCAGAATATTAAATTCTGAATATAAAGATGTCTTAGATATAATTTAACTGATTTATTTTGCTTATAGTTTTCTTTTTGTGTGCGAAGGGTATATGATTTTTTTAAAAAAAAAAATAAGCCTAAATAAGTCTGAAAGGGTTTTTTCAATGAGTCTAAAATAAAAATTCTAAGTGATAAGAAAGATGATGTGAATTTTATTTGTCAGAGTTTCTCTTTCTTGATGGGCGTATAAAATAATGGCCCATCTTTCAACGGATAACATCTCAGAGTTGCTGAAACTCAGTAGCTATATAATGTCAGTGCTAAGTGCCATAAAGAAAAATAAAGCAGATAAGGGGATAGAGAGTAATGGCCAGATTATGCTATTTTTGGATGTGGTGTTCAAGGAAGGCCTTTCTACTGAAGAGACATTTGAGCAGAAATCTGAAAGAAGTGAGAAAGTGAGCCGTGCAGTTATCTAGGGAAGGGCTTTTCCACATGAAACTGCAAAAGCAAAGGTTCTGTGGAGAGAACAGGTGCAAAGTGTTTGAGGCCTCAAAGAAAGTTTCCTGTGGCTGGAGCATAGTGAGGAAAGGGGAGAGCGAAGTCAGAGAGGCAGTGGGAGGTGCACATTATGGAAGGCCTTGTAGAACATGGCAAGGACCTTGGATTTTTATTTTAAGTGTGACAAAAGTCATTGAGGATTTTTAACATTCTGAACACTGCATGGAGAATAGAGGGCAAGTTGGGAGACTATTACAATAATCCAAAGAAAACTTGATGGCAGCTTGTGATAGAATATTTGTGGTGGAGGTAGTGATTGGAGTTTGAGTACATTTAGGAAGTGAAATTCATGGGATTTGCTGGTGGGTTAAATATGAGGATGTGAGAGAAAGAAGGAATCAGAGATGGCTCCAAGGTTTTTGTCTTGAACACCTTGTTAATGGTGGTGACCTTATTGAATTAGGCAAGACTGTAGGAGAAACAAAATCTTTGGAGTGTGTTGGAGAGGGAATTAGTAGATTGAGACTTTGATTTTGGACTTATTACATTTAAACATCTGAGAGGAGAAGGTAAGTACACAATCATATATAGGAATCCTTGGTCGGGGAGAAGCTGATACATTTAGGAATCATCAGAATATGGATAGTATTTAAAGCCATTAGATAGAATGAGGTCACCATGGGAGTGAGTAAAGGAGACTGCAGAAAGGCAGGCAGCCAGTGACTAGGGGGGAAAATAAGGAGGATCTGGAAGCCAAATGAAGACAGTGTTTTGAGGAGACTAATTAACTGTGTCAAAATTGCTGAAAGGTCAGTCAAGACGAGGACTTGAGAATTGACCGTTGAATTCACCAATGTGAAGGTCATCAATGGCATTGATGAGAACAGTTGCAGTGGAGAGGTGAGAGTACAATCTGACCAGAGTAGATTCTTTTTTTTTTTATTATATGAAATTTATTGTCAAATTAGTTTCCATACAACACCCAGTGCTCATCCCAAAAGATGCCCTCTTCAATGCCCATCACCCACCCTCCCCTCCCTCCCACCCCCCATCAACCCTCAGTTTGTTCTCAGTTTTTAAGAGTCTCTTATGCTTTGGCATTCTCTCCCACTCTAACCTCTTTTTTTCTTTTTTTTCCTTCCCCTCCCCCATGGGTTTCTGTTAAGTTTCTCAGGATCCACATAAGAGTGAAACCATATGGTATCTGTCTTTCTCTGTATGGCTTATTTCACTTAGCATCACACTCTCCAGTTCCATCCACGTTGCTACAAAGGGCCATATTTCATTCTTTCTCATTGCCACGTAGTATTCCACTGTGTATATAAATCACAATTTCTTTATCCATTCATCAGCTGATGGACATTTAGGCTCTTTCCATAATTTGGCTATTGTTGAGAGTGCTGCTATAAACATTGGGGTACAAGTGCCCCTATGCCTCAGTACTCCTGAATCCCTTGGGTAAATTCCTAGCAATGCTATTGCTGGGTCATAGGGTAGGTCTATTTTAATTTTTTGAGGAACCTCCACGCTGTTTTCCAGAACGGCTGTACCAGTTTGCATTCCCACCAGCAGTGCAAGAGGGTTCCCGTTTCTCCACATCCTCGCCAGCATCTATAATCTCCTGATTTGTTCATTTTGGCCACTCTGACTGGCGTGAGGTGATATCTGAGTGTGGTTTTGATTTGTATTTCCCTGTTGAGGAGCGACGTTGAGCATCTTTTCATGTGCCTGTTAGCCATCTGGATGTCTTCTTTAGAGAAGTGTCTATTCATGTTTTCTACCCATTTCTTCACTAGATTATTTGTTTTTCGGGTGTGGAGTTTGGTGAGCTCTTTATAGATTCTGGATACTAGCCCTTTGTCTGATATGTCATTTACAAATATCTTTTCCCATTCTGTTCGTTGCCTTTTAGTTTTGTTGATTGTTTCCTTTGCTGTGCAGAAGCTTTTTATCTTCATGAGGTCCCAATAGTTCATTTTTGCTTTTAATTCCCTTGCCTTTGGGGATGTGTCAAGTAAGAAATTGCTGTGGCTGAGGTCAGAGAGGTCTTTTCCTGCTTTCTCCTCCAGTGTTTTGATGGTTTCCTGTCTCACATTCAGGTCCTTTATCCATTTTGAGTTTATTTTTGTGAATGGTGTAAGAAAGTGGTCTAGTTTCATTCTTCTGCATGTTGCTGTCCAGTTCTCCCAGCACCATTTGTTAAAAGAGACTGTCTTTTTTCCATTGGATATTCTTTCCTGCTTTGTCAAAGATTAGTTGGCCATACGTTTATGAGTCTAGTTCTGGGATTTCTATTCTATTCCATTGGTCTATGTGTCTGTTTTTGTGCCAATACCATGCTGTCTTGATGATTACAGCTTTGTAGTAGAGGCTAAAGTCTGGGATTGTGATGCCTCCTGCTTTGGTCTTCTTGTTCAAAATTACTTTGGCTATACGGGGCCTTTTGTAGTTCCATATGAATTTTAGGATTGCTTGTTCTAGCTTTGAGAAGGGTGCTGGTGCAATTTTGATTGGGATTGCATTGAATGTGTAGATAGCTTTGGGTAGTATTGACATTTTAACAATATTTATTCTTCCAACCCATGAGCACGGAATGTTTTTCCATTTCTTTATATCTTCTTCAATTTCCTTCATAAGTTTTCTATAGTTTTCAGCATACAGATCTTTTACATCTTTGATTAGATTTATCCCTAGGTATTTTATGCTTCTTGGTGCAATTGTGAATGGGATCAGTTTCTTTATTTGTCTTTCTGTTGCTTCATTATTAGTGTATAAGAATGCAACGGATTTCTGTACATTGATTTTGTATCCTGCAACTTTGCCGAATTCATGTATCAGTTCTAGCAGACTTTTGGTGGAGTCTATCGGATTTTCCATGTATAATATCATGTCATCTGCAAAAAGTGAAAGCTTAACTTCATCTTTGCCAATTTGGATGCCTTTGATTTCCTTTTGTTGTCTGATTGCTGATGCTAGAAGTTCCAACACTACGTTAAACAACAGTGGTGAGAGTGGACATCCCTGTCATGTTCCTGATCTCAGGGGGAAAGCTCTCAGTTTTTCCCCATTGAGGATGATATTAGCTGTGGGCTTTTCATAAATGGCTCTTATGATGTTTAAGTATGCTCCTTCTACCCCGACTTTCTCGAGAGTTTTTATTAAGAAACGATGCTGAATTTTGTCAAATGCTTTTTCTGCATCGATTGACAGGATCATATGGTTCTTATCTTTTCTTTTATTAATGTGATGTATCACATTGATTGATTTGTGAATGTTGAACCAGCCCTGCATCCCAGGAATGAATCCCACTTGATCATGGTGAATAATTCTTTTTATATGCTGTTGAATTCGATTCGCTAGTATCTTATTGAGAATTTTTGCATCCATATTCATCAGGGATATTGGCCTGTAGTTCTCTTTTTTTACTGGGTCTCTGTCTGGTTTAGTAATCAAAGTAATACTGGCTTCATAGAATGAGTCTGGAAGTTTTCCTTCCCTTTCTATTTTTTGGAATAGCTTGAGAAGGATAGGTATTATCTCTGCTTTAAATGTCTCGACCAGAGTAGATTCAAGAGAAAATGAGAGGTGGGAGGTGAAGAAAATTTTCTCTATTTCTCTGCTTACCTTATTCTTTCTATATATAATGCATGCTGGTCTTTGCTATCCAATTCTATTCTGGTACTGAAAATACCTGCACTGCTCGGGGACCCCTAAAGATGGTCAGGAGTTGAGAAAGTAGGAATTCTGAGCAAGCGAAACCAAAGGGTGGAGTAGGAGAGGGAGTAGCGGAGGCTTAAACATCACGTCCATCTACAACAGCTTCTAGGGACCAGTAGGGCTACTTTCAGATCTCCAAACTAGGATAAATGCCTCCCATAGACCTTCATGAGGCCAGCTGAGACAGTATCTCGATCTTCCTTCCCTCCTCAATATCCTTACAATAAAGTTCTATTATCCAGGTTAGGTTTAACATACCTGCGACTTTGGAAAATAGAAAGAACCTAATGAACAATGACTGTGAAGCGTATTGTCTCACTCATATTGGCAGCGGGTAATAAACACAGGAATAAAATAAGCCCCGCTAAATTTATCTTGTCTAAAGCTGTGCGTCTCTGACTTTTCATGTGCATGTGAATCACTTGGGAATCCTGTAATACTGTAGACTCTGAGTCAGTAGATAAGGAGTGGGGCCTGTGTGCTGGTATACACACCATACTTTGAGTAGAAATACTCTAGAGTAGGAGGAAAGAATACGGAAAATTTTCCATGAAGGGTCAAATTGCAAATATTTTAGCCCATGGGAACCATACAGCCTGTGTCATAACTACACAATTCTGCCATCGTAGCACGAGAACACAAAGCCATAGACAATACCTAAAGAAGTGGAGGGGAAGGAAAAAAATAAAAAAGAGGTTAGAGTGGGAGAGAGCCAAAGCATAAGAGACTCTTAAAAACTGAGAACAAACTGAGGGTTGATGGGGGGTGGGAGGGAGGGGAGAGTGGGTGATGGGTATTGAGGAGGGCACCTTTTGGGGTGAGCACTGGGTGTTGTATGGAAACCAATTTGGCAATAAATTTCATATATTGAAAAAAAATAAATAAATTGGAGTTGGGGTTCAAAAAAAAAAGAAAAGAAATAAATGTTTAAAAAGAAAAAAAAGTGTACCTCTGTTCCAATAAAACTTTATTTGTGGACATTAAAATTTAAATTTTATATCATTTTCATATGTCATCAAATATTATTTTTCTTTTGTTTGCTTCCAACCATTAAAAATGTAGAAGCTGTTCTTACTGCACAGGCCATACAAAAATATGTGGCAAGTCAGATTTGGCCCATCGGCTTGTAGTTTGCAGGTCTCCTGTTCTAAAGGCATCTGTTAACTTTCTCTACCCGGAATCTATGACACTTTCCCATAACTGCCCCTCCATGTTGGGGGAGGCAGAGGAGGGAAATTGCTCTGGTCTCCATTTATTGCAGTCTTAGTGGGGCCGTGAACACCGTGATACCCTGACAAAGGATGAACCAAGCTGGGTCATCTTCTCCCAGAAATTTGGCTCTTGAGTGAAGTGACCTAAGGACTTAGAATACCTATGTCTCCGTGGCGGTCCCAAAAGAGATCATCCAATAGTTCCTGCTACTCAGACCCAGGAAGCAGGTAAGATCATTCGTTTCTGGAGAATTACCTCGCAATAGTATGAGATACACATCGTAAGCTTTTCTGTGCCAGCTTGTTTATTATCACAGAAGTCCAAATTCATAATTTTTGCCTGCACTATGAAAATGGATCTTTAAATATTTTTCTTTGCCAGATGGTACTGGCAGAAGTATTGGTACTTCATGTTAATTAAGTTCCATCGGTAGACAGCAAGAGAGAGGCATAGCAGGGGGGAAGGATTTTGCTTCCTGGTTATGGTGTGCCTGTTTGGCAACTGCTGCAGTGTAGACAGCTTCCCCAACACCAAGCTCCTAATGCACGGGCAGCCTCTCCAGGGTCTGGCTTCTGCAACACGGGCAGCTTCTCCAGCATCAGACTCCTGTGGTGCATTGCAGCCTGCAGCGCCTAGTAGCCAGAAGCTTCCCCTGCAAAACCCCTCAGGTGGTTTTGACTCTGGCAAGACATCTCTCCCTGTGAACAGCTTTCCTCAGCACTCTCAAGGGTGGATTCCTGGCAGGTTCCAGAGGGCAAAATTCTGGCAAGTTCCACTGGTGTGGCATCAGAATGAATTCTCTGCCATCCAGTTAGCCATACTGTGTCCTCTCCAACATGGTCTGGATCTCTGGTCTGAAGGGTGTGAGCTCTTCCTTGGGCATCTATCTCAGCCCTAAGGGTAGTGGCTGCTCCTATATCTGCCCTTCCTTTAGAGTTCACTTCTTACTACCAATCCCTTATTAATTCTGAGGATGGGAGTAACAACTCTTTATATTATGCTTGCCTCGTTCAAATAACTGTGAGGTTTCTGTAGCCTGCTTAAACTCAGACTGATTCATAACTAATTGAATCTCCAAAATGATGGCACGAATTTACCACTTCACACCAGCAGTGTATGAGAATTTCCATTTCTTCAACTCTTTGAATTGGAAGATTTTTAATAATTGCCCATTTGATGAGTTTAAATTGTATTTCCTTGAATCTTTAATATCTTTATTTCTAACCAGAAGTCCCTTTGGACCAATTTCCTAAAGTAGTATCTGCACCATGTTTTTGGTATACCAGCCAGAGGTCTGTCTCCTCTGGGCTTTAGTTAATCATCTTCTAGACAATATAGTACACAAAGTACATCAAAGCACTAATAAGGCATGTTCTTCATAAACTAAAGATTCTAGGCCCAAATCTGATTTCCATGCCAGACTCAGATTGCTATGGCTTACATTTTAAAAACCTCAAATTTACCACTGTTAACATTTTTGCACACTTGCTTTAGCACACTCACTCTTTCCATATATGTCTGTAGGTACGCTTACATGTGTATTATATAAATATAGACATACATATTATACATATTTTATTACCTTAGAATCATTTGAGAGTGAGCTCCAGTCATCATACCTCTTAGCACTAAATATTTCAGTGTGTATAACTTAAACACAAGGACAGTAACTTCTGTGATTATAGTACAGTTCATTTATAAAATTGAGGAAATTTAACAAGAGTAAATTTTGTTATGCAATATATAGTCAATATTTAAACAGTCTCCAGTGGGGCGCCTGGGTGGCTCAGTCGGTTGAGCAGCTGACTTCGGCTCAGGGCATGATCTCGCAGTCCATGAGTTCAAGCCCCGCATCAGGCTCTGTGCTGACAGCTCGGAGCTCGGAGCCTGGAGCCTGTTTCAGATTCTGTGTCTCCTTCTCTCTGACCTTCCCCCATTCATGCTCTGTCTCTCTCTGTCTCAAAAATAACTAAACGTTAAAAAAAATTGTTTAAAACAGTCTCCTGTGTTTCCCCTTTCCACGATCCAATATAGGGTCATGAACTGCACCCAGTGGTCATGTCTCTTCAATGAGCTTTTATCTGGAACGGTCCGTCAGCCTCTCTCTGTATTTCACAACATTGATATTTTTGAAGAAGACACGGCAGTTGTTTCATACATTATTTCTCAACTTGTGTATGTCTGATGTTTCCTTATTATTAGATGCAGGTTATTCATTTTTGATAGAAATAGTACAGAAATTATGGTATGTTCTTTTCAGTGCCTTGTATCTTATATAGGGCCCCTGATATTAGTTTGTTCTAATATTGGTAATGTTGACTTTTTAAAATTTTTTTAATCTTTATTTTTGAGAGAGACAGAGAGACAGAGTACGAGCTGTGGAGGAACAGAGAGGGAGACAGAATCTGAAGCAAGCTCCAGGCTCTGAGCTGTCAGCACAGAGCTTGACGTGGGGCTCGAACTCACAAACTGCAAGTTCATGACCTGAGCTGAAGTCAGACACTTAACTGACTTAGCTACCCAGGCACCCCAGTAATGTTGATTTTAATCTCTTAAATTGGTGTTTGTCAGTTTCTCCATATAAAGTTAACATTTCTCTTCTTTGTAATTAATAAGTATCTGGGGAAATACTCTGGGACTGTGTACTTTTCCTGTTTCTCCCCTTCCCCAATATCATGTTTTCTATCTCCCTTCTCCCACAGTGAAAACCCTGCCCCCAACAGAATCAACATGTTTACTTATCTGCTCTATCAGTATAAATACATGCAATGGTTACAATTAACACACTAATGCCACAAAGAGCAACAAAGTTGTTACTGAATAAAGTTTAAAAATTCTTTATGTTTATTTAATAGGCTATTGAAGATATATAAAGGACTGTGTTCAAAGTTCCTTGAATTATGTTTTTTCTGAGTGATTATTTTATTATTTTGACACACATTTAGGTTTTTTTTTCTGTTTCGTACGAGTTAGTGATTTACATTTTTGTCTTTTAACTTTAATGTTTTGAATACTTAAAATATTATATGGTTCATCCAGTTCCCATCAATCTCTAAAGGAAACCAATTTTACAAGTTTGTTTGTCCTGTGTTCCTCTTCACAAAAATAAGCACATATGTGTATATGTCTTATTTTTCTTCTTATACAAAAGGTAGCACACTATACAAACTTTTTTGTACCTTGCATTTTCCATTTAACTATGTTCCATAGAAATCTATATAGGTTCATAGGGATACTTCTCACTCTTGACAGATTAATAGTTCACCATTGCATGAATATATGATAGTTTATTTAAACAATTTCTAATGTATGGGCATTTAGGTCATTTCGATATTTTCCAATTACACACAATGCTGCAATAAATAATATTGCATGTATTTTTTATTTTTTGAGGTGTAAATTCAAAATAAATTCTTATAAGTGGTATTTCTGCAAAAAAGCATAAGTGCATACATAGTTTTTTAAAGATATAGTTGAACTCTCCTCTATAAAGCATACACTGTTTTGCATTCCCATGAGCAATTTATGAGATTGTCCTAGTCCAACATTTGAGACGAGTACTTTCCTATCACCTGAAAAATCTAGTTTATTGGTTAGAGAAAACCAAGAAAAGGAGTTGGGATAGGCAGGCTTCCTGTGGTGGTGTCTAGTGGGAATAATGAGAAATGAATGCAATAGAGAAAAGGGTCAGAAACAGACCAATGCATTTGCTGAGTAAAACATAAATATGTTATTTGAAACCTGTGTGAAAAAGATGCATTTTTTCAACAAGTGTTGTTGACTAAGTGGTTAAACATTTGGGGGGAAAAACTGGTCAGACAGCAATTGCAGACTGTGCTATTCAGACGAACTCTGAATAGATCAACTCTTGATGGAAATAACTAAAAAGCCTAGATAAAATGTAAAAAATAGCTTTCTCAACGCATAGAAGATATGATGAGACAGTGAAAATTTCTAGGCCCAAACTGAAAGAAAATAAGAACCAAGATAATTTCATTAACTCAAAAATGCCTTTGCTCTTAGAGCACATTCTGATCCTTGAAATGTAGCTTAGTTTTGACAACTGATGGGGTGAGGGGAAAGGAAACCAAAACCTATAACTCATCCTAGAGAGGAGCTTTCCTATTGGGAAGCTGGTACTCCTGTTGGGCTATACCATCAGGGTAAGGGTGAACCAGAAGTTAAAACTCCCAAGTATAATTAAAACCCAAGTTCAAATTACTTGAAGTGGTTTCATATAGCCATAGTCTGGCAGTGCCCCCAAGTGTTTGACAGAAGCAAATATAAATCCTGTCTGGAAGAAGGTAGCTTCATCGTAAGTCTCAGGCTATTTCCACAAAAATTTTGCAAATATAATATTCCATACAAGATAAATGCTAAAGGGGCAAATTAGGAAATGAAACTCTATAAATGAGAACCAACAGAAACAACGAACAGCAGAAACAGATGCACAAAGACTTCAGATATTAGAATTATCAAACACAAAATCTAAAACAACACTCACTATGTTTAAAGACATAAAAAAAATACTTGAAGATATCTGTAAAGAGAGAAATTTATAAGTGAAAGTGCAGATTTGAAAAGATGATATAGACTGTCCACAGCTTGAAAAAAGCAAAATTAAAACTAAATATATACCTATCTCACACATTATACAAAAATTAGCTCAAATGGATCATAGACTATACACAAAAATCAAATCCATGTATTTGTAGAAGAAAAATATGACAATATCTTTGTTTTTTTTTTAGTTTTTAAAATGTTTATTTATCTTTTTTGAGAGAGAGAGAGAGAGACAGAGTACAAGCAGGGGAGGGGCAGAGGGAGAGGGAGACAGAGAATCTGAAGCGGGCTCCAGGCTTTGAGCTGTCAGCACAGAGCCAGATGCAGGGCTCAAACTCGTGAACCATGAGATGATGACGTCAGCCGAAGTCGGCTGCTTAACCGACTGAGCCACCCAGGTGCCCCCCAAATATGACAATATCTTTGTAATTTGATGGTAGGCAAAGCTTTCTGAGGTCATAGAAAGCAATAAGCATAAAAAAATATGTTGACCAAATTTTAAAAACAACTGTTTATCAAAAGACATTATTAAAATAGATAGGCAAAGCCACAAACTGGAGGGAAATGTTTGTAAAGCATACAAGACATTGGTAATCATCATCTATAAATAACTCCTACAACTAATAATAAAAGGATAGTAAGCTCAATTCTTAAAATGAACAAAGGGTTTGAAAAAAAGACAGCTAACAAAAAAAGAGATAGATGACTTACTAACAATTAGAATTCTACATCCAGCAAAAATATTAAACAGTAAAGGAAACGTATCTATACAAAGGAATGAAGAATGATAAAAATTATAAATATGTCAGTAAATATAAAAGACTTTTTTCTCATGTGTTAATGTTATCAAATGATAATCAACTAGTTAAAAAATAACTTATTATAACATATCTAGTTAGGCAAAAGTGAAATTATGAAAATAATAAAAAGACAGAGAGAGAAATGGAAGTGTACCATTCTTACATTAAAGGTGGAGTGTTATAATATTATATGAAAGAAGACTGAAAAAATAAAGATGTATATGGTAATTCATAAAACAACCACTTAAAAATAAAGAGGTGTAGATAAAGAAAACCCAACATGGGGATAAAACAAAATAGTGAAAATGCAAAAGAAGACAGGAAAAGAAAAAAACAAGACAAAGAACAGACGGAACAAAGAGTCAAAGGAATCGGATCATTGTAGAATGAAATCCAGTTGTTGCATTGATCACATTAAATGTAAATGGTCTAAGCACTGCAATTAAAAGGCAGACACTGGGGCGCCTGGGTGGCTCAGTTGGTTAAGCGTCCGACTTCAGCTCAGGTCACGATCTTGCGGTCCGTGAGTTCGAGCCCCGCGGCGGGCTCTGGGCTGATGGCTCAGAGCCTGGAGCCGGCTTCCGATTCTGTGTCTCCCTCTCTCTCTGCCCCTCCCCCGTTCATGCTCTGTCTCTCTCTGTCTCAAAAATAAATAAATGTTAAAAAAAAAAAATTAAAAAAAAAAAAGGCAGACACTGTTGGACTGGATAGAAAGAAGACCCAGTTATGTGGTGTCTATGAATAAAAGCACTTTAAATATAAAGATACAGATAGGTTGAAAGTAAAAAAGTATAACATGCAAACACTAATCATAAGAAAGCTGGAGTAGCAATACTAATATCAGAACAAATACTTCATAGAATAAAGAATATTGACAAAGATAGAAGGACATTTCAAAATGATAAAAGAAGCAAACTGTCAAAATATATACAAATCTTAAATATGTATGTACATATTAATGAACTTAAAATATATGAAGCCAAAACTGACAGATGTAAAATAAGAAATAGCTGAAACACACGAAAGTTGAAGGCTTTAATACTATTGTCTCAGGAATTGATAAATTCAATAGGAAAACACTCTGCAGGAATATAGAAAAGCTGAACATCACTATCGATCAACTTGACCTAATTGATATTTAGAGAATGCTATATTAAACATATACAGAATGTACATTCTTTTCCAGTGTACAAACAATACTAATTAAAATAAATAATATGCTGAGCCATAAAAGAAGGCTCTGAGATGTAAGTAGATTGAAAATATACATAATATGTTAGCTAATGCTGCAGTGGTAATCATCTTCAATATACATTTATCAAATAAACATGTTACATACCTTAAAGTTACACAGTGTTATATGTCAATCATATCTCAATGAAGTAGAACAAAAACAACAAAACACATATGTAGTATATTCTTTAACAACAGTGAGATTAAATTAGAAATCAGTAACAGGAATATGTGGAAAACTTCAAGTTATTTGGAAATAAACAACACAGAAATACCTCATAGTCAAAAAGAAACCACGAGAGAAATTACAATATATTTTAACTGAATAAAAAATGTAAATACAACAAACAAGATTTATATGATGCAGCTAAATCAATGCTTAGAAAAAAATAACTTTAAACGCTTATGCTAGAAAAGAAAAAACTCTAAAATCAATCATCTCTGCTTTTACCCTAAGAAACTAGTAAAAGACAAGACAATTAAATCAAGACTAAATTTGAAGGAAGGGAATAGTAACAATAAGAAAAGACAGCAGCAATGAAATAGGAAAGGGCCAAACAATAAAAAATTAAAACATTGTGAAACAAAAGCTAGTCCTTCGAAAAAAAAAAATCAATAAAATGTACAAACCACTATTTGGTTGAGCAAGAAAAAAAGAAATCACAACAGAAATTAAAATCACCAATATCAGAAATATCAGGAGTAAAAGAAAATGACTGTAGATTTAAAAAAAAAAAAAGACAAAAGGAAATCTAATGAGCAAGTTTAGGAGAAGAAATTTGATAATTAAATGAACAGGGGTGCCTGGGTTGCTCAGTGGGTTGAGCATCTGACTTCCACCCAGCCATGATCTCATGGTTCGTGAGTTAGAGCCCTACATTGGTCTCACTGCTGTCAGTATGAGCCCGCTTCTGATCCTTTGTCCCCCTCTCTCTTTGCCCCTCCCCCACTCATGTGTGCACGCACACACACACTCTCTCTCTCAAAAATGAATAAACACAGGGGCACCTGGGTGGCTCATCAGTGAAGTATCTGACTCTTGTTTCCAGCTCAGGTCATGATCTCACAGTTTCATGGGTTCAAGCCCTGCATCAGGCTCCATGCTGACAGCGTGGGATTCTCTGTCTCCTGCTCTCTCTGCCTTCCCCCCACTCCCACTGTCTCTCTCTCTCTGAAAATAAATAAACTTTTAAAAACTGAATAAACATTTATTTTAAAATATATATATAGTAAACAAGTTCCATGAAAGATGCAAATTACCAAATGTGACTCAAGAAGAAATAGAAATTCTAAATAGCTCTATATTTGTTACAGATATTAAACATGTAATTTAAACTTTTTCCACAAAAACTCTGGGCTAGATGATTTCACTGATGAATTACATCAAACATTTAAAAGGAAATAATACAATTCTAGACAAACTCATTCAAAAAACAGAAGAGGAAAGAACACATCTTAAATCATATTATGAAGAAAGTATTCTTCTGATATTGAACCAGACATTACCAGATAAGAAAATTACACATTGATATTCCTTGTAAACATAACTTCCCCCAAATTAAAAATCTTTTACAAAAATATTAGCAAATCAAAAGTGGTAATACATAGAATAAAGATCTATCATGGCAAATTAGTGTTTATCTCAGGAACGTAAGGTTGATATAATATTCAAAACTCAGTCAAGAGAATTTACCATATTAACAGAATAAAAAAGAAGACATCATATGATCATCTCAACATATGCAGAAAAAGCATTGGACAAAATTCAACACTTATTTTATTAGGGAAATAAAAACTCTTAGCAAATTAGCAACAAGAGGGAATTTCTTTAAATTAATAAAGGTTTTCTATAAAACTCTACAACTAATATCATATATCTTGCTGATATATGCCTCCCTTCTAGGATCAGGGACAGGGCAAAACTGTGCACTCTCACCATTACTATTTAATAATGTATTATTACATTTATTGGCAAGTTCAATAAGACAAGAAAAAAAAGGTATACAGATTAAAAAGGCAAAGTTGTCTTAATTCACAGATGACACAATTATATGCTCATGTATGCAAAAATTCTTAAATAACCCACCAAAAAATTATTAGTAATAATAGTTTAATGTAGCCATATTGCAAGATACAAGGTCAATATGCAAAACTCAATGAAATGTCTATTAGCAATAACATTTGAAAACAAAGTTTTTTAAATACAGTCTACAATAGTGTCAAAAAATGAGAAATACTTGGGGTGCCTGGGTGCTCACTTGGTTGAGCATTTAACTTCAGCTCAGGTCATGATCTCATGGTTCATGAGCTCAAGCCCTGCTTCATGCTCTGTGCTGACAGCTCGGAGCCTGGAGCCTGCTTCGGATTCTGTCTCTCTCTCTCTCTCTTTCTCTCTCTCTCTCTGCCCCTCCCCTGCTGGACCTCTGTTTCTCTCTCTGTCTTAAAAATAAATAAACATTAAAAAAATAATTTAAAAAGTAAAATACTTAGTGGTATATTTAATCAAATATGTGCCAAACCTACATACTAAAATCTGTGTAACATTACTGAAAGAAATTTAAAAGACCTAAATCTGGGTAAAGATAAACCATGTTAATGGACTGGGAAACCAAATATTATTATTATGTTAATTGTCCCCAAATTGATCTATGGATTTAATGCAGCCCCACTAAATGCTTTGAAAGATTTAAAAAAGAATTTGATAAGCTCATTCTAAAATTTCTATGGAGGGGCACCTGGGTGGCTTGGTCGGTTAAGCGTCCAACTTCAGCTCAGGTCATGATCTCACGGTCCATGAGTTCGAGCCCCGCGTCGGGCTCTGTGCTGACAGCTCAGAGCCTGGAGCCTGTTTCAGATTCTGTGTCTCCCTCTCTCTCTGCCCCTCCCCCATTCATGCTCTGTCTCTCTCTGTCTCAAAAATAAATAAACGTTAAAAAAAAAAAATTTAAAATTTCTATGGAGATACAAAAGACCTAGAATAGCCTGAAATAATTTTGAAAAGGAAAGGAAAATTGGAGGGCTTCCACTTCCTAGTTTCAAGATTTAATAATAGTTAAACGAATCAAAATGGAAGGAATTTGTGTAAAGATAGACATAGAGAGTAATGGAGCAGAATAGAGTCCAGAAGGAGATCCATACATATACAATCAGTTAGGTTCCCAAAGTAGCTCCAAAAATAGTTTAATGAAGAATGAAAAGTCTTTTTAACAAATTATGCTAGAAAAATGGAATATCTGGGGTGCTTGGGTGGCTCAGTTGGTTAAGTGTCCCATTCTTGATTTCAGCAGCACGGAGCCTGCTTGGGATTCTCTGTCTGTTTCCCTCTCCCTCTGCCCCCCCACCCCGCTCGCTCTCGCTCACTCTCTCAAAATAAATAAATAAATATTTTAAAATTAAAAAAAAAAGAAAAATTGATTACCCATTTGGTGGAAAAAAATGAACCTTGATCCTGAGCCTGAACCACACATAGATAGCAACTTAAAACAGATCACAAGAAAACCCCAGAACATAAATCTTCTGAAGAAAATCTAAATGCAAGCCTTCACGATATTTTGGGTAGGCAAAGATAACACAAGATATAGAACCCAGCAAACATAAAATTTATTTATTTATTTATTTATTTATTTATTATTTTTTTTTTTAAATTTTTTTAACGTTTTATTTATTTTTGAGACAGAGAGAGAGCATGAACGGGGGAGGGGCAGAGAGAGGGAGACACAGAATCGGAAGCAGGCTCCAGGCTCTAAGCCATCAGCCCAGAGCCCAACGCGGGGCTCGAACTCACGGACCGTGAGATCGTGACCTGAGCCGAAGTCGGACGTTTAACCGACTGAGCCACCCAGGCGCCCCAGCAAACATAAAATTTAAAAATAATAATAATTTAGAATTCATAAAAATTAAAATCTTCTGATCTTCAAAAAACATCATTCAAATCAGTTCCAGTTCTACCAAGACAATGTAAATCCCTTAAAAACCCATCCCTCACATTGATAGCAATGATAAACTATAAACAAAATATTTAAAACAACTACCTGAGAGCTCTGAATAGCAAGATAAAAACAAACATAGAATAAAGAGGCATTAAACTTCGATAAGTACCTGGCACAGGGACCAGTTTACTGTGATGGTTGTTGTTGTTGTTGTTGTTGTTGTTGTTGTTTGCAGCTTTCCCAAGATAGAGCCACAGTCATGAAACAGTGTGAGCAGCTAAATTTCCCAGAGAAACCCTGATATAGTTCTTGAAAGAAAAGATGGAAAATAGCCTAAGCAGGCTAGCGAGTGAAGAAGAATCTTGAGCAGGAAAGAGTTGGAAAAGAGAATTACCTAGTTTTGCCTATGAATACATGAAGACTCTGCCAATCCACATATGCATGAAACAGACCCAAGACAGCATCAAAAAAGCTCAAAGAAATAAATTGAGATTTGGACTACCATTCAAAGAAGGTAAGAAGAGGTTACCATCTGAACCCAACTTGGTTAATTGTCTGCTAAAATAAAACTATCAATATTCTCCAGAGGACTATAACAGAACCCAAAATCTACACATCATATGAGTAATGATGTCCAGGATACAATCCAAAATTACTTGCTATAAAAATAATCAGAAAAATATGATACATTCTCAGGGGAAAAGACAATCAACAGAGACCAACTCTGAGATTATCAAGATATCAGAGTCATCAGATAAGGCTTTTATAGTAGTACATATAACTTTCAATGAAATCAAGATGAACACATCTGAAGTTAATGAAATAAAGGAAATCTCAATGAGAAATATATTACAAAAAATAACCAAATGGAAAGTTTAGAAGTAAAACATAATAAGTAAAAATTTCACTGGATAAGCTCAATAGCAGAATATAGATGACAAAAATTTTTTGAACTCTAGATCAATAGAAATTTTCCAATATGAAGAACAGAGAGAAGAAAAGATTAAAAAAAAAAAAAAAAAAAAAAAGATGCTCAGGGATCTAAGTGTGGAAAAACATCAAAAGGTTAAATGTACATATAATTGGAATCCAAGGAGGATAAGAAAAGAGGTTGGGAAAGAAAAAATAATTGAAGCAATTATGGTCAAAAACTTGCTAAATTGTGTAAAACATGTAAATAAACAGATTCAAGGTGTTCAGGGAACTTCAAAGAGGATGAATTCAAAGAAAACCATGCTTAGAAACATCATAATCAAACTCCATAAACACTAAAGACTTTGCTTCTTAAATCTAAAAAGTAGTGATTTAAAAATGATATATTCAGGGGTTCTTGGAGGGTCTCAGTCAGTTAAGCATCTGACTCTTGGTTTAGACTCAGGTCATGATCTCGCAGTTTGTGAGTTCGAGCCCTGCATTGGACTCCTCACTGACAGTGTGGAGCCTGCTTGGGATTCTCTCTCTCCCTCTCTCTTTGTCCCTCCCCTGCTCGCTCTCACTGTCTCTCTCTCTCTCAAAATAAATAAACTTAAAAAAATTTTTAAAAAGACATATTCATAAGGAGTATCAGTGATTTAAAAGACTGCAGATTTATTATCTTCATGGTTTCCATGGAGGGCAGATGACATGGAACAACATCTGCAAAGACCTGAAAGGGAAAAAAAAATCAACCCAGAATTCTATACCCAGCCAAAATATCTCTCAGGATTAAGGCAAGATGAAAACATTTTCATATAAAGGAAAACAAAAAATTTGTTGCAAACCAGCCCTGCACTATAAAACATGCTAAAAAGCCCTCCAGCCTGAACGAGTGATGCTAGAGGGAAGTTTGAATTTCAGATCAAATAGTAAATATTAGAAATGATAAATATCTGAATGAATATAAAAGTCTATTTTTTCTCTTGAGTGTTTTAAAATATATATGACTTTTTAAAGAAAAAGTATATAATATTGTTATGTGTTGTTTTCAATGTATGTAAATATAATACAAATAATATCTATAACATACAAAATGGAGGGGGGAGGCAAGCAATCTATATTGTTGAAAGCTTTCTATATTTTACATGATGTTGTTAGTACAATATTAACTTTAAACAGACTGTGAACAATGATGATAGATAGATATCCCTAGATCAACCCTAAAAAATATTCAAAGTATATCTAAAAAAAACCAATAGATAAATTAAAATGGGTTACTGAAAAGTATTGAAATGACCCAAAATTAGGCAGAAAAGGAGGAATAGAGGAATAAAAAAAAGAGTATTAAAAAAGCCCAGAAATCAATAAATTGGCTGACTAAATCCATCTATATCAGTAATTATATGAGATATTAATTGAAGCCTAAACACTTCCAATTAAAAGAAAGATATTATCAGATTGGACCAAAAAAAAAAAAAAATCCAACTAGCTCCTACCTATAAAAGACACATTTAAAATATAAAAGTATATTATATAAATATAAAATTAGGTTGACAGTAAGTAGAAAAGACATACTGTGCAAAGAATAAGCATAAGAAGACTGGAATGATTATGTTAATAACATAAGTAGACCTTAGAACAAAGTTTATTACCAGAGATAAAGAGAAATATTTCATAATGATGAAAAGGACATTTGGTTAGGAAGAAACATATGTGTACACACCCAATAACTGAACCTCAAAATATATGAATGTACAAAAATCTATGGTGTGTTCATGCGATGTAATACTACATAAGAATAAAAAGAAGATGTACAGATGGCAAACATAGGAAAATTCTCACCATCACTAAGCATTAGGGAAATACAAACTAAATCATAGTGTAATAGTACTACACACACATGCCCTGGAATAAAGTGATAAAGACTGACCACAGCAAGCATTTAGAAAGATATGAAACAAATACAGCTCTCAGGTAAAATTGTACAACTGCACTGGAAAACAGTGTGATAATTTCATGATCTCGTGGCTGGTGGGTTCAAGCCCCGCATCAGGCTCTGTGCTGACAGCTCAGAGCCTGGATCCTGTTTTGGATTCTGTTTTCCCCCCACCTCTCTCTCTGCCCCTTCCCCACTCACATTCTGTCTCTGTCTCTTAAAAAATAAATAAGCATTAAAAAAATATTTAAAGTACGTGGCACAGAGAGGAAATGAAAGAAATGATTGCCTCCTGTTTTAGAAGAACCAGATTTTCAAAACCAAGCTTGATTCCCCACGTCCCATGAAACCTATACAGGTTTACCTTGGAGATATTGCAGGTTCAATTCCAGACCACCATAATACAGTAAATATCACAATGAAGAGAGTCAAGTGAATTTTTTGGTTTCCTGGTGCATAGAAAAGTTATGTTTATACTATCCTGTATACTATTAAGTAAACTATCCTGTATACTATATAATAATAGCATTATGTCTGAAAAAAGAAAACAACACACACACCTTAATTAAATGATACTTTATTGCTGAAAAGCACTAACCATCAACTGAGCTTTCAGCAAGTCATCTTTGCTTGGGGATGGTCTTACCTTGATGCTGATGGCTGCTGACTGATCACCAAAGGTTGATGTAGCTGTAGCAATTTCTTAAAATAAGACAACAATGACATTTGCTGCATCAATGGACTCTTCCTTTCAGGAATGATTTTTCTGTTTGATAGCATTTTGCCCAGAGTAGAACATCTTTCAAACTGGAGTCAATCCTCTCAACCACTGCCACTCCTTTATCAGCTTAATTTATGTAATATTCTAAATTCTTTTTTTTTAATTTACTTATTTATTTTGAGAGCGAGTGAGGAGGGGCAAGAGAAGGGAGGGAGGGAGGGAGGGAGAGAGAGAGAATCTCAAGCACTCTCCACACTGTCAGCACAGAGAATGACATGGGACTTGATATGAAGCTCAACATGAGGCTTGAACCCATGAACCATGAGATCACGACCTGAGCCTAAGTCAAGAGTCAGACATTTAACTGACTGAGCCACCCAGGTGCTCCCTAAATTCTTTTGTTGTCATTTCAACAATTTTCACAGTATCTTCACCAGCAGTAGATGCCATCTCAAGAAACTACTTTCTTTGCTCAACCATCAAAAGCAACTCCTCATCTATTTAAGTTTGATCATGAGAGTGCAGCAATTCAGTTGTATCTTCAAACTCCACTTCTAATTCTAGTTCTCTTGCTATGTGACCTCACCTGCAGTTACTTCCTCTGCTGAAGTCTTGAACGCCTTAAAGTCATCCACGAAGGTTAGAATCAACTTCTTCCAGGGGCACCTGGGTGGCTCTGTTGGTTGAGCATCCGACTTCGGCTCAGGTCATGATCTCATGGTTCATGAGTTCAAGCCCAGCATCGGGCTCTGTGCTGACAGCTTGGAGCCCGGAGCCTGCTTTGGATTCTATCTCCCTCTCTCTCTCTGCCCCTCTCTGGCATGCACTCTGTCTCTGTCTCTCAAAAATAAATAAATGTTAAAAACATTTTTAAAAAAGAATCAACTTCTTTAAAACTCTTGTTAATGTTGATATTTTGACTTCTGCCCATGAATCACAAATGTTCTTAACGGCCTTTAGCATGGTAAATCCTTTCAAGAAAGTCTTTGATTTACTCTGCCCAGATCCATCAGAGAAGGCACTGCCTATGGCAGGTATAGCCTTACTAAATATATTTCTTAAATAATAAGACTTGAAAGTCAAAATTACTCCTTGATCCTCGGCCACAGAACAGATGCTGTGTTAACAGGTATGAAAACAACATTAATCTCATTGCCCATCTCCATCAGAGCTCTTGGGTGACCAGGTGCATTGTCAATGAGCGGTAATATTTTGAAAGGAATCTTTTTTTCTGAGCAGTAGGTCTCAATCGTGGGCTTAAAATATTCAGTAAATTATCTCGTAAACAGATGTGCTGTCATCCAGCCTTTGTTGTTCCACTTACAATGCACAGGCAGAGTAGAGTTAGCATAATTCTTAAAGGCCCTAGGATTTTTGGAATTGTAAATGAGCACTGGCTTCAACTGAAAGTCACCAACTACATTAGCCCCCCTAATGGGGGACAAGAGAGACAGCCTGTCCTTTGAAGCTTTGAGGCCAGGCATTGACTTCTCTCTACTATGAAAGTCCTAGATGGCAGCATCTTCCAATCTCAAGCTGTTTTGTCTGTATTTAAAATCTATTGTTTAGTGTAGTCACCCTCATGAATGATCACAGCTAGATCTTCTGGAGAACTTGCTGCAGCTTCTACATCAGCACTTACTGCTTCACCTTGCATTTTTCTGCTATGGAAATGGCTTCTTTCCTTAAACCTCATGAACTAACCTCTGCGAGCTTCAAACTTTTCTTCTGCAGCTGCCCCACCTCTCTCAGCCTTCATAGAATTGAAGAGAGTTAGGACCTTTCTCTGGACTGGGCTTTGGCTGAAGGGAATGTTGTGGCTGGTTTGATCTTCTATCCAGATCACTCAAATTTTCTCCCTATCAGCAATCAGGCTGTTTCACTTTCTTATCATTAGTGTGTTAATTGGAGTAACACTTTTAATTTCCTTCAAGAACTTTTCCCTTGCGTTGACAACTTGACTAACTGTTTGGCACAAGAGGCCTAGCTTTTGGCCCATCTGGACTTTCAACATGACTTCCTCACTCAGTTCAGTCACTTCTAGCTTTTGATTTTAAAGGAGAGACATGTGACTCTTCCTTTCATTTGAATACTTAGAGGCCATTGTGGGGTTGTTAATGGGCCTAATTTCAATATTTTTGTGTCTCAGGGAATAGGGAAGCCTGAGGAGGGGCAGAGAGATGGGGGGCTAGCTGGTCAGTTATCCAATGGTGTCCCAAAACAGTTACAGTAGTAACATCAAAAATCACGGATCACGGATCACTGGGACAAATACAAGAATGAAAAAGTTTGAATATATTGTGAGAATTACCAAAATGTGACACAAAGAAACGAAGCGAGCAAATACTGTTGGAAAAACAGTGCTGACGTGCTCAATGCGGGGCTGCAGCAAAACATTCGTTTGTAAAAATCACAACATCTGTGAAATGCAAGAAAATAAGGTATGCCTATAATCTCATTCAGACTTCTCATGCTATGCATCCTGGGATTTTTGTTTATTTATTTGTTTAAGAAAATAGGTGACTATGTTTATGAAGTGAGAAATTTAGGGTTTATTTTAGTTGTCACTAAATTTGTCACTCAGCCAACAATATTTATTAACCACCCAGTGTGTAACAAGCACTTTTCTAGTCTCCGAGGATACTGTTGGGGGAGTAGATAGGGAATAACTAAAATGTTTTTAGTTAGTGGTATGTATATCATTGTATGAATCTATCTATCATCTATCTATCTATCTATCTATCTATCTATCTATGTATCTATCTACCTACACACAAATCAAGTATAGTGAACTGACACACAATTTTGAAACATCTTGGAGTATTCTGCATGGTAACAAGACCCTAGAGTTCCACTTTCAGTTCCGCCAAAATTGATGTCATATTGGACAAGTGAACTAATATTAGCTTTCTCATCTATAGAACAAAAGAGATTTGAACTATGTCACCTTTCAACTCTGAGACCTTCGGATGGAAAAATGTCTAAAGTCCTTTCCTCTTTTTTAAAATCATTAATTACATAGACTATCTTTTCCACTAATTCTGGGTGTGCATTATTAATCAATTATAGGTCTGCAGTTTAGAAGAGTTTGGATTGTGAATTATCATCTCAAACAAAAAAATTATTTATTCATTCACTCATTAAATATTCACTGATCACCGTCTATGTATAAATAACTATGCTAAGTTGTAGATATAAAGTGAAAATCAAAACAATCTTGGTCCCTAAAAATAAAAAACAAGCAAACAAAAAGACAATCTTAGTCCATGACCTTGTAGAATTTACTAGGTACAAGAGTTAAGAAAAAAGTCTTTAGATTTTGGAGGAAAATAAAGAATTCCATTTTTATAGGTGATGTCTGAGATACAGCCCAGTAGAAATGGCATGTGAGATAACCCAGGGAGATATCACCAGATAGATATTCTTTAAATCCACGAGGCTGGATGTGGTTGAGCTGAACGAGCACATACAGTGAGAGGGAAAGAAATCAAAGTCTAAATTTTTATGGAAGTTTTAAGATTTAAAGATTGGGCATTGGAAGAGTTGCCAACAAATCAGACTAAGAAGAGACGGGAAAGACAGAATGAAAACCAGAGTGTAGCATACCAAGTAGAGGGAATGATCAACTGTATCAAATACAAATTAAGTGAAAGAAGGACCCACTGAATTTGGGGAAAATTAAGGTCATTGATGCACTTGGCAAATGCACATTTGGTGGGCGGGTTGAAGCAAGATAGAAAAGTGTTGAGAAGTAATGGGGGGTGAACAAGTTGAAAATGTAAGTGGACAATATCATAGAGAAAAATGGTAGTTGGAAGGAAATATACGTTTGACAGGTTTTGTTGCTATTGTTTATCTGCTTTTTAGTGTGACTGTCTTTTGTGATATCAGGGCTAAAGGGAAGTTGATGATGAACAAAAGAAAGAATTGATGAATGAGAGCTCATAGACAGTGAGCAATGTAACCCAAAGGAGAGTGGAAGGATTTGTCTTTGACACTTTAAAGAGGCTGAAAGTAGTGGAACTATGCAGTGGGTTTGCAAAGGATGGATAAAGGAGAGAGGCAGCATGATAGAAAGTTTTGGGGCCAGACAATGGGACAGGCTCAAATCCAACCGCTTCCATTTACTAGCTTGCTCAAGTTATGCTTTTCTGGACTTCCAATTTCTTCATCTCTAAAACAGAGGAAAAGTATTACCCCTGTTATAGATTTGTGAACTTATAAGTGAGTTAACATTTATAAGAGCCCTTAAAAAATATCCGGCATAGGTGGTAGTTATTGTGGGGATGATAAAGAAGGTCCTGTTGACTTCTATTTGCTCCATGAAATGGGACAAATACAAAAACAGTGTTAACCTCTCTAGGCTCAAAGTCATGCAAATAAACAATGAGACGATTTTTTTTTTTTCCTGTTAACTTGCTACAGATTTAAAAACTGTAATACCCAGTATTGGCAATGGCGAGTGAATCAGGCCCATACCTCCATGTCTGGTGAAAGCAGAACATATACATCGTCTCCAGGAGGCAATTCGGTCATAGGAATCACAAGATTTTATGATGCCAGTAACACAGAGGTCCTCAGAGGAGGCGTGTGTGCTGTAAAGGGGGTAGAAAGTCCTGCTAGTTAGTTACATTTGACTCCATCCTCAGTTCCATGATTGGTGAAACTCCTGGGTCCTCCCCCTGGTTCCTATTAATTTCTAGGTTTATGCTCTGTGGTGTAACTGGCCTCGGGCTCCTGTGTTTGTATGCTGCCTTTGTTTCTCTTTCCAACAATTCAGCTTCTTCAAGAGTCTCCCAAAAAAATCCACTAAGGGGGGTGGGGGGTCACATCCTTGGAGTACAGTCTCACATCTTATTTCTCTCTCTTATTCCCCACCACCCATTACTTCAGGGGGTCTAAAATTCTTCTCTATTGTGCAGAGCATTCCAGCTCTTCCATATTTTCCAGTTCCATAGTTGCATATTAAACCCTTCAGCGCAAGCACCGAGAGTATTCTAAGACCTACTGTTACTGGAAGCGTCATTATCAATGGCAAATTTTACTACTACCTCAGCAATGTCATTCCCAGAACTAAATAATCAAATATTTATTTCAGTATCATAATCGCCCAAACATTGTAAACAATTTAAATACTCAACAAAAAGGGTTAATAAATCATAATTACGTATCATATAATGGAATTCTAAACAACCATTAAAATATGATTTTGGAAAGAATTTAATACGGGCAAATTCTTGCAATGCAATTTTTTAATAAACTGAGGTACAAAGAATAAAACAACCAAAATGGGGTAGCCTTTAATCTCCCTTCCCATCAACATTTTAATAAAGAGTAATGCATATAGAAGGTTATAAAATTTAGGCAGTGCAGAAAGTTACAAAATGGAAAGGGAAAGCCTTATTTCCCTCCTTCCTCTCCCCTACTACCCTCTCCATATGAACAATTGCTTTTTTACTTCCTAATTTTAAAAGGCATAAATCTGCATAAATTCACATCTATCTTTATTTTAATTTTACACAAAGGACTATACAGTTTACATTGTGTTATAACTTTTTATACTTATGATACGTTATAGAGCTCTTTCAATAATCAGCATATATATGTATATGCTATATACACATTTTAAAATATGACATAGATAATATTCCACATTGTTCCATCATATTGATATATTCTAAATTATTTGACAAGTACCCTATTTTTGGGAACTCTGGGTGCTATATTTGCTTCCAAAAATTGTTCCAATTTACACTCCAATTTATAGAGTTTTCCCACATTTTTATTGCATCCATACTGAGTGTCATTAAAATTTACACTATATATTTAAAAGGGAAAAAAAGCCCAATTTAAAAATGTAAATGAAGTCATTCAACTTCCAATTAATGAGCAAGTACTAGGTGAACTTAAAAATCATGACATGGTAGGGGCAGCTGGGTGGCTCAGTTGGTTAAGCATCTGACTTTGGTTTGGGTCATGATCTTACAGTTCATCAGTTCTACCCCTGCATAGGGCTCCGCACTGATAGTACAGAGCCTGCTTGGGATTCTCTCTCTCTCTGCTCCTCCCTCTATCACACTTTTCTCTCTCTCAAAATAAGTAAAGAAACTTTAAATAAAAGAAAAGAAAAATCACGACATGATACTACACTTTGTATAACAGAGATCAGTAAGATACGATTCTCAGCCTCTGCCTTCAATCTAATAATCCGGAGGAGAGGAGGAAGATGAGGACAAGACACAATAAAACAAAGAGGGAAGAAAAGAAAAAGAAGGAGAAACGATTTCCATGCTAAAACTAAAATGAAGAGCAGAACATGGAAGAAGAAATGATGTGTTTCCACTGGGCTTAGGAAAGGCTGCACAATACAGGTGCCATTTTACTTGGGGTTTTAAAAACAAACAGCTCCAGTTTGTTGATGCTTACTATGTACCACACACTATGCCGATTTACTTTAAGTGCATCTTCTAATTTAATCTCCATCACCATACGAGGTAGATAAGAATTGCATAGGCCTTTATAAATAAGAAAATGGAACCTGAGAAAGCTTAATTGCTTAAAGTCACACAGTTGTTGCCCCATACCTTCCATGTCCAGCTCATTTAAATCTCATAATGTTCCCCTTACGTAAGCACTGCTATTACCCCTTTTACAGGTGATAAAAATAAAACATGGAGGACTTAACTTATTTGTTCAAGGTCACAGGACAGACAAGTGGCAGAGCAGGGACGTACAGGGAGGCAATCTGATTCAGAGCCCCTTTGTCGATTCCTGTGGGGGGGGGGAACTGGATGGGGGGAGTCACCGGAAGAGGAGAGCACTGCTTGAGCCTTAGTGTAAAGGATGACTCTCGGATGGGCCAGACTCTGGAAGCACAGTGACCAGTAAGGGAGTTGTTCACGAGGGATTTAACAGGGCCAGTGTGGGTGGGAGCCGAATGAGTGTGCAGGAATGAGACACATGGCAGAGATAGAATAGAAAAGACCCAAGGACTAAATAGGTGCCTCAGTCACAGCCTGCTCAGCCTTCACCTCCCTAAACTAAAATCACAGCTCACAGGTAGCCTTACATTCCTTTCCTCTGGGTTATTTTAGAGGCCTGTTTCCAGATGCTTCTGTTAGCTTTGCAATCACTCTTGTGCAGCGTGGGCTTGAGAAAAGACAGTGCTGGTGAACTTTGCAGATCAAATAGTTCTCCTCCCTCTCTCAATCACGCACCAGTCATATGAGGTCAGGGTGGGGGGTATCGAGCAGGTTGCAAGAGAAATAGCCTCCTACCCTCCAATAGTTTCTAACAAGAATGAAGAGGTGGGTCCTAGTGACATATTTTCCAGATATCCTATCACTTGTTCTGCAGCATTTGACACGCCGGATTATTCCGTCCTTGAAACCCTACTAAGTTCTACCATACTAGTCTTACTGATTTTCTTCTGTGGAGAGCAAGATGGGGTCACTCACGTCAAGCAGTGACTTATGCCAAGCTGTGATGTAAGCAGCCAAGGGCATTGCAGCTAAGACCTGATATCGCTGAAAGCATCACAGGCTGATGACATCCAGAACTGATAACCAGCAAGCAGAACCAGAGGACGACTGCAAAGGCCCAAGACTGATTAAACCCCTTTAAAAAGGGAGGATTTTTGCAGCAAACTGTCAAATCTCTCCAGACACTGACCCTTTTATGTCTGATGGCATTAAAAAAGCAACTGCCACCCAAGATTCTGCCCAATTGATCTCTGAACGTAGCAGAGATCTTCCACTGCCTCAACATAATAAGCAGCACACGTCGAGAGCTGGCCTGGACCAGACCCAGGCCTCATCCCAACTGCATGCTCACTGACTGACTTCGCGTTTAGTTTGTTAACTCCTTACCCTTCGTTGTCTCTTGTTTGTTGTATGACTTTGTATTGGGCTTTGCCTGGTATGATGTGTATGAAGCCAAGTTAAGTGTGTAGGGAAATGCCATTGAGTTTGGAATTCTGAACCTGCTTTACATTATTAACCTTGCTTTATGATTGAATAAAGCTGACACCGTCGAAAGACACAACTCGTGTGTGTGCCTTCATAGCATGCTTGTGACATCCTCCTGCCTCTCTAACTTGCCTTTCCATTCCACTTAAACATGGTCTGTTCCTTCACCTGCCTGCCTCTTAAAGGACCAATGTGCCCCATGGTTTGTTCAGCATCCTTCGATTCTCCCTTGTCTGCTTCTGGTACAATCTCAAATAAATTCACTTAGAATCTTTTCATTGTCAATTTACAGAAATAAGAGGACCTAAACTTCTTATTTATTTCACTATGTTCCTTCAGGAGAACATATTAAGCTTGTAATATTCATATAGCTTTGGCTAGAACTCGTTTCTGAGAAGGTCACATGGGTCAACTTTACCTACTTCCTTTTCTCAGCGGGTCTGATGATTGGCTCCTTGACTACATTCATGCCTAGGCTTCTGCACTGCTTTCAGCTACTATGCATAAACACTTTATGTAGCCCAATCTAGTTATTAGGAATCTATATCAGTAGTTCCCAGATTTTACAACATATTGGAATCACCTAAGGATTCTTAAAAAAAAATACTGGCACTCTGTCTCCACCCCAGACAGGCTGATTTAATTGGCATGGGGTGGGACTTAGACACTGGACTTTAAAAAAGCTTACCATATGGGGGTGCCTGGGTGGCTCAGTCGGTTGAGCATCTGACTTCGGCTAAGGTCAAGATCCCATGGTTCGTGATTTCGACCCACGTTGGGCTGTGTGCTGACAGCTCAGAGCCTGGGGCCTGTGTCTCCCTGAATCTCCCTGAGATTCTGTGTCTCCCTCTCTCTCTGCCCCTCTCCTGCTCATGCTCTGTCTCTCTGTCTGTCTCTCTCTCTCTCTCTCAAAGGTAAAAGCTTACCATATGATCCTAATGTGCAACAAAATTTGGAAACTACTACCTCCTTTGGTGGTTCTCACACCCAGTTACTCAATGGAAACACTTAGGAAGTTTCTTAAAAAAAAAATGTGGATTTCTGAGTCCTACCTTAGGCCTCAGCCAGTGGTACTCAGCAATCTTGAGTTTGTAGAAGTCTTCTGGTGAACGGATACTGAGACTGACTTCCTGCCATGCATGCAACTTGGAGTGGGCCTTTATGGCTGGATTACTACTGTCTTCATTCCAGTTTTTTGAATGGCACCATAACATAACTGGCCCCTGTATCCTGAGAATGGTCTATAGCTTCTGTTCTGATCCATGTTTTTGCGTTCAACTCATGTATATAAGATCCCGAAGACATTTGGCTGTCATCTCATGTACACTTCATTTTCAACTGTGGCCATAATTGAATTGATAATTTTTTGTTTTGTGTTGTATTTCTCTTCTCTGCCTCATCCAGGTGAGTATCACCCTCATCTACACTGATGTACAAGTCCCAAGTCTAGCCACCATCTTTGAATTCTCTTCTCGTAAGCCCGCAGCTAATAGTAACTAAGTCTGCTGCACTAAATTCTATCCTGTTGGTTCTCTCCATTTTGCAGATTATAATCTATTTTAGATTCATACTATCTCCCAACCAGAGACCTTTTAATAACCTAGCTGATCTCTCTGCCCGCTGATTTCCTGACTGCTAATCTCAGCTTTCTTCAAATCTCAGCTAGATTCAAATCTAGCATACAAAGCGCTTCATGAGTTTTGCCTTCAGCCTCAGTTTCTCAGGACAAAGTTTCCCTTTCGTGTGAATCACCTGGGACCCCTCTCAAGACCTGAACCAGATTCCCTGGAGGAAGAGCCCCAGCTATCTAATATTTAACAAGCCTTAGCTGATTCTGCTGATCTCACAAGATGGAGAAACCAAGCCCTCAGACACTCCCATTCCTCTTGTCATTTTAGAAAGCCAATTTGCATGAGGTTTCCAGAATAAACTACACTGTGCCATGTCTACTGTGTCATTTGTCTGTGCCTTTCCACCTGGCTTACTTCTACTTATCCCTAAGGTCCCCTCATGGGGTGGAGTCTCCTGACTCTTCAGGTGCCACTCTTCTGTGCTCTTCTGTATTTCTACAACACCTCGCGCCCACCCGTATTCCACCATTTGCCACCTTGTTATTTTCTTATCTAACTTCCCCACTAGAATTTGAATTCTTTGATGATACATACTACATCTTGGTTTTCTTTTTCTTTTTATCCCCAGATTCCAGCACAATGTTTTGTATAATAAATGTTTGTTGTATGCATTACTAGAAAATGTAAACAGAGGAGTCCATTATTAAGTAAACAGGGTTGTCAAAAGCCTGGGCAGATTTAGCAATACAGACAACTATCCGAATTTGAATTTAAGGCTGGAGGTCGTGTACTAACAACAATTTAAAATACAAGCAGATATACACAGAGAGAATCATAGCGTAAGTACTGTGTCAGTCAAAATTTTAATTGCAAGTCGTAGACACTGATACAGGCTGATTGGAATGGAAAAGAAATGTATAGAAAGGTTATTGGGAAGCTGACAGAATTTCCAGGAAGACTAAGATGCCAGCTTTTGGAAACAGGCAGGAACAAAGGGAGGCTGAGCGGCTAGAATCACAGCCACTGCTGAACAATGGAGGCTGCAGCTCTTACACCTGTCTCTACCAGCACAGGGCACGATTATGCCGTTGGCACAGCTTCCAGAAACTGTTGCTGAGGCCGCTGTTGCTAAAATGAATTCTCTACTTCTCCTATTCCTTGCCTCCCTCACTCCAGATTCAAATCTCAGAAGGGTTCTGGTGACTGGACAGGTTTAGGTCCGGGTGTGTGTGACAGAGGGTGCAGCGAAAGCATACTTCTGGACTTCGTGCATGTGCAACAAAGGTTCCAACCTTGGAGAATTCTTCCAATAAAGGCAGGAGTTCAGATGCTGGGTAGACAATTTAAAAAAAATTCATTTCTAATTTTATACAATATTATAAAATGGTAAAATTAATTAAAATCCTAGGGTTCTGTTAAATTAATTCCTGAGTAAAATAACAACATTCACTACATACTGTGACAACGGACTCAAGTCTTCAGGCAGCAATCACTGCAGCAGAGATTCCTCCCAGGACTCCTGGAGAAGGAATAGGAATTCAGAGGAAAAAGTTAGGTTCCACATACTGGGAAGAGAGAGGACAGGGCTGGGCCCCAGGGTGTGGGTCAAGAGTTTTGTAACGGGGCAGATGGAACTGAAGCCAAAGAGTGCGAAAAAAAGCATAAGTTGAAAATGATTGCCTCATACGGGGGGAAGTATTCAAGGTTAATTGGTTCATTTGAAATTTTATTTCTTTGTTTTCACTTAAAGAAAGTCTTCTTTGTCAAAGGGTATGTAACTTTAAAAACGTAAGCAATATTGAAAAATGCAAACAAGAAACTTTAAACATTAATCGCTTCAAATCCTGCCCCTATGAAATGGCCATTAACAGTAGCAGAACATCATTCTAACCAACTCCGTACATATGTTTACAGATAGAAGCGTCTGGACTGCCACATCACACTGCTCCAGAGGTCACCATTCATATAGAATGCACATTACAAAGGTAGACGACTAGATGGACGGATGGACTGATGGATGGATGGACTTTTGTTAAATGGTCTCATGTTAATAAAAGTAACAGTTTTGATTTTAATCAATAGAGAAAAAGTTAGATCAATGACTTCAAAGATGTCTCTTCATCACAAAATACGTAATTTCCTCTGTAAAAAAAACCCTAGCATTAAAAAAACAAGAGATGAAAATTGTTATTAAAAATTTTTTCTTAATATCTATTTTTTTTAATTTTTTTAACGTTTATTTATTTTTGAGACAGAGAGAGACAGAGCATGAACGGGGGAGGGTCAGAGAGAGAGGGAGACACAGAATCGGAAGCAGGCTCCAGGCTCTGAGCCATCAGCCCAGAGCCCGACGCGGGGCTCGAACTCACGGACCGTGAGATCGTGACCTGAGCTGAAGTCGGAGGCTTAACCGACTGAGCCACCCAGGCGCCCCATTAATATCTATTTTTGAGAAAGAGAGAGAGAGCACGCGAACACGTGCTAGCAGGGAAGGGGCAGAGAGAGGGAGACACAGAATCGGAAGCAGGTTCCAGGTTCTGAGCTGTCAGCACAGAGCCTGACGTGGGGCTCGAACCCACGAACAGCGAGATCATGACCTGAGTTGAAGTTGGACGCTTAACCGACTGAGCCATCCAGGCGCCCCCCCCCCCCTCCAAAGATTGCTACTTTTTTTGTTTCAACTAAGTGTTTGGTTTTAGACACTATCAGTAGACTCAGTGCTACGAGACATGAGAACTTGAGCACTCTTAAACTTCTTGTAACCTGCTCCTCTCAATCTTGCCATATCTGTGCGTTGTTTTCCTTCTATCCTGTCAAGACTTCTGGTAGTTATGTTTGGTTGTCATTTTCCAGTATTCTGTAATGGAAATGGATTAATTGCTCAGCACATGTCCTTTTGCCATCTACTTATCCATTCCTTGGTTTTTTATTTTGACTCATTTTGTTATACAGTTCAATTTTTGTCATCAAATAAGTATATTTTTCTTTACAGGGAAAACTAAGTATATTCCCTGAAGTTTTCCTTGGTTAACTATGTTTTTTTTTACTTACATGACACCATGCCTGGAAAAATGTTCTCTGATCCTGCTTTCTTTACTTCAGAACTTTTTACATTTCTCCATGGTCTCTGGTATTGATTATTGCTGTGGACAGAAGTGAGATGCCAGCCTTTTTGTGGTTGTTGTTGTTGTTTTTCTTTTGTCGATTATTTGCTTTTTTTGCCTAGATATTAGATTATTTTTTAAAATTAATTATTTTTATGTAAATTTTAGTTAGTTAACATACAGTGCAATATTGGTTTCCGGAGTAGAATTCAGTGATTCATCTCTTACATACATTACCCAGTGCGTATCACAAGTGCCCTCTTTAATACATATCACCTATCTGGCCCATCTCCAACCCATCTCCCTCCATCAACCCTAAGTTTGTTCTCTATCATTAAGAATCTCTCATGACTTGTTACCCTCTCTTCTCTTTCTACTCCCTCCTTCCCATATGTTCATCTGTTTTGTTTCTTTAATTCCACATATGAGTGACATCATACAGTATTCGTCTTTCTCTGACTGACTTACTTCGGTTAGCATAATACATTCTAGCTCAATCCATCAATCCATGTTTTTGCAAATGGCAAGATTTAATTCTTTTTGATGGCTGAGTAATATTCCATTATATATATATATATATATATATATATATATATATAAAACATTTAATTGTCTATTATATATATTATAATATATATTATATATTCCCTGACCCTCAGTCAGGGAAAAAGAACTACTGCAAATTAAAGGCATTATAATGCATTTATAATGCCTTTATAATGCATTATAATGCCTTTAATTTGCAGTAGTTCTTTTTCCCTGACTGGGGAGTTCCCACCAGGGAATGAGCTTCCCTGATGAAGAGAAACAGGTCAGCTGCAGGGCACCTGGGTGTTCAGTTGGTTAAGTGTCCGACTTTGGCTCAGGTCATGATCTTGAGGTTCGTGACTTTGAGCCCTGCGTCAGGCTCTGTACTGACAGCTCAGAGCCTGGAGCCTGCTTTGGATTCTGTGTCTCCCTCTCTCTCTGCCCCTCCCCCACTCACTCTCTGTCCCCCCCGCCAAAAATAAATAAACATTAAAAAAAATTAACAACAACAACAAAAGAAACAGGTCAGCTGCAATGGAATCCTTATAATATATAGTTATAATCTATAATATAAATACACATGTCTTCTTTTATCCATTCATCTGACTATTCGTTTTTATACTTTCCATACTTTCAAATTCAACAAGTAAGCCAGAAGTTTCCTGGAACGGAGAATTCCTTATCTAATTATTTTTATTCTTATTACAATTTGAGGTACGATTATTGCTATCATGACTTTGGCAGTCCTGAGAAAGAGTTCTTCAGCAACTTTGAAAAGTTAGGGTTATGAGTGTGTCAAGAAGAATGCCAGATGCTGTCTCTGATTCTGATTTTGTTTCTAGTTCCATTCTCTTTGGATTTTGTTCTTTCTCGTGTTCAAGCAAATCCTGTAGCTCTTCTTGGGTAGCTTGAAGTACTTCCCTGCACTGAACAATTTCTGGAAAGATGAGGTAAAGAAGTAACAGGAGTAGAAATTATTGTTACTAGGGAGGAGAGTGCTTTTGGTGGAGGGCTGTAGCGAGTTCTGCACATAGCAAGTGTGGTAGACCAGATGTATTATCTGGAAATAAGTTTTGTGAGATTCTTTCTGCCTGGCCAATGGTCTGTGATTTGTGATAGGTAGATAGATAGATAGATAGATAGATATGGATAGAAGGGTCTGAAGAGAATTTTCTTTCTAGAATGAGTAGATGAGGTGGTTGGGAGTCCATGAAGGCAAAATACTTCTGCATAGGCCTCCCATGCAGAAATAATTTGTGTCATTTTGTCGAGGGAATCTACTTCCACCAAGAGGATTTTGTATCTTAGGAAAGAAAAGGGGAAGATCCAGTAATAAAATAACAGGTGATATTATGCCAGAGGTGCTTGTGGGTCAAGGGGCTTAAAATAATTATTCCAGATCCTTAGATCTACTTTGCCTGTATGCATGTGACATAAAAGCATGTATACTGGACACGGATTTAGCAAAGTTAGAGTCATCAGAAATTCCAGAGGATCATTTCAAATAGTTTTAGTGGGCCACAGCGCCTGTACATGGCGGAAGGATCGCATTTGTGGGTGTGCATCTTATGCCAACACACGTATCTTGCTGGTTTGGTTAAAAAGTCTCTCAGCTATCACTGGACCATACTGCTGGAGGCTCTGGATCCTGAGTAAGTGCTGTGCATATAAGCGTTGGTTGGCTTCCCTGGATTGTCTTCCTCAACCCTGACAGAGGCTGAAAGATCACAAAGGGTTTGCATTAGAATATTTCTTGTGATAGGCTGGTCTTGTGCCTTATAGAGCAGTGTCTTTGTGGTTGTTGAGGCTCCTGTCTCTCATTAGCAATACAGAGCTCCCCTCTGCAGAAGCAAGACCAGTTCTCAAGTGTGTAAGAGCTACTCACAGCTTGTAAGTGAGGTGTGGATGTATCTCAGGGTACTGAGCCCCTTTAATTCAAGAATTCTTAGAAGTTAGTTACCTATGTAAAAAAAATTAGGAAATGGCCTATAAAAGTTCAGATTTCCACCTTTTCTTGTAAAATGAGATATGATAGTCATGCCAAGTGTACATTTCCAACGGCATCACCAGATCCAGAGGTGCTAAGGAGAGCCGAGAAGTAGGTGTCCTTTTGACATGGGGCTGTGCTCCCCAGTTCACCAGAGTCCCCACCAGTTTTTATCCTCGCGATACAGAGGCCAGTGGCCAGTTCCCAGTTACGGTTACACTGGAACTTTTATGTCTCTTGTAGTAAAGTCAAGAGGAACATGACCTACCTCCTAGGCTTTACCTCTACCATAAGTGAAGACACGCAAGATAAACTGAGAGGATAATGGATTTCTTTTTCATAGCCTCCTTCACTTATTGATATTACCTGATGGGAAACTCTAAGCACCTGAGTTTATGACTGTTGCTTTAGAAGGGCAAGGTGGATCAGGTAGGTCAAGATCAGGATATACACAAACATGATGGTTAGATGTAGAAAAGGACAGTTCCTCCCATGTCACCAGTACTTATCTTTGTCATGTAGGAGTAAGGATGCTTAGGAGTAGGGATGAGACTCCTGGGGGGAGAAAAGTCCATGGTAATAAGGGACCAGTGGATGTCTTTAGTTGTTTGCAGTCACATATAGCTTGCTGACTTTCCTCCCTGAGTTCTACTCTTATCAAATTATGATGTGATTTTTTTTTAATTTTAAAAAAAAATTTTTAACATTTATTTTTGAGAGAGACAGATAGAGCTTAAGCAGGGGAGGGGCAGAGAGAGAGGGAGACACAAAATCTGAAGCAGGCTCCAGGCTCCGAGCTGTCAGCACAGAGCCCGATGCGGGCTCGAACCCACGGACGGTGAGATCATGACCTGAGCCGAAGTCAGACGCCCAACCGACTGAGCTACCCAGGCGCCCCTCTGATGTGATTTATTGTAAGTTCCCTGCTTACTCTCCATGCCTGAACTACTATGCCAATTAGCAGTTTGTGTGTGAGCTTCACCGATGACTCCAGGCTAAGCATCCTTATAAGCGGTGGTTCCAAAATCATCTGAGTTCCATACCAGCCAGCCACTTTGCAACTACGCAGTCATGTGAGATATTATCCTTGTATGAGTTGTCACCTCGCTTTCCTTGGTCCAGCTTTCAACTTCCTTACAGTTCTTAAAATTATTTTTAAATTTATCTTGGAATGACTAATATATTCCCTTGGTTCAAATTCAAAAAGTAAAAAGGGCATATAGTGAAACGTCTTCCTCCCACACCTGTCCCTCAATCATCCAGTGCTCTTCACTGAAGGGAAATAATATCACCAGCCTCTAATATATCACTTCAAAAATTATTTAGGCAAATATTTCTCGAAGTGTGATCCGTGGACCCCTGGGGGTTTCCACGCTGCACTGAGGGAGTCTGTGAGATCAAAACCACTTCGTAATGGTAATGAGACATCATTTGCCATTTTCACTGTGGGCATTTGCCCTGGTGGCGCAAAAGCAACGTTGGACAAAATCACTGGAACTTTGACATGAACCAAGACGGTACACTACACTGTACCAGGAACCATTATAGTGTTCCCTCCCACATGCTCACAGATGAAAACATTCAAATTTCACTTAATGTCTTTGCTGAGCAAGAAAAGCTTATAATTTTATTAAATCTTGACTCTAGAGTCAGTCTGATGCAAAAGCGAAGTACATAAAAAGTGCTTTTGCTGCATACGAAAGTACTGGTTTAGCTCAAGGAAATGCACTTGCTGGTTGTTGGATTTGCAAACCCAACTGGCTGACTTTTCATGGAACGCCATTTTTTACTTGAAACAATGACAAACTATGGTTATTCATACAAGTGTTTGGCAAACATTTCCTTGAAAATGAACAAAATGTGCCTGTTACTTCAAGAAAAACAAATGATGGTATGAGCTGCAAATTACTAAATTTGAGCTTTTAAATACAAATTAGAATTTTGGAAAACTTGTATCCACCACTGTGACCTCCATAGCTTCTCAGTATCTATAAACTGTTCTGGTGGAATTGCTGGTGAATTGGCAAATGCAATTTTTTGACATTGTAAAATGAGATGTATTAACATTTAAAAGATCTGTATAACTCAGTGGACTAATATTTCCCAAATGACCAATGCATAATCTTAAAAAAATCATGCATGGGTAAAAGAACCATCCAAAGTGGAAGGCAGACAATGGATTTCAACATAACTGGGTATGAATAGCTCTTTGATAGAGTTTCAGATACTAGATTGCAATTAACCTTTAAGAAACTACTAGTTGTTGAGTTTTGGTATAATATCAAAGAAGAATACCTACAATTATCTGGAAAAGTTGACAATACTTGTCTGCTTTCCAACCTCTTATCTGTGAGAAACCAGATCTTAATCCATATCAGTACATATATATCTTCCTTATTCTTTTTATGGCTATATATTATCTCTTTGTAAGAATAAACTATAATTTTTAAAACTAGTCCCATACTGATACATTTTTTGCAACTTATTTTGTTCTTCTAAACAATGCTGCAGTAAGTGACCCTGTACCTATGTTATGTCACACACGTAGGGGCAAATCCATAGGACAGAATTAGAAATGCTGGTCAAAGATTTAAATGGATTTGTAATTTTGATATATGTTGCAAAACTTACAAACTCATGCTTTTTTTGAACAAAGTAAGTAATTTATGACAGCTTTATAAAAATAGATTGCATCAATGTTATATTAAATTGTGATCAGGTAAATATAACAGAGTTGAATGGCATGTACATACACACATATGCAACTTACGTGTTTGGGAGCAAAAATTGATTTAAAAGAATAAAAATTAAGAAAGGTGTAAAGTTGGGGCACTTGGATGGCTCAGTTAGTTAAGCATTCAACTTCAACTCAGGTCATGATCTCATGGTTTGTGAGTTCAAGCCCTGCATCGGGCTCTGTGCTGACAGCTCAGGGCCCGGAGCCTGCTTCGGATTTTGTGTCTCCCTCTCTCTCTCTGCCCCTCCCCCACTTGCACTCTATACCCCTCTCAAAAAAATAAAAAATTTAAAAATTAAAAAAAAAGAAGGGTGTAAAATCTATTACAATATACAAAATATATTGTTGATTGTCCATTAATCTCCTATATCATGAAAGTAATTTGGGAGAGGCCGTAAGTTTTGGGCATTTGTTCAGTATTTAGTTGACATAATTTGGCAACTTTTGCGTGAGGCCTTGAGGCAGCTGACACTGACTGCACCAGTGAACACAAGGCCTCACCATTTCTAAATTCCAAGTTCATGGTGGCCATGGGAGGAGATAGTGCTTGTCATTACAGAGGCAAGATTTCAGAGTGGGGTGGAGCTGTATTCCAGGCAAAGACTGATGGAGACAGACAAGGTGAGTTCTTGGGTTCTTGCTTGGATACTGCAGGTGTTTACAGCTCATAGATATGGGCTAGTAAGTGATATAATGAAATATCTCCGGGGGGGGGGTGTGTGGATTTTTTTTTTAAATCTTAACATTTTCAAATAGTTTAAAGAAATGAAAGTTCTTAGTTCCCTCCCCTCTGTCCCCAAACTAACCATCACAATTTTTCTTTTGGCATTTATTGATCTTTTGCTCATTACCGGGTGCCCTATATCTTCCATTCCATCTTCAGATATCAACTTAAATGCCATCTCCTCCAGAAAACGTCCCAAGTTTCCCTTGAACTCAACAAAATTATTTTTCTTTATACTCCCATAGGACTTTTTACTTCCTCTGCCATAGCATATATTATGATGTATTATAACTGCCTATTTATTTACAAGATTTACACTATATCTTACATCCTAATGGGAGTGCTGACATGTGTCTTATTCAATGTTTTTTTCCTAGAACCCAGGATAGTGCCTGGTATATAGTAGGCACTCAATAAATATTTGTCAAATTAATGAATAAACAGAAGGATTAATTTAGCTAGAACATGGGCTCAACGCATCTGGAAATTTTCATTTAAAGGCCTCAAATCTCCTAGCAACTATTGTATTTTATTAGTTCATTATTTTATTTTATTTTGGAGAGAGAGAGAGAGTGTGTGTGTGAGCAGGGGAGAGGGGCAGAGGCAGAGAGAGAATCTTAAGCAGACTCCACGCTCAGCACAGAGCCTGAGGGAGGGCTCAATCCCACAACCCTGGGATCATGACCTGAGCTGAAATCAAGAATCAGATGCTCAGCCGACTGAGCCACCCAGGCGCCCCTCATAGCAGCTACTTTAAATAGCAATATTTTCACATCATTTGTTTTACTGTTTCATGTAAAATTCTAGCAAAATAAATACACATGATATCTCTAATGTGGATATAATATGGTTTGGTACAATATAGAAAGCTGTTTTCGGGGCACTTGGGTGGCTCAGTTGGTTATGCTTCTGATTCTTGGTTTTGGCTCAGGTCATGATCTCACAACTCGTGAGTTCAAGTCCCCATCAGGCTCTGTGCTGACAGCGTGGAGCCTGCTTGGGATTCTTTGCCTCCCTCTGTCTTTGCCCCTCCCCCGCTCTCTCTCCTTCTGTCTCTCTCAAAAATAAGTACACATTTTTTAATAATTAAAAAAAGGAGAAAGCTATTTTTTCTCTGTTGTCTCTACTTTCCCTAGTAATATTAGTGCTATTTGCCTTACTTGCCATCAATGCAACTTTGAGCCAAAGAAGAGGAAAATGAATTCTCCACAAAGCAATAGGATAAACCACTTAAGAAAAGTAGCAAACAATAAGTTAGTATAATATACACATAACAGCCCGGTGAAAGCAGTCTTTAAATGGCACTATTAAGTATGAGATTACTTTTCCATATTGACCAAAATTGATTTATTTTCCTTGGTTTGGTTTCTAAACTACCTTAGGCCAACCAAAGCAAATAGAATCTCAAGATACGGGGTAACTTATTATCATCTTTTAATTCCAAAAAAGCTTCCCATGTGTCAACTTACTGTGATCAAGGATCAAGTGAGGAGAAACTCTTGAAAAGAGGAAGTGTCAGGAAGATGCTCCTTGCTACCTCTCCACTTTTCTGAAAGGTCAAATCCTATTCATTTATTCTGAGAAGACTTCTCCCGTGCTTCCATTCCAGCCAGAACGTATTATTCCCTTTCCTGGGTTTTTCACATATGTCCCTAGTTCTGTGTTTGATCTTGTGTCTTTGGACAGAAAATGCACTTCTTGGGGGTCCATCCTGAGTTTTCTTGAGCGATCCAGCACAGTGACTCACATATGCTGATGGTCCGTAGATATTTGTTGGATGCCTTAGCATCTCTGCGGTGACTTGCCCTATTGTCTATGTGGACATCTGATGTAGAGAACCAGGGTATTCAGAGCAGGTGGAAATATGAAGCCAAACTCTTAAAAATACAGAAAGGTTTCAGCAAGTACAAGAGGATTTAAATGAAGAGGGTAAGAATCATTTCAAGGACATCACAGCTTAACTTAAGCACTGGGGACAGACCTGGTTCAAATCTTGACATGAACATTTGTAAGTTTGTATTCTTTGCTAGAGGACTTAACCTCTCTAAACTTTAGTGTGTTCATCTGTAAACTGAGGATAATAAGAGCAACTACCTATGTTAGGCAGAATTCTAAGATGGCCCCAAAGGTTTCCCCCAACTGGTACATACACTCCCATTATAATTGCCTCTCCTTGACTATGGGAGGGACCTGTGATGGAATTTTACTCTGGTGATTAGAGCATGGTGTGTGACGAAAGTGAAGACATTTTTCAGATGAAATTAAGTCTCTTAATCATTTAACTTGGAGCTAATCAAAAAGGGAGATAATGCTGGGTGGGTCTGACCTAACTAGGTGAGCCCTTAAAAGGAGAGTCCAGGGTTTTCCTGAAGGGAAAGAGATTTTGCGGCCCTGCTTGAAGAAGCAAACTGCCTTGTTGTGAGAGGCCTAGAGATAGGGTCATGTAACAGAAACTGCAGCCTCCATTTGATAGCCAGCAAGAGAAGGGAACTTCAGTCCTACAATCACAAGGTGCAGAATTCTGCCAACAACCGTGCAAACCTCAGAGGACTCCAAACCCCAGTTGAGAGCTTAGCCCTGGCTGACATATTGACTGTAGCATTGAGAGGCCCCCAATCTCAGGTATGCCTAGAGCCCTAACCCAAAGAAACTGCGATAATAAACATGTGTTATTTGTCAGCAGCTACACTCATGGCCATTTGTTATACAACAAAGGGAAACAAATAGGCCACCTTATGGGGAAAGTTTTTAGGTTATAAGCAACTGATTCTGGCTAACATTAGATTTTTTTAAAAAGCAGAATATATTGGAACACAATTTGGTATGTCAAAGGGTTGAAGGAAAAATTAGATGATCGGGCCTTGGGGTAACAGGGACCAGGGCTACTCTGAGGTTAGTATTCAGGAATTTTGGGGGGGGGGTGTAGTTTGAAATAACTTACCTCCAACCACCATACCTTTGTCACTTGGCCCATGAATCAGATTCGCCTGACAGTGTAATTGGCCTCACTTCCATTACCCATGCTTCCTTGAGGTCAGGACGTGTTAGAACTGACAGACCGCCCCCCGCCCCCAAGACCACAGGGAATAAGACTGGGAGTTCTCCGGGGACCATGCGGTGATGTTAACGAAAGAAGAGGAAAGGAATCTGGGGAAGCCACAAACAAAATAAATGCACCTTGGTCCCTATAGTGTTGTTGAAAAGACATGAGATAATACAGACAAAGTGCATAACACAGTTCTTGGCGCCCCGTAATCACTCAGTGAATTTTAACCGTAATTATTAAGCACAAGGGGGCCTGAACTTCATGTTGACAGTAAAATTAAGAACACTGTCTCTGAAGATGAAAAGAGAAATCCCATCTTGATGAGGGAAAAATTTCCCTAGCACTCAAGAAGACAGGCTTAAGTGCCTGTTGCTACCTTGATGATTTATAATTAAAGGGTTATCAGAGGATAGAAAGTTCTAGATTCCTAAGTGCTATTTGTGCTGATTATTGCCATGTACTCAAAACCAAACCAGCTATGAGACAGAATGCTTCAGACTCTGTGGGTCAGGGAGGGAAGCCAACTGATGGTGGCTATATGTCTTCTCACAAAACTCTTAATGGTTGGCTCACGGCTCCGCTTGTAAATATGCTGGACAGTGTCTAAGCCCAACCATCCATGTTTAAATTACGGCTTTCAATTTGAAATTTTAGAAAATTAATTCCAATATGAGATGATAGCCATGTTTACTAAGGACCATGAATAAAATCTATATCAGCTGTGAGTACCTGGTATTGAGGGATGTGGTGGTGTTTTTAAGGTGGGCTTTCCTTTGACCTTTCAGTTGGTGAGTGCCATTGGTCAGTAAACCCCTTCTGAGGGAGGCCCATCTAATCGGGTGGTGTCATTTCCAGCCTGGAACAGCACTGATGGCTGAATTTAACTTCCGTTCCATTCTGTTCTCCTCTGTAAGTATTTATTGAGCCCCCGTTATGCACAATGAACTGCATTAAGGGCTATGCTAGATTAAAAAAATGAAGAAATGAGACAGAGCTCCTGCCCTTAGGGTATTTTATTATCTCAAAAGAGAGACAAAAGTTTACAAGGACCAGACACAATATAGAGCAGAATGTGGCAAGTGCTAAAATAGATACAGAGACAGAGGAAACCTTTAAATTTCCAGTGTAATTACACCTGGACTTTTTCACTGTAGAGGTAGAATTTGAGCCTTTTTCAGTTTATATGTTCCTCTGGGACAGTTAGCACTTTATTTATTTATTTATTTACTTACTTACTTACTTTTTGAATTCCCAGTACCCAGAATAGTCCTTGGCATTTAATATATGTGACTAAAAATATGAATTAGAAAAAAATTTAAATTGTAAAATACACATAACATAAAATTGACCATTTCATTTTATTTTTAATGTTAATTTATTTTTGAAAGAGAGAGAGAGAGACACAGAGCACGAGTGGGGAAGGGACAGAGAGGGAGGGAGACACAGAATCAGAAGCAGGCTCCAGGCTCTGAGCTGTCAGCACAGAGCCCGACGCGGGGCTCAAACTCATGAACCACGAGATCATGACCTGAGCTGAAGTTGGACGCTTAACCAACTGAGCCACCCAGGTGCCCCCAAATTGACCGTTTTAACCATCTTTAATTGTACAGTACAGTGGTATTAAGTAAATTTGTATTGTTGCAAAACCATCACCACCATCCATCTTCAGAGTTTTTTTCATCTTGTAAAACTGAAACTCTGTACCCATTGAACAATAACTCCCCGTTTCCCCTCCTCCCTGCCCCTGGCAATCACCGTTCTACTCTCTGTCTCTGTGAATTTGACTACTTTGGGTATCTCATAGAATTGGAATCCTACAGTACTTGTCCTTTTGTGCCTGGCTTATGTCACGGAACCTGTCTTCAAGGTTCATCCATGTTACAGCATGTGTCAGAATCTCCATCCTGTTTTAAGGCTTACTAATATTCCATTGTATGTATATATCACATTTCATGTATCCGTTCTGTTGATGGCCATTTGTGCTGTTCCCACCTTTTGCTGTTGTGAATATGCAATATGAAATATCTGTTCAAGAGAGTTAGAAATTTTGATAGGTCATGGGGGGGGCAGAGACAGGGCATTTTAAGCTTGGGAAATAGCATGGGCCGAAGCAAAGACAAGTAACAAGGCATTGGGCTTGCTTTGCATGGCTTCCTCGTGGTTTTGTGGGGTGTAGTACCTGAAGATGGAAAGATCCATCTATTCCAGTGCTTGAAGGGCACTAAGATGAACATTTTCTAAAGTTATGAGGAACCATTTAGGGATTCGGAGCAGGGGAGTAACATTACCTACTTTATACCTGAGGAAAGTAATTGTAGTGGAAAGGATACGGGTAGAGATACAGGGTAATAATCCTGGCAGGAGACAAAGTAGTAAAAGGCGGAAGAGGGTGTAGAGGAGAGATTATTACACAGGAACAATCAGTAGGATCTGTCGACAACTGGGCATGGGTGGTAGGAAGAGGAAGTTGCACTTCAATCAGTGACTGAGAGAACAGTGACATTATAAACTGGGATGAAGAATGTGGAAGGAAGAAGCAGGCGAAAACAATAGTTACCCTTTATTAAGCTCTTCTGAGTTAGGTGCCTTCCATGCATTATGTCATTTAATCTTGATAATGGTCCCTGAAGTAGGGGTTATTATACTTGGGGGGAAACTCAGTTTGGGTAGATTAAGTTATGAAGATCTGGTTAAGTGATAGAATTGGGACCCTCACTCAGTTGGAATTCCAAAGTTGAAGGCTTTGTTCTTATAACCCCCACACCATTCCATTGTCTTCAAACACACAGAATATACGTGTGGATTCATCTCTCAAGAAATCATAAATGTAGCTCGGTAGAATGATCTCATACAAAAATATAGCCAGGAGTTCTTTACACAGTGGTGAGTTCTTCAAATGATGCTGGGTGGGTACATGAGTTCACTCAAGAGAGAATGTAGAGACAGAAGGGAAGACCAGAAGCTAATTCCAGAAGCACTCATATTTATCAAGCGGGAGGGGGAAAAAGGACGAAGCCTGAGGGACAAGAGAACATTGAGAACAGTGAACTGGCAACAAGTTCGAACGAAAAGACAGTTTCAGAGAAGGGATTAGTCAACACTGTCAAATCTAGAATCTTAAATAGAAAGTGGACTGTGGTCAGTAGATTTGACATTTAGGAAGTCATTGGAGACTCTACAGAGAAGAGGGAATATATAGCAGTGCCCATGGATTGAAGAATGAATGAGAGATGAAGAAATGAAGAAAGTGAATGTAAACTACTTGTTTAAGAAGTTTGGCAGCAAAGCAAAGGAGAAATTATGGCACAGTATTTGAAAGGGCATAGAGTTGACAGAAGGTTTTCTTTTTCTGGATTGGGAAGATAAGCATGAGTATGTTTTTTGGCTGTGAAAAAGCCAGGGCAGAATAACGGACTGTAAATGTTGGGAGACTCATGAAAATTCGTGAGGTACTAGAGAGAGTGTGACCAAGAGCGCAGTTAGAGGCACAGCCTGGGGAAGGAGTAGGGAAGTTTTCCCCTGGAGATGGGAGAGGAAAGGAGAGAGATTTGGAAGTCGAAGGAAAGAGTTGCAGAAGCTTGTGTTGGGAGAGAACGCTGGAGCGGAGTCTGACCTTGAGATGAGTAAACAGCTGATTTGGCCATGAAAGACGGAGTCAACTAGAGACAGATGAATAAATTATCCAGCTTAGCTGGGGACCCCTCTGAGTTAGGATTTTTTGTTTTGTTTTGTTTTATTATTGAAGTTTAGTTGATATACAATGTTATGTTAGTTTCAGATGTGTAACATACTGAGTTAGCAATTATATACACGCTGTGAAATGTTCACCATGATAAGTATAGTTACCATCAGTTGCCATACAAAGTTATCACAATAGGAAATATTTCAGTAAGATCATACAATGTATTACAAAGTTAATACAACGTTTGACTGTAATTCTGTAGTCAGTCAACTGAAATAGAGACCAAAGCCCAGGATCTATTTTTGGTCCAATACATTTCAGACTTTCTTGAAACTCCAGAGGGACACCTGATTGGATTTTGGTGTTTTCCAAATCTCCTTAGCCTTCTTGTAGATGCTTAACTTAGATTACTCTTGACTGATTTCATCAATGGCATACTGATTTTTATCCACTTCTGTCCTCACTTTCTACAAATTCTAAGGGCATACACACAGAAACCCTCAACACATTGACACTAGGAAAGAACCGCTTTCTTGCAGAGATTTTCACAGAAAAATAGAAAAAGATTGTGTAACTACTCAGATATTGTAAAATACTTCAATACTGAATTTCAAAATTTTGTTCTTTAAAGACTTCAAACCCATTGAGAAACCTCAGTTTAAAAACCTTCCTATTGATTGTAGTTTCTGAAAGAGAACCAGGGCAAAGGCATAGCTAGTGTAATTTAAGATTGTCTTCTTCTCAAACACTGCCATTCCGTTCGACATTCTCCATGAACCAAGTCATGTTCCAGCTTTTTTTTTTTTATATACAGTTACACTTATTGTATTTATGTGATGAATTCAATTCCAGATAGAGGTATTAACGATGGGAACTGTGCCTCAGTTACCTCCCTTATGAAAGATAATGTAGGGATGTTATAACAAATATTTAGTTAAAAAACTGAGAAGGGCTTTGAAAATGTAAAAGTGTAATATAAATGCTAAATAAAGATAATATATTCTGAGCAGCAGGCTCCTTTGAAATAGGGCCTATGAATTCCATTAGCACTCTCTGTTTACATGCTTTTAGGAACTTTTAGGAGGATGTTACCCATGAGCATGTCTGCGACATGACACCCATGGCCCAGTTACCAGCTGGGGAAGAGGCCAGTAAAAGAGCAGGTGTACTAATTTGTGTATTAGTATTTCCTTAAGTCATTCAATACGTATTTTTCTCATAGTTAATGCTGTGTCGGCACAATTCTGGATGCTAGTAATACTGCAGGAAACAAAAACAGGGTAAAATCCCAACTCTCAAGCTCACATTTCTGATTACTAAACCATGTGCCAAGGATTAGTCTTACGTAAGTCCATGAAATCATTATAACAGCTCTATTAGCTAGGTGCCATTCATATCCCCATTTTATAGATCTAGAAAGTGACGTAAAATTCGCCTCTAATTTTGCAAGTCGAAAGGGAACAAGTCAAAAAAAAAAAAAAAAAAAGAAAGGGAACAAGTCATACATCTTGCTGTTGCTTGGGTTCCTCTGTTTATCTATGTAATTCAAAAAATGACTCAATTTTCCATAAGGGATGGGGAATTACTATTGTTTTTAATTTTTAATGTTTATTTAGTTTTGAGAGAGAGAAAGACACAGCATGAGCAGGGGAGGGGCAGAGAAAGACGGAGACACAGAATTTGAAGCAGGCTCCAGGCTCTGAGCTGTCAGCACAGAGCCCCATGAGGGACCTGAACTCACGAGCCCGTGAGATCATGACCTGAGCCAAAACCAAGGGTCAGACACTTAAGCGACTGAGCCACTCCAGGGATGGGGAGTTATTATGACAGTAGTAGTGAAGACAGAAATTATAGCCATGCAGGTAGGTCTTCATGGTCACCACAGAGCAGCCTGGCCTCTCCAAGACTAGAATGACCTTTGGAAATACGAGGTCATTCAGAGCCCACTAAAGCTCTGGGAACTTTATCTTTATCTGGCTGGCTAACTTCTGCTCTGCTCTACCTTATGATTTCTATTTATGCATAGTTTCTAATGCCTAATAGCTAATGAGCCTGCACTCTACCTGGTTCCCTTTGTGAATCGTTTAGTTTTTATAATACCTATCAACTAACTTTATCTTCAGTATTCCCAGCTCATATGGCCAAGTTTAAGAACATGACTGGTCCATTTCATCACTTTTATTCATATGGGAAAGCACTCCCTGCTGACTCATAGGCCACCGCTTGCTACTCAATTCAGTCCTTGGATTAAATGCCCTTTCCTAGACCAATCAACTGTGGCCAGGAGGCCAGGTCAAATGGAAAGAACATTCTAGAACCAGGCGCTAAGGGTATCAGGAGCTATCATCACAGACATGTTCTGAAGTCTGGCAGGTGCCTTCTAATATGATTAGTTATAAGGCTTCTGGATTTAGGCTTTAAATGAGTTAGTGTATTATGAAAAATCATAAATTATCTTTTTCCTTTGAATTTACAAGGCAGTCTACCATTCCATATTATTCTGCTTTTTAAGATATGTCTGTCATATTTCTATCTTTACTTTTGTATCTAAACAAAATGATAATAAATATTCACATCTATCCAGAAGCTCTTTCTATATTAATTTCCTTAGGATATTGAGAATGTGATACACATTATAATCCCTTCCTTACCTGATGAGTAATATACCCTTTTGCTTTCACCCTCAGCATTTCAATTACACTTTATCATCACAAGCCCCGTGTTAAGGATGTATGCAGATGTATCACAGTAAAGATAACCAGGATTCAAATGAGAGCCCCTAATAAACATTTCAGTGTTATCTAGAACGCTAACAAGAACATCAGACTCAGCTCTTACAAATATCAGTCATAAGAATCTTGGCGAAATCAATGTTAACATCATTTTTATACTTGGGAAAACATGGAGCACACAGTTATGTAGGCTAAAAAAAATCAATAACTTGACTCATACTTAAAATTAAGATAATACATTAAAAAGATGATTTCAAGTATTATTCATTTAGAACATTTCTATGGAAAGATTCAATTTTACCTCAAGACTTGTGACCAATGGCACACGTTACAACACGGGGGGCTGGTGTCAGAAAAGCAGTTTGTGGCCATGAAGCAGATCAAAACTAGCCATTAGGGAATGGAACTCATGACCTTTGTCTCATTAGTACCAGGCTTAAACCAATGGAATGAGCTATAAACTGATAACATTCTGATACCTAGAGGATGGATGGGATTTTCACTCCTTAAAATTCCTTTTTTGGTTCCATATTATTTGTGCCAAAATACGACAATGTTCCTGTTCTGCGGGAACGATGGGGAAAGGACATGGCTTTCAAACCATGGCTTTCAAAGAGGCCTCAGAATTCAATTACTCTGTTTTCTTTTTCTAACTAGTGACAGAATTGAAGCCCTGATTCGTGAGGTGACCTGCCTAATGGTTCCCAGTAGGCGGTGGTAGAACTGGATTAGAACACAAATCTCTTGGACTTGACTCCAATTTCAGTTTGTGAGGGATTGGCCCATGGAGGAGGTGATCCTTGACCTGTTCCAGGGCAGGAAGAGTGAGTCCTATCAATGCAGACAAGCTTAGTGTTAGGAAAAGGGAGTTTAGGTTTTTAAATAAAAGTTTACACAGAGTAGAGGTAACAGAATAGAGTATAGTGAGAGAGGTTTTAAATGACCTCACTGGGCGGTAGTGAGAAGCTTCAAAAACTCTCTGAAGAACGAATGCAGTGATTTATTTAAAATATTTTCTATGTTGGGGCGCCTGGGTGGCTCAGTCGGTTAAGCAGCCGACTTCGGCTCAGGTCATGATCTCGCGGTCCGTGAGTTCGAGCCCCGCGTCGGGCTCTGTGCTGACAGCTCAGAGCCTGGAGCCTGTTCCGGATTCTGTGTCTCCCTCTCTCTGACCCTCCCCTGTTCATGCTCTGTCTCTCCCTGTCTCAAAAATAAATTAAAAATAATAATAATAATAAAATTTTAAATATCTTCTATGTCAAATAACTTTAGCTTCAGAATATTTAGGAATGGAGCACCCTGAAGTCATTTTGGGCGAATAAGCCTGTGTTTAGATAAATCAATACAAAGAATACTAAAGGAATGAGCTAATACTTTAGTTTGAGGTGTGAAGGAAATTGAAATCTCATCGGAAGGATGGATTTGGTTTGTGGATGTGAGGGAATAGAGCAGGGTGGTACGGGAAGAGGGGAATGGTGGAGGATGATGACATTAAGTGAAACTGGAAAGAAGGGATTCATCATGAATTATTCGCCAGTAGCTGAATGGTGGAAGGGTGAAGGAACAGCAAAGAAGCTTCTACTAGTATATTACCATTTAGGGAGCAGATGGAGAGAGGTCCTTTAAATAGTACCAGTGTATACGAAGAATACCACAGTTATCTAGATTCTAATACTGCATTCTGCCTCTATCTCAGGTGGTGGCACTAAAGGATTCTTTGTAGAAAAATGTGGTAGCAGTCTTATTTTTACATGTGAGTACCTTCAAAATATCTCCTACCCTGCACTACATCTTGGGAACAACTGAGATAAAATCTTTGAGGTTTTACTGATGATCTCTGGCAGAGAGAGGCAATATATTGCAGAAAGCCTCAACTCATCTTTATTTTTGTTAGTGAACCTCAGTAAGTGCACAGGTCTCAGGCAAGCCTTGCTCTCTATGTTTATTATTATTATTATTATTTTTATTATTATTATTTTTGAGGGGGGTGGCACACAGAGGGAGACAGAGGATCTCCTAAGCAGGCTTTGTGCTGACAGCAGACAACCTGATGCGGGGCTCGAACTCAACGAGCCCCGAGACCATGACCTGAGCTGAAGTCAGAGGCTTCACCACCTGAGCCATGCAGGCACTCCCAAGCCTAACTCTCTAAACCTTCAGACTCCTCTTCTTGGATGATTTTCTCAGAGGAAAAGTGGAACCACACAGCAAGGATGATTGTCCTTCAAGCATCAGCTTAGCTATGACTTTTCCTGGAAAGCCTGTCCTTATTGCCACAGGTGCTCCTCAAATGTACTTGCTCCGCATACCTTACTACAACACACCGTACTAGAATGCAATGCCCAGCTTGCTAGACATCTCTCTTGCCAGACTGAATTCCTTGTGGCCTAGTTTTTGTCTGCTGTTATTCCCTAGCACCTTGCAGAGTGCTTAGCACAGGTAGGCCATTAAGATAAATTTACACACTGATGAACCATCATCTCTGAAAATATATGTGAAACAGAAATATCCAAAATTTATCCAGAGAAAATAAATTGAAAATGGGTTTTTTACAAAGAAAAATCTCAAATTTAAGATTTCTATTTATTATTATTATTATTATTATTATTATTTATGGGTTTTTTTTGTGTGTGTGGTCTTAGTTTTGCGCATAGTTCATGGCCTTTTTTCCCTGCTCCTCCTATAGTCTGCCTTTGGCCATTTCACTGCTTATTATTCAAGGGCTAGGGAGAAACGGAGAGAAGCTGAAATTCAGATCAGTTAATTAGGCTGTTTGGGAGCAGCCCTGAAAAGGGTTGGATGTGGTGGGTGAAATCAATAGTTAACTGGCGGTCTGAGATTATCTATAGCTCTCACTAACCCAGCCCGCTGCACTTCACACCCCTAAACCAAGGACTGCCCAACGTATGAAGCATATTTTATAAGCTCATTTTCACTTCCTGGGTTTGTTCCTTTGTTCTTGAGTACATGGCAAGCCACATGTCCTGGTTTTTAGTTTGGAGAATTTAGTCACTATACCAACGGAAGAATCTGTGGGGTGGTCAGTTTCTCTAGGGTAATTTCATGGTCCTAAAGAAAGAAATTAACAGTTTATTTTCTGAAACTGGTTCAAGGAACATTCCTGAAGTAAGAAAATTCAATCAAGAAATAATATTACTTACATTTTGAGGAAGGATTTTTAATACAGCATTTCCATCTGTGATATATTTAAATTCTAGGCCTCAGGCAGCAATTTTGGGGAAAGGCCTCCTTTACCTTTTACGAGATGCAAAATAAATAGTCCACTCTGAGGGGTGGAGCCTTTCCCTCACTTTCCCACCCGTGCAAAATGTAAGACTTGCCTCTGCCATTCTTGAAATCACACGTGCTACTCTTTCCCCCCCTCAAACCGCAAACTGTTATTGACATGAAAATGGCTATCACAACTTCAATTACTCAAATTGTTTTGCAATACTTGTGTCTGGTAGAAGAGGGGCATGGTGAGCTGGCCGAAAGGAGGCCTGCAGTCAATAAGTGGAAGGCCGTCAATACTGAAAAACAATACTCTCCCTTGATCTAGTTTTGACGCCTTAACAAAGGCAGGTTTTGCTATTTAGGACGACTCAGCCATCTTGACGAAGGGGTACGCGAAGAGGGTAAGTCCTCCATGGGTTTATTGCCAGGGTACGGTAACACTGCCTTCTAAGTTGATGAACCAATTCCAAGATATTTCACAACAGAGGCCTAACATGTTGAAGCTATCAATAAAGACCAGCACTTCAGGAACCGAAAGATCAAGCAAGTTTTGCACACACACACTTTCCTATGCATGCTTCCAGTCCCCAAACAGGGGGAGGTTCCACCGCATAAAAGCTTCAAACTTTATTTCTTATTTTTCATGACCTGTAGCATGCATGTAAGCCTTTGGGTAGTGTTTGTATAAGACTAAGGCCCACTCTTTAATGGCCGAATGAATACATGTACGGTGCGTGCTGAATTAGCTGCTCTGAGAATTGCCTTAAAAAAAAAAAAAAAAAGTAAAGTGAAAAATAGACAAAGAAATCTATAACCTGAGCAGTCTTTCATATTTGCTTTGACTGCTCCTGAACCAGCTCTGAGCCGGGGACAAGGATATTGAAAAGATGCACCTGAAACAGTATCTGCGGGCAGCTGCATTTGCCAACCGGCTTTATTGCTGCTTTCCAGCGGCGAAGGCGCAGCAGCAGTAACAGGGAAGCCAGAGCGAGCCTCCCCGGCAGCGGCGGCGGCGGCGGCGGCGGCGGCGGCGGCGGCGGCACCAGCGCAGTTTCCCCTCTCCCCAGCCCTGACTCTACGCGCACATGCGCACTGCGCCCGCAGCCCTGGACCATTTGTCAGGACTACTCGTGAGACGGAGAAAAAAAAAAAGAGAAAATTTGGGGGTAAGAAGCGGTTGATCGGATCTAATCTCTAATTAATCAGAAGATTTGTCCGTGCCAAAGCCATTCATTTATTTTTCTGGGTGCGGATGAAAGTTAAGAGACCTATAGAGAGAAGGAAGCGCACCCTCGTCTTGTGAAACAGATCAGGGGAGGGGAAAGGACAGAAGGGGTTTCTCCCCCACTTCTCTGCGCCTCTGGGAAAGAGGAGAAAACTTAATCCCGGGGAAAAAAGTGGGCAAGTGACTCGGAAACGGCTGGAGGGGGAGTCTCTGGGCATCTCACTCTCAAGTAGTGAGTGCGAGTGTGAAAGAGGAACAAAAGAGAGAGAAAAGAGAAAGGAAAAAATGGGGGGAGGAGAGACTTGTATTTTTTTCTTTGCGCGCACACGGGGAAGGGTGTGGGGGGCCGTGCGGAAGGGAGCCAGGGCGAGGCGGCCGCGTCGGGCTCTCGCCGGCGCGCAGGCGGCGGGATGCGTGTGGGCCCCCTCCCCCGCGCCCCCCGAGCTTGTCACTTTGGTCGCTTTCATGACACCGGGCGCGGGGTGGGGGAGCGCGGCGGCGCCGGGCTCCGCCGGGGTGCGTGCCCGAGTGGGCGCCGCGGAGCTGCAGCCCCGGGCGGCGAGCGCGGCCGCCGAGGCTGGGGCGGGAGAAGGGGGGGGGAGGTTGCCGGCCGGGGGGGGGGGGCGCGGGGGCGGCCGGGGCGGCGGATCGGTGCGGCGGGAGGCGCGAGCCCCGCGCGCCGCCCCTGCGGCCCCCTCCGCCCGTGTGGCCTTTGTGCCGGGCGCGCACCGGAGAGCGAGCGAGTGAGCGAGCGAGCGCGAGAAGTACAAGTACGGGAGACCGAGGCAGTGGGAAAAGAGGCCGGGCCACTTTCTCCCCGCTCGGGCTGCGGAGAATGGACTGGTTGAATGTGCAGGCGCGTCTCCCCGGCGTGTGCAGTGTGTGTGCGCGGCGGAAAGGCCTCCCCGACTCCCACCGCGCACACGCACACTCACACGCACGCACACACTCGCGGACCCGCGGCGGGGCTCGGCGGCCGAGAGTTTGCGTTTTCTTCCTCGCCGCCTCCCCCTTCCCGACCGACTGTGTGAGAATTTCATATAGATCAGCTCCAATTTCCGCCATTTTGGGAAAGTTGCACAAAAATAAACCCTCCGGTTTATTTCTGCCCGAGGCAGGAAAGTGCTTCGGGAAGCAAGGCGGCGCGGGCCCGCCGCGGCCGTCCGCGCGGGGGAGGGCGCGGGCCGCGGGCCGGGCCGGGAGCCCGCGCCGTCGCGGCGTTCGCCCCGCTCCGTGCCGAGCCGCGCCGGCCGGGGTGCGGACGCGGGCGTGTGTCGGGAGGCGGCGGCGGTAGCGGCGGGCGGCGGCGGCCGCGCCGGGGCGGGGTGGGGGGAGGCGCGGGGCTGCTTTTCCTGCAACTTGTTTACGCCGCCCTTATATTGGGGGGACACGGAGGGGTCCGGGGCGGGCCGCCGCCCGCCTCGCGCCGCGTGCGTGTGCCGTTCCGGAATAATGGGTTTTGCACACTCGCGTCCTGGGCCCGGCGGGCCGTCCTCGCGCCGCGGCGGCCGGGCGGGGGGGAAGTAGAGGCCGGCGGGGGTGGGGATCGGGAAGCGCAGGAGCCGAGGCATCCGCCGCGCGCCCCGCGAGCTGGTGTGTGGTGGGGGGGGGGGCGGGGAGGAGAGGGAGGAAAACTTGGGAGCCCTGGAGGCGGTTGGGGGGGGCACGGTGGTACGGGCGGGGGGGAGGACGCAACTTTTGTGCTGGTGGTAAAACTTTAATTACCTTTAAAGAAAAAGGCCTTTTGATTACCTCCTCTCTCCACCCCCCCCCCCTCCTTTCTGGTCAAAGCATGGCCCACAGTGCGACCGTGAGAGAAAGTTTAAAAGCAGGCGGTTTCCTCCCCGCCTTCTCCGCGGAGGGGTGGGGGTGTCTGTTTGTCCGTCTGCGCTCGGAGAGAGGTGGGGGTAACGAGCCGCTCTCCGGGGTCGCGAAGACCGTGGCCCTTACCCCACCCTTCCACGGGGAGACGAAGGTAAACGTCGCTTCAGTTTCCCTCCTCCCCGCCTTCCCCACCCCCCCGCTTCCTTTTCCTCCCCCTCCCCGCCGATTTTTTGAGGGGACCCAAAAAACGGAGTCTCTTTCCTTATGCAACTTCCTCGGGCGCTGTGAGCACAGCCCTTCCCCCTCCCTTGCATCCCTTGGCCCGCTCCTTTCCCACCTCGGGTCCACCGCCAGAAAAATGCATTATAAATCATGCAAAGTCCACGGAAACAAAAATAGATTTTTTTTTAATTGTTCTAAGTTTAAGTTAAGGGAAACTGAGATGAGAAATAAGATTTTGGGCGGGGGGGGGGTGGGGGGTGACGGCTGGGGCGAGTGCGTCGAATTTTAATTTTGATTTTCCTGGAGCGTTGTTTGTGATATCTTTATTGGTTTTGGGAGCCCGAGAGTCTCTCTACTGGCAAGTCGGTCGCGTGGATTTTTGCGCAAGTTTTTAGAAAAACACTGACTCGAGTAGAGCATTTCTCCGGAAAGTTTCAAGTGCAGCAAAATAGCGAACATGCAAAACTGGCCAAGGGGAGACCTCTAGTGGTTAAACGCTTCTTTAAGTTCGGAAGGCCGAGAGCAAAGTTTGGCCTTTGCTTGTAGCTACGTAGTCCGTTCAGACGTGGAAGTAATTAGACGACCTGAGCGAGCAGCCAGATGTGTGTGAATGGATGCCGATCAGAAATAGAAGGTTTTAGTATTGGAGAGCAGATAAGTTCTGACGACCCAGACCCGGTGACTCGGATCCCTATTTGTTTATATGGGAAAAACACTTTGCTGTTATCTGTGATTTGAGATGGGTCTATAAACTGGGTTAGAAACAATTGTTTGTTTTTATATATTTATCCTTGCCTTTACCTTTGATCAACTTTTCATCAGGAGTCACAGCGGGTCGTTTCATTTTGAATATTAATAAAAATGCAAAGTGTTTACAACTGTGAAAAAAATTTAAAAGTCCTTTGGTTGAAATTTGTCTTTTACATAAACTGATCATTTTATTTGCCAATAAATAGAATTAAAGGCTGGTATTTAGTTTTTTAGCCGTGCAGTTTCATATAGTCACAAAATAAATAGTATCTTTTAGTTCTAAGAGTGTAATTTTGTTTCACTAAGATCTTATTTCAGAATACTTTGTATAAGTTGTGATTTAAATATTTACATATATGGGAAAAAACTGCTTACATAATATCTATTCATTTGCGAATGTGTGTTGTGCAGAGTAACTTCAATTTTAAACACAAAGGCACTGAGAGAAATTAAAGTTGAATTAAATGGTCCCTGTAACTTTCACCTGTGGGCGGTACAGTGGGGGAAAACTTTAGTTTAGCAATTTAGGATAAGGGTATAATATGAATGATAAAACCCACTTCATCTCATCCAGAACTATTTCGTTTTTAGTATACTGAATGGTATTGTGTGCAATTATGCAATAAGTCAGCGATTCAAAAATTAAACGTGTTAATTGTGGATGTGAAGTCATCTTTTTTTACGACAGTGTATTGATTTTACTTTTCCTCTCTTTAAATTAATGCTGGACCTTTAGGAGAAGTCTTGGGGGTGGACAGCAATCCCAAAGACCACCAGACAGTTATTTCTTCACTGCCACTAGGTAAGATTTGCTTGTTAAACAAATTGCTTGGTATACTTGGCAGCTGTTAAAAGCTGCAGTTGGGGGTCAGGAAGGAGAACGTGGAACAGGGTTGGCAAGAAGATATCATTTTGTGGGGGCTGCTTTGAATGCATGAAAGTCTTGACATTAAGTGTGATGAGGCTCAAATAAAACATTACGAAAAGTTGAGATTGTCCTGGATTATTTTTGGACAGGCCCTTTTACTAGACTCTTAATTTGCATCTCAATTGTACCTGTTTTCTACGGCAAGTAAATAGTTTTCTTCTTTGGAATTGAAAAAATGGGAAAACTAGAAGCAAGCACTTGTAATTTAATGTAACTGTTATCACACAGTGACACAGAAGATTCTGGAACTTGTTAAAATTTTGTCGGTGAAATTTACAGTGAGAGCTTTGGGGCATTTAAGTAATTTAACTTCGGTGGCTCAAATCCAACATGGGCCGACTTGTGCCAGATGTCACGTCAAAGGTTTGTAGTGACTTTCCAGCATGTTAGCACAGACGTGTCAACTTTTGGACATACCTCTGCAAAGAATATAGCTGTTGTCTAATAAATAAGATCTCTTTGGTAATTTGGGAGGGTGCTGGTTTGTCTCCAGTCATGCAGGGCCTGCTTTCAGGACAAAGGTTGTCCTCAGGCAAAAGGGTCAGTCCTCGTAAATAAAGCATCAAAGTATGTTCACGCTACTCTACTGCTTTCTTCTATTTATACTCTTTTTTTTTTTTTTTTTAAATTTTAATTGTAGATAGAGCACGTGCAAGCGGGGGGAGGGGGGCAGAGGGAGAGAAAGAGGGAGAGAGAGAATCTTAAGTAGGATCCATGCTCAGTGCCGAGCCGACGTGGGGCTCTATCTCAAGACCGCGGGACCATGACCTGAGCTGCAACTGAGAGTCAGATGCTCAACCGACTGAGTTACCCAGATGCCCCTGTTTCTACTTTTTGTTTTCTTTCCTCCTCTTAATTTTTTCCTTTCCTTTTTTTGCTTCTTTTCATTCTGTTTCTCTATCTTAAGTAATAAAGGAGTCACTGATTCTTGTTTGTCAAAAACAGCACAGAAGCAGTTAGCCTTACTTTTTATGAGTAGGACTAATAACCCTCATTGGACTACCTTATAACCAGGATAGGCATGATCTAGATGTCAAAACGGAATAATTACTGATGTAAAAATGATCATTAACAGGAATTTATTGTCATTTTCTGCTTGTGGATAGTCTTGAACGGCGTAATTAGCAAAACAAGTAGTTGGGGTCCGTGTATATGATGCAGTAGAGACAGCGAGGCAGGAACAACCCCAAGAAGATCATGTAGACAGAAGTAGAGGGCAAGCAGAGTAAAAGGTGTTTCCTAGGATGGTGAGTTCAGGCACGCTGAGTGGAAGACAGTGACAGTTTTTCTTCATTTGGGGAGTCATTGTGGCTGTGGATAGAGTGGTAGAGTGGGAATCAGAAGACGAGTTAGCCTCTAAGTGTATCGCGTTATGTAAGTCACTTTACCTCTTCCAGCCTAGATTTCCCCATCTGGAAAATGGGAGCAGGAGTGCTTGTCTTGCTTTCTTTGTTGAAAGGAGAAAATAAAATAAGGGTTTGAGAACTACAAAGAGTTATTCAAATGTTTGGTAGTCGTATTACCATTTTACCTTAGTCAGGCTTTGTGAAGGGCAGGAAGGAGGTTGTCAAGGGCAGAACAGAGTGATTTAATTCCTAGCTAAAATTATTAGGTTCGTTGCTGGTGTATATATTATATGGACTTGTCACAGTATTTCCAGGGGATATTTCTTTTCTTTAGGAAAAAGGTAGTTTATCTTTAATAGCGTCGGCTCATTGCAGGAAGGGACCGTGTTTTAATATGGTGCTGAATATAAACTGAAATTTATTTATCCCAATCTAGTCATTTAATAGGTAGGAGTAAGTGAAATAAATCAAATTTAAAATGATGCCTAATTGTGGAAATGGGAGGGTGGTGATAGAAGAAGGGTTGGTGTGAAGGGAATTCGTGTGCTGTAATTAATATTTTAGTTGCATGAATCTGCTGGGAAATGGAGATGAGAAAATAGGTAACTGGGGTAGGGAGGATTTACATGCTAGAGGTGGGAAAATGGGTCCTGCACATGACTGTGGATTTAGGGAAAGGTCCTCACAGGGCTTCCCTTTACCCCACTTATGTTTTCCAGACCCCTTTGCCACTTTATTCTAATTATAACCAACTATTATCTAGATAGGAAAAAAAAGTCACAATGACTCTCTGTCATTATTCTAAACTTGCTGATAGTGAACTTGACAAACCCTGACAAGTTTTTGTTGGTTGTAGTTCATCTTTCTTCTCTTGTAGACTCTCCAATCAATGTTCTAAGAATCCAAAAACAATACTGTTGGAGAGAAGAAATAGGTGTCCTGTTGAATTAGTCCTTGAATAATTGAGGATTGATTCTTGAATAATTTCCACTGGTTTGTTTGGTAGTTTATTTCTAAGAAATATATATTTCAACCAAGGTTCTTTGTAGCAGATAGGGTTAGGATGGGAAATTTTTAATAGAATTTGCTTCGTGTGGTGTGGGACAAGTGTACCCTTGGAGTCCTAAGGGTGGGTGTCCTTAGTGATCCCTCTTGCAGTGTTTCTACTAGTTAACCAATTTTTAGTGAGCTCTTAAAGTGCTGAACACCAAAAGACTAGGTCTTTGCCCATGAGTTCCCTAGATCCTAACCCCTAAGAATTGACTGGGCTCAATTCTGAGCTCTGTTAATAAGAGTATAGCAGCTGCACTTGGTACCAGTAGGAAAAAACAAGGGACCCAGCACTCTTGGGAACCAGCGAGTCTGGAAACAAGATTCCTGGGTTTACTGAAGCAGGACAGTGCCATATAATTGTATATACATGGCACAATATAGCTCATCCTTTCTTGAGTGAGATCCTTTAAAATGACAAAGCATGGAAGAGACCGTCTGCTCCAGTATGTTTGTATCCTTTTCATGCATATTAGGCTGATCGCCTTTGTTATTTCCTACTGAAATTCAGGGCATCTGTAGAAGATATATTTTGTAAAGGACTTCATTACCCAGTGGGAATATTTTCAGGTTTTTTTTTTTTTTTTTAACTAAGTTAAATTATTTCACTGACACTTGAGGATATGAGTAAATAGTGGCCGACTATGAACTAGCTTGTACTGATTGTAGCAATAGCTATGCAACAAGGGGAGGAAAGCAAAACACCAGGAAAGGTACCCTTGCAATGTAACTGAGTTGGATTGATGAAGTCAAATGGAGAAAGACGTTTAAAAACTCCCCATTTACGAGACAGGGTGCTTGGGGGGAAAGAACAAGGATGTTTGAGAAGAACTTAAGCGAAATTGGTTGATCTTGGCTGAGAGAACTTCTCGCGAGTCTTGGTTTCTTCCTCAGAAGTGGACCTAGAATTGGTGACTTGAACAGTGATTGGAAGAATTACTTGTGTATTATACATAGTAGCAAAATGCTTACTTTATTATTATTTCTGTAAGGATTCTGTGTCCGTCAACTAATATTTATTAAGCACCTATTTTTTAGAAGTCTCAGGTAGGGAGTGCTTCGCATAATCAACACGTAGAACAGAGTTGAATGAACGAATGGGTTAGGGCTCTAAAGAAAGCAGCAGTCCTTGGCCTCAGCATGTTCATAAATCTGGTTGAGGAGAGAACCCACACACGTACAGTGATGAACAAAACAAAGCTGTGGTTGAGTGGGAAAGGTCGAGGTGAACGTGGTAAGTACTGTGGTAGTACCACTGGGTGTAGTGTCCAACCTGTTGCTGAGGGAAGGACCTGGGAGGGAGGGTGTTGGCTGCAAAACAGTGTCAGGTGTTGGTATGTTAGGTGTAATTGTATGTTGAGTGCCTTCTGAATGTCAAGCATTGAACTGGGCACTTTTTATATTCATTCATTCATTCATTCATTCATCCATCCATTCATGCATCCAACAAATACTGAGTGCCTTCTGTCTGCCCAGGTACTGTTCTAGGCACTGAGTACTGTCTAGTATTTTCACAAACTTTGAGCGTTTGGTATTATTATTTCACTTTTGGAGCAATCTGGTGCTCAGAGATATTCAGTAACTTGTCTAAGTTCATAACATGCAGTTTGAAAGGGGTGGAGCCGTGGAAAATGATACTGGTTTATGATTGTTTTGTTAAGGTTTCCAATTTTCAAAAAAGCAATTCTTTGAATATTTTTAAGAAAACACATTTCCAGATTAATGTATTTGCTCTTACACATTTGTTTACTAAGATAAGCAATAGCAAACAGGTATCACAATAAATAATGGGGAGAGAACTCTATCTCTTTCCTTTTCCCTTTTTTTTTTCTTTTTTAAACCAAGCATTGAGAAAAAGACCAATTATTGAGTTGTACTGAAAAGAACACCTTGGCCTAGCTCATGGCCTTGAAATGATCACAAACTGTTAAGAAAACATAACTCAGATTAGGTTGAGAATTACTGGGCTTATTTATAAAGAGGTTCACTTGTTCTTTGTAGGAAGAGATGGGATGAGGCAGCAGGGTTAGTTCTGAAAAAATGTAGATCAATCAGTCAATAGAATAGGACCTACGTTTTTTAAAGTGAACTTGAAAGATGATGGGATTTACTCAGAAGGCAGGATTGTAGAAGGAAGGAAGAAAATTTAATTGAGGGAGAGAGAAATTGGTGGTGAGAAACTTGGGGCAGGGCTGAATGTAGCGTACTGGAATCAAAATTAAAAAAAAAACAAAACAGGAAATATGACTAATAATATATTCAACAACAGTGCTATGGTTACTGTTCTACTCCTTAACCAGAAGAGTATGCTCATGTTTGCCAAATGAAGTGAAGAGTCTCTATTTATTCGTTGGCTAGTTCTGTGTTGCAACGGGAGTCAGATAGTATCTCCAGTGTGTGAGTTACGGTCCGTCAGGCAGAGCCTTAGTCTGACTTAGAAGGCTATCCCTGCATGCATTCATGATAGGGTAATGGACTGCTTCTCCTCTAACGAAGCTCTATCAGCCTTTAATTTTTTTTAAATTTGTTTTTTTAATGTTTATTTATTTTTGAGACAGAGAGAGACAGGGCATGAACGGGGGAGGGTCAGAGAGAGAGGGAGACACAGAATCCAAAGCAGGCTCCAGGCTCTGAGCTGTCAGCACAGAGCCCAAGGTGGGGCTCGAACTCACAGACCGTGAGATCATGACCTGAGCCGAAGTCAGAAGCTCAACCGACTGAGCCACCCAGGTGCCCCCACCCTTTAAATTTTTTTGAGCATTTACTGCATGCCAGGCTGTTTTAAGATTGGACAGTAGCTTTACGTTATGTGTAATTTTTCAGAATTAAACTACTTCGGTAGGAGAACATTTTGAGTAGGATTGTTCAGGCACCAAAATCATTCGATCATTTCCCCCCCATCTGTTACACTGACTGAACCCTGAACTCTGAATTGAAATTCCTAAGAGGTCAGTCTGGTCAGGTGGTTGAGATCCACTTTGTGTTCCTGTTAGCTAGATTTGAGGCCTAGCTGTTCAGTCTGTTGGTAAGGAGTTTAGCTACCAATGGTTATCAACATAAACCTGTAGACTTGACTTCTGAGAAAGAAATAAAATCTGGTCACAGCTACTTTATTAGATACAAAAGAGAAATCAAGTGTAAATCTTTTTTTTTTTTTTCTTTTTTTTCAACGTTTTTTTTTTTTTTATTTATTTTTGGGACAGAGAGAGACAGAGCATGAACGGGGGAGGGGCAGAGAGAGAGGGAGACACAGAATCGGAAACAGGCTCCAGGCTCCGAGCCATCAGCCCAGAGCCTGACGCGGGGCTCGAACTCACGGACCGCGAGATCGTGACCTGGCTGAAGTCGGACGCTCAACCGACTGCGCCACCCAGGCGCCCAAGTGTAAATCTTAATTTTAGCTCTGTGTTCTATAAAAAATACGAAGCAGAGTAAGAAAAAAGAAGGTACTACTTTTAGCGTTTAAAAAATTATGAAATGAAATAAGAGAAAAGAACAAGATACTACTTTTAGTTTTTCTTTTTTGAGTTCATGCATATTTTGCATAACCATGGACATATCTGTGTCAGACAGGTTCTTGTTCTTTTTATGCCCTTTGAGTCCCTTTAATGGGTGTAAAATTTGTATTATGACCCTATTAGTGTAGTGATGATGATATGATAGCACTTGTCAGGATGTTTTTGCCTCAAACTGAGATATCTTCTACTCTGTACATTGAAAATGAACTTACCAATAAAAGCATTTGATGAGAGTGTGTTAAATATGCCATAGGCCTGTTAATGTCAGTTTGTGATTTCGTTTTCTATGTACATTTTTTTTTCTTGAAAGGCATTTTTCATTTTCTGTTCCTCCTTTAGAGGAAGTAAGTAGGTTAGGCCACAGAATCTCAAATAATTCATCCTTCTTACAGTAACAAGCGGGAAGGCAGGAAGTTGAGATTTTTGTCAAGTTTGCTTTCAGTGACTACCCCTTTGCATATAATCTTCATGGCAGAAAAGGTAGCCAATCAGATAAACCATGGCTGCATTCATAGTTTTCTCATTAAAACATGACCAGGACATACAGGTTTTGAGAAAATATCAGTAAGAAGGAACCATCCTAATAACCAGTTTCACGTTTGAAGGAAGCATAGATCAGGCATCTACTATAGAAGGATAGATGTGGGCAGAAGACCCAGATTCTCGAGGATTTGTTCTTGATGGTACAGAGATTTCGTTTCTCACATTGAAATGATCTAGAGTTTTGCCTGCCTCAAATCTATGAACTTGGGCCCTGGGGGCAAAATTTCACATCTCTCCACAAAGGATCTCAATTCCAGGATGTGTGCAATTCAGAGTTCTTATCAGGCGGGTGAGTAGGGATATCAAAGCTGGTGTCTGTCATGCTTGATTTGAAAGGAAAATGTTTCTTTGTAGCAATATGTGTTTGTTGAGAGATGCTTCAAGTGTGAGTTTAGATTTTTCTCTTATCCTTATTGAATAATCCTGTTTAAGAGGTTTGAATTTAACTTCTTTTGATGTGTTCTCCACTGACACTTAAATAAGAGTTTCTTGGAGCAGTAATGTTACGCTTCTGCCAAAGAGATAAATAAATACTTAGCAGCATAGCTGTTAGTTAGAATTTCACCGGAGAATATGAGATAGATGGACAAATACAGATCTTTTTTCTGATTTCCCCTGTCCCAAATTTCCACCCACAACTAGTCTGTTGCATTTTCCCCTTCTCTTTTTATTCATTCATTTGATAAATTTCATTGATACCTACAGTGGATATTCATAAGGCATAAGGAAATGAATAAAGCAAGGTCTCTTTCTTCCAAAGCCTCCTCTCAGTAGATCATCATGATACAGTGTAACAAGGATTGTGATTGGGGTATAGATTCTCTCTTCCCAGTCCCACTTCTGGTATGTCCCTTACACATACTCCAGTACTTGTACAGAGAGAGACTCATTCTAGTCTCCTTTTGGTGGTGGTGGGGGCGGGGGGGGAATTGGGGAGGTGAAATCCCATCTCTAGTTTTCATCTCTCTTTCTCCTCCCAGCCTTTTGCAGGTCCTGGAACCACAGTTGATATGTGAGGAAGCTTTTATACTTCCTCGGCAAAAATATCCTTAAGGTTGCCAATGGCCTACTCTTGGGTCGTTATTCGGAGATTATGTTCTTCTTACGTTTTTTGGTTGTTAAAATGTTCTTTCCTTTATAAGAGTGTGGCAGAACTAATAGTTACTGACCTTGTGTCAGTTTCCCAGATTCATTTGGAAATTGTACATGTCCATGAAATCCAGAGCCTTGCCATTGTTCTTAACCTCCCATTTTACTTTACCTTCACCTCTGGACTCCTGAGAAATCAAGTAGGGCGTGGTGGTGCAAAGGTCTTGGTCCTTGCAGTTATCATTCCTCTGTGCTGGTATGCTTTAGATATTGGGTGAACTGGTACTTGGAGGGAATATGGACACTGGAGAGCAATTTGTTTTCTTTTCTTCAGAAAACCACAGTTCTGTGTGTTGAGTGTCTGCCATGTGCAAAACACTCCCAGCATGCATAATTTAATTTAATTTAATTTAACTTTATTTTATTTTTTTAATGTTTGTCTATTTATTTTGCGAGAGAGAGAGCGTGCGCAAGCAGAGAGGAAGAGAGGAAGGGAGAGAAAGAATCCCAAGGGGGTTTCGCACTATCAGCGCAGAGCCCTATGCGGGGCTCAGTATCATAAACCACGAGATCATGACCTGAGCTGAAATCAAGAGCCAGACGCTCAACCAGCTGAACCACCCAGCTGTTCCTACTTAGAGTGCATGATTTGGAAAAAAGTTTTTACATCTCTGTAAAGTAGCTCTTCCCATTCCATTTTATAGATGAAGGGGCCGAAGCCTCAGGAGAGGTGAGGTACCCTACCCAGGAATATGCAGTAATTTGTAAATTGTGAAGCCAGGATTCAAACATGGGTACTCTGGCTCCAGAACCCGTGCTTGCCAGCCTAGATTGGCTTCTGTGTTGACTGAAATACAACATACTGGGCACTGTGGTATAGTCTGAGGGACACTGTCTTAGGAGATAAAAGTTTGTTTCTAGGCTGGGTGACTTCAGTTTTCTTGTCTGGAAAATGTAATCCATCTTAAGAGGTACTTGTGAGGGTCAGATTGGTTGGTATTCTTGAGATCCTTTAAGATGACAAAGCATGGAAGAGACCAGCTGCTCCAGTGTGTCTCTACCCCCTTCGTGCACATTAGGCTGCTGGCCTTTGTCTGATTACCCCTTTGTAGCCTTGTATTTGTGAGTATGTGCGTTCTCCCCTTGCAGGCTGTGTACCTGTCTCATGTCACGAAGGTACAGGCCATTGGAGAGTGAATCAGAAAACTGTAGACAGGCCTTAGGAGTCAGAGGCCGTATCTTTCTCAGAATCACTTTCTCCAGCCTCGACTTCAAGGGCTACAAGTCCTGAGGGCATTCCCCCGTTGTAGATACTATGAATCTCAATACTCGGATGCCGGTTGGGAACTAGGTCAGAAGGTGGCATCTGTAGTGGAATCTAACCTAAAGATGAATACATTTTTATCCTGTAAAACACTACCTACTTTCATGTCATTTCCTGAATTTATTTTCCATCACGCAGCATTTTCCCAAAGGTCGGACGCAGGGGGGTGGGAGGGCTCCATGGAATTCGATGTTCTGTGATAATAGAGTCACAAGGCCAAGTGACTGTGGAACGCTTTGCCGCGCTGCTGCTGAGGTACTCTGTACGTCTCCTGGAGACCCTGAGGGGATCCCACATCTCTTCCAACAAAAAACTTGTTATCACAGGGCAGGAATCAATGGTCTCCTAAAAGTTGTGTTTTGAGGGACAGACTGGGGTGCGTTGCCCTAGCCTTTCATCAAGTTTTGTTTCAAAGCCTTAGCCTGGCCAGCAGTGTGTAGTCAGACCAGCCTGGTAGCAGGGAGAGCCTGGCCTTCAGGCCCAACCCCCTCTGCTTATGGCGGATCCTTCTCCATCATTTCAGAGGTATTGTTCTGTTAACAAAGGTAATAGTCACGGGAAACAAAAGCAAAAATAAACTATTGGGACTACATATAAAAAGCTTTTACAAAGAAAGGAAACCGTTAACAAAACAAAAAGACATCCTACTGAATGGGAGAAGATATTTGTAGATGATATATCCAATAAGGGATATCCAAAGTATAGAAAGAATTTCTACAACTCAACAACAAAAAAATCCCAATCTGATTAAAAAACGGGCAGAGGACTTGACTAGACTTTTTTCCAAAGCGGACATACAGATGGCCATCAGACAAATGAAATATGCTTGACATCACTAATCATTCAGGAAATGCAAATCAAAACCACAATGAGATAGCACCTCTTACCAGTCAGAATAGCTAGTATAACAAAGACAAGAAATAGCATGTAGTGTAAAGGGAACCCTCATGCATCGTAGGTGGGAATGCATTTTGATGCCGCCACTGTGGAAAATAGTAATGGAACTCCTCAAAAACTTAAAAATAGAAATACCATATGTCCAGTAATTCTACCAGGTATTTACCCAAAGAAAACAAAAACACTAATTTGAAAAGATAACATACACCCCTGTGTTTATTGCAGCCTTATTTATAATAGCCACGATACGGAAACAACCCAAGTGTCCATCCATAGATGAATGGATAAAGAAGATGTGGTATATATACGGTGGAATATTACCCAGCCAAAAAAAAAAAAAAAGAAAGAAAGAAAGAATGAGACGTTGCCATTAGTGACAACACGGATGGACCCAGAGCATATAATGCTAAGTAAAACAGGTCAGACAGAGAGAAACAAATACCACATGATTTCACTTGTATGTGGAATCTAAAAACAAATGAACAAATAAAAAAACAGTCTTGTACAGAGAGCAGAATGCTGGTTGTCTAAGGGGAGGACGGTGAGGGGATGGGCAAAATAGACGAAAGGCATTAAAAGGTTAAAAAAAAAAAGCTAGTACTCTTTTCTGGAGCTATGTAAATATGAGATATTATTATTAACAATAAAATACCTACTTTGATGTAGTGATCTTGAATCTTGTGATGCAGATTTTGAGTAAGTGCTCTACCGTAAGAGCTAGTATAGAAATAAAATTCAATGAAAGAAACGAAAGTAATTCTAGCTTTTTTTAAGGTCACTTGAGCAGCTTTCATGAACTCAAATAATTGTTAAACCAGTTAATTATAATAAAAAGCCAACAGTTTATTGATTGCTTACTATGTGGTAGGCAGTATGCTAAGGTATTACCTGATGTATCTCGTGGAATCCCCACCCGTGCCCACTTCAGAAAGGCTCCTCCATTCCCCACACTTTATAGGTGGGGGAATTGAGACTTCCAGAGATGAACTGCTCAGAAGCTACCCTTAGGTAATTACCAGATTTTGCCAAGTGAAAGGAAGCGGAGGAAGGGAGGGAAGTGGTTGAGGAAAGGCTGAGGGATAGAAGGGGGGACTGGTGAGAAGATGGCAGGTGTTAAGGATGATCCATGACGTATTTGATGAGCACCTGTGAAAGGGTGACGAGGAGCTGGGTAGGTGGGGTTAGGGAGGCTCAAAGCAGTTTCCTAAGCCACATTAAGAAGGTGTGGAGAGCAGCTTTTTAGGTGATGTTACCGAATAATGATATTAGGACTTTTTGTAGGTCACAGTGTGCCAGATAGAGCATTTGGTTAGCGACTGATGACTTCTACAAAGTAAACAAAAAGCCAGCTTCAGTTGATGGTATGAAAGTGGGCATCTTAGCAGCAAGGCGTTAGATGGACTTTTCTCACCGATACACGTTGCTCTGTATCTCTTTGCTGGGTTTCTCCTGCATAGTTTGCATTTTTGTTTGGTTCGCGGTAATGATTTTAGGGTTAACATTCCTGACTCTTTACAGAAGATAGGTTGCTCTGTTAACCCAAACTGATCAACACCAGGTGCTGATATCTCAGTTCTGTCATCTGGCAGAATTTTAATCCGATTCTGCTTTTGAGGTGATGTTTATCCTCATAAGCACTTCCAGTTCATAGCCATATCATCTTTACGCCTTATTTTTGAAAAATGTGCCTATTAACTATAAGGCTACAAAATACAACCCTAAAAAAAGCAACTGTAGCATTATTGAAACAATTTAACTGCTTTTAGTGAACATTAGCTAGCCATTCTTCTAGAAATAATATTTTGAAACTGTGGTTTGAGCAGGAATGGCCTGGCTATAGGTAGCTGCCTTTCTTCATAATCTTTATTTCCCACCTTATCTGCAGATTGAGACTTTTGGTTTATAGGCAGTGCCCACTCTTTCAGTTTATTTTGAGCATCCTAGATTGGGTGGCTTATCTCTCAGGACTGTTAATCTTGTCTTCATCTCAGCCCCAGGTAGGTTCATCATCTTGCCGGTGCTGTAGGAGCTCAGCACTGGGGGAGTCCAAGCCCCTCACTCAGAGCCACCGCCTTATCCACTCAGGGCAGAGATGAATGAAGGGATTGTATGAAGGGGGGATTATGAAGGACACACAAACTCTGTTTATCTCTTGTCAAAATAAGATAAGGGTAGATTCTTGACGTCTGTGAAGAATACATCCCAAGGCAATCGCCAATTCCCAAATTGAAAGAAATCATTGTAACATACAATTCCTTCCTTCAGATTGCAAAAGTATAACTGAAAAATGTAAATGATCTCTCTAGACCTGAACTACTTATCTTGCTTGATGAGCAATTTTTGTACTGTCTGGAGCACTTATTGAAACAAATTCACACATCTTTTCTACTTACTTCCTTTTGGAGCATTTGGTAGTTTTGTTCACACAATGTGTCTGAGTCATCATTACATTTGACATTTCAGTCTTTAATTTATCTGAAACTTCTATTTTGTGGCTAGGGCCTATCACTTTCATAAACATTTCCATACGCCCCTCATTCTGTCATCAACACTAGAATCAACTAGCAGTTAATTGTGTTTGTTTCATTTCTTAACAAGAAACAGAGTTTTATCTCTTTATTCACAGTGGCCGTAGTGTAAGACTGAGGGCTGTGAGTAAGGGCCTACCTGGACCTTGGCTGACCAGGGGCTTGTCCTCGTCCCTCAGCTTTATGCATGTCTCATTCAGAATTGTGGCTTTGCAAAATGACAAATTACTAAATGTCATGGGAACTTCAGATGCTACTCCGGAATGGTAGAAACCATAAATAGTCTGTGAATGCCAGGAATCTACTGTATACTTCTGATACCTGAATTGTAGAGAAGCAAACCCTATCCTTCCTCTTCTCATCCATCTGTAGAGCTGGTGCATTTGCATATATCGTTAAATACCTGCTATTTAAATTACCCAAGAGCTTTGGGGAAGTTGACTTCCCTTAGTGACTTCTGTGCTAAAGCTTCTGTTGTTGGCAGCAATAACAAGCTAACTATTTTCATGGGAAGACATGCCTTTTATTACGTGGACTATGCTCAATAAACCTGGAAAAGGATTTTAAAACATTTTTTTCATTAATTTATTTCTTTTAAAAAACATTTAAACAGTCAATAGGTGTGAAAGGATGTCCAGACAGTTTCCTCCCATGACAGGCTTTTCAGCAAAGTATTGCTCCTTCCTGGAGGCAGCCACTGTTAGCAGTTTTTGAGGAATCCTTACAGAGAAAACGTATGCGTATACGAGTAATACACACACGTATATATACGCGCATATATATACACGTATATGTATGTACACACACACACACACACACACACACACACACATACCTCCCCTTTTGTTTTATAGAAATGGTAGGAGTGCCCGGGTGGCTCACTTAGTTAAGCGTCTGATTTGATTTTGGCTCACGTCATGATCTTGTGGTTCGTGAGATCGAGCCCGGCATCAGGCTCTGTGCTGAAAGTACAGAGCCTGCTTGGGACTCTCTCTCTCTCTCCCTCCCTCTCTCTCTCTCTGCCCTTTCCCCAAAGTACATGCACATGCACTGTCTCTCTCACTCACTCTCTTGTTCTCTCTTTCTCTTTCTCTCTCATTCTCTCTCTTTCTCTTTCATTCTCTCTCTCAAAATAAACTTAAAGAAAAAAAGAAATGGTAGCACACAGTTTTTATACCTTGCACAAAATTAGAGTATTAGTAGTGTCATGGAGCTTTTTCTGTATCAGAATGTAAAGAGCTTCCTCACTGTTTTTTCTAATGGCATTATATACTGTATTGATGTACCACAGTTGTCCTTAATCGATGGACTTTTGGATTGTTTTCCAGTTATTTTAACATTACAAACAGACCCATGTGAGTATCTATAGAATGAATTTCTGTGAGTAGAACTACTGAATTGGAGGATATGTTCTTGGAAATTGATCTCCAGAGAGGTTGTTTTAATTTATAATGCCACTATCAATACATGAGGGGGCCTGGTTCCCCATATTCTCGTAACAGAATTTTTGAAAATATTAACTAATCTCCTCACTGCCTGATGTTTCTTGCAAACTAGTGTTATATGGTAGGCCGAGAATTCCAGAGACTGAGGAAGTTCATCCATTAGATACAGTGTCCCAAGGGAAAGGCAAGTTGCACAGCTTTGGTTTGGAGACAAGGAATCCTGCAGGAGAAAGATACAGAAGGTAATTCTGAGTACAGTGTTGCATGTCATTTAATCTGTCTTCCAGCCCTTTTGTTGGAGGCTTAGGGCAAGAAGATTGTAATAAAAATGAGTCAAAGTGACAGTGAACTGTTTCACAGAGGGGGGCTTTGGAAGTAGAATACATCTGAATAGGTGCCAGCAGTAATGGTGTCTGCCTTCAGTAAAGTCAGTGGCTCCTAACAATGGGTGGCTCCTAACAATGGGCGTCCACAGAAGCACATTGGACATCAGAAGCCTTGATTTTAGCCATTTCCGGCCATGATATGAAAGCTAGTGGGAATCAAAAGCTGCATTGGTGTATTTGCTGGATATGTGAACTCCAGAGTGGTCCTTTTTGACGTCAGCAGTGGCTGGAGATCCTTAGGATTTAGAAGAGGTTATTGGGAGGAAAGTGGTAGATCTTGGCTGATAGCACAGAGGATCCCTCATGGGGCACTTTTAAGGTACTTCTTAGGAAACCTCGGCATCGTTAACAAGAGATTTGGGATGAGATTTTCTGCAGAATGAGAAATGCTGTCTGACCTGCACTGTGAGTGACTCTGTTACCTACCTGCTTTTTATGGTCCGTGGAATATAGTTATATATGGGATTGTGGAATAGTGCCAGGTGACAAAGAAAACATAAAACCTGTGCTTCTAAGAAATGTGCTTCGTTCTTAGGAACCCAGCTAATTGCAGTGAAAGGACTTTGTATATATGCAAGTGTGCACGCTTATGGAGGCTGAAAACCAGAGAGGGAGACTTAGGCTGTCATGAAGAAGCAGCTTCTGTGAAAATCATGCTGGTTGATGGCTGTTCTGTCTGATGAAGAGATGATAGAAAAATACCTGATCTGTCCTAGCCTTTCAGACTTCCTGTGGTAGTGCAAGTAGCCATTTTGCTTCAAAATCAGATAATGGGAAAGACCACATGGTAAATATTCTTATGCTAAAATATTTTATACAACTATTCACAAACCTTAGAACAATGAAGGGAAACAGTTTTTTAATAAATTTTAGATATGTGTTTATACGCAAGGTACACTGTATAGCATTACCAGTGTTTTGTATTTCCAAAAACGTGTCATGGGCATTTACTGCAGGTTTTGTACAGTGCTAACTTTCCTATTTCTTCTTTCTGCTCCTTCTAGTCACAGACAGGATTTTGCTGTTGTGAATTTTATGCGTTTGTGTTTTGGGTGGGAAATTCGATTCCTGTTGCATACGTGTCTTAATGACAATTTGTTAATACGCATGTATTTGATAATATTTTATTGAAAGGATACACATTGCACTGATATACATAAATCAAGCACTTTGACCCTGGTAAACGGGTTTCTGGATTTGTCATGCCTGAGTAGTTACATAGAGAAAAGTTGGTTTAGCCAGATTCTTAGAGGGATAAGACTGAGACAAGACAGGACAATGGTTGGGGGAAAAAAGCCCAGGATTGGAATCAGACTGACCTGGATTCAGATCTTGGGTATGCCACCAAATATGCTTTTGGGTGAATTACTGAACTCTGCAACTCACTTTCTTCAACGTATACTGGAAGGATAATAGAACCCATCTTTTTGTGAGACAGAAATAAATGAAATAGTATATATAAATTGTGCTTTGAATCCTTTTCTGGAAGGTGAAATGGAATTAATAAATTACAAAGTATACGTATTATGTCTGACACTGAGTACCTGGTGAATAAATGTTATTGTAATTAAAAAAGAACAGTAAAACTTTTCTTTTCAACGGATCATTTGGGTTTTACCCAGTTTATCCACCAAGGGAAAAATTATTCTGTCTCTCTACTGTCTATCAAGAAAAAGTTGCCCCTCCTACAGCACTTACAAGGGAAGTCAATTTTGTTGCTGATCTCAAGTGAGGTAGGAGTCCTAGAGACCGTAAGGACAAGCCGTAATTCACTTACTAATTCACTATTTCTTAAATTAATCTCCTTCAAGCCTTCACATCTTAGTTCCTCTTTTAAGGATTAAGTCCTAATGGTAGTGAAATCCAGTGCATCTTCAAATTCAGACTGTATAAATTTTGAAATGATCAGAAATAGACTTAATATATAACATTTGACACTGGCTCATTTAAAGAGGACAAAGGAAGAAAGAATATGGAGGTGTCTAATAAACTTCAACAAAAGATAGCTATAATTCAGAGAAACACAGGTTTATTTTTTTTTTCTATTGACCATTTAAAAATAAATGTATATTCTATATCTAAAGAGACTGCCCTTAAAATGTATTTCTTTTATGGAATTTTGCAAGCACACACAGAAGTAAGATGTAGTATAATAAACTGGGTCCCTCACACTTCTTGAGAATTACCAGCACGTTGCCTCTTTATTTTACCACTTCACGCTCTTGACTGATTTATGGCAAATTCCTAACTTAATCATTCCATCTGTCAGTTTCAGTTGACAAGCATGAAGTCCCCTTTTAAAAGTGCATGCCGTGATCATCCCTCTAGAAAAAGCAGCATTTTTGTATATCATCAAATAGCCACTGGCATTTAGCCTTCCCTTCCTGTCTAACCATCATTTTCTTCTTTAAAAAATAGGTTAGGGATGCCTGGGCGGCTTAGTTGGTTGAGCATCTGACTCTTCATTTCAGCTCAGGTCATGATCCCAGGGTTGTGGCATTGGTTGGGTTCCACACTGAGCATGGAGCCTACTTCAGCTTCTCCCTCTCTCTCCCTCTGCCCCCCTCCCGCATGCACATGTGCGCGGTCTCTCTCTCTCTCTCTCTATCTCCCTCTCTCTCTCTCTCAAAACCTAAAAATTAAAAAAAAAAAAAAAAGTTTAAATCAGGGTCCAAACAGATCTATGAATTATGATATTGTGATTTATTAATGTCTTTTAAATACCTTAATCTAAATTTTAGATTTCCTCTTCCATCTATTTGTTTGTTTGTTTGTTTGTTTGTTTGTTTTACTCTGTGCCTTCTGTGCATATATGTGTCCATGTGGCCAAAAGCCAGTTTTTATCCTACACAGCAGTGGCTCTCATACTCTTTGGTCTCAAGTCTCCTTGACACTCTTAAGAATGATTGAAAACCCCAAGGAGCTGTTGTTTGTATGGGTTATATCTATTAATATCTACTGTATTCAAAATTAAAATAGATAATTTAAACTATGTATTTACTTTTCAAAATAACAGTAGCAGACTCATTATATTAACATGTGTCTGCACAATTTAAATGAAATGTAATCATAGTTTCCAAAATTAAAAAATGAGAGAAATGGCACTGTTTTACATTTTTGCAAATCTCTTTAATGCCTGGCTTAATAGAAGAGAGCTGGATTTTCATATCTGCTCCTGCATTCAGTCTGTTGCAGTATGTTGTTTTGGTTGAAGTGTGTGAAGAAAATCTGCTTCACACAGATGTGAGTTTGGAAAAGGGGAGGAGTATTTTTTTTCATTTAATGGTGGACATTCTTCTATGATACTACACCAAAAGTTGACAAGTGGTAGTTTCTTAAAGGTAAGTTGCAGTGGGCAGTCTGAAACCCTAACAATGAACTTTTCATACTGTGTTATATTAAAATCCATCGGTCTGTCACGTACTTTGATTGGATGCTTTACTTATGCATAATTTTGTGACATCAAGCATTGGTTATTTGGAAAATACTGCATCACTGAATTATGCAAATCTCCCAGATGTTGACATAGGTCAAATATAAAATATTTAAAAAATCCCTCTCATCAATATCACCACCCATCTTCTTAGAAAATATGTAGCTACTGGGAAGCTCTCAGGCTCATGGTGGTAGATACACGTTTTCCGGAATCATGATTATCCCTTGAATGTTCAAATGGATCTTCAGCAACAAATGCTGTCAGTGTTTTCCTTGATGTCAACAGGCTCGCTTCGTTTGTTCTTGACAAAATATTTGCCAAATAGCCAAACCCGAAGAAACGTAGTTTGTTAAATAAAAATGCGCTCCGTGAAAAAAGCAGCTTGTTCAACTTGCATCTCAGACAGTTCACAGGTGCTTTCCCTTGGTACTCTGACGCACCAGAGCGCTTTATGGGTGCTTTCTATTTCACCACACAGAATGTTAAAAAGATACGTATTCAAATATCCAGACTTAATGAAAATTACTATTTTGCTTCATCAAGGATGCTGTTTAGCGAAACCAGCATTTGTTTACCATCAGTACCTGGCGGTAAAGGCTGCAATGACTGCTGCCTACTTGGGAGCCGCTACTCCAGCAGTTTTACCCACTGTTGCTTTTGTACCATCCGCGCAGATGTCAGCATAGCGCAGAAGGCAAATAATGTGTTAGTATTTTTATGAAAATGATTCTGACTTCTTGGACCTTTTGAAAAGGTCTCAGGTCTTCCCAGGGTCTGTGGACCACACTTTGAGGAATGTTGCTGAAGAGTTTCTGACAGTCTGAATTTTACTTCTTATATTAAAAAAAAAAAAAAATTATGTTTGTTTATTTTTGAGAGTGAGAGAGGGAGTGCAAGTGGGAGGAGGGGCAAAGAGAGAGGGAGACACAGAATTGGAAGCAGGCTCCAGGCTCTGAGCTGTCCGCACAGAGCCTGACATGGGGCTGGAACTCACGAACCATGAGATCATGACCTGAGCCAAAGTCGGATGCTTTACTGACTGAGCCACCCATGTGCCCCATTTTGTATATTTTTATGGTGTGATTTTTACGTGTTCCTTTGTCTCAGGTATTTCCTGCAAATGGACTTGATCAGATTAGGTTTGATTTTGTTTTTTCATGGCAAGACTACTTCCTAGATGGTGTTGGGTTTGTATTCTTAGTAGTCATTGATAGCCATTGCCTGCAGCCATTAATGTATCAAGGATTGAAAATGGTAATGTTTCAGTTCTGTCATTCCTTTTTTATTTATTAGCAGGAATTCTTTCTAAACTGAAACTTCCTCTCGCCATTGATTTGCGTTACCCTGGAATACAGTTTCATGGATCTCATGCAATATAGACAGGATAAATCCTTGTTTCTTTTTCCAGATAATGAGTTGGTTCCTGTGTAGTCTTAAAAGGTGATCAGTAGGTGTTCTTGGTTTGTTGGTTTGTTTTCAATGTCAGTATGAACTCTTAGATTTAAACTTATTTGATGTGTTTCAATTCATGCAGCTACTATTCTTTGGCCAGCAGGAGCCTCTTGAGGTTGGTTTCTAAGTTCTTTTGATATGATCTCTGTTGTCTTTGATAGCTTCCTTGCTTTTTTTTTTTTTTTTTTTTTTTTTTTTTTTGACAAGAAGTTCCAGACTCATCTTGCACATTTCCTGCCACTGAACAGAAATCAGCCCCTTCTCTGGGAAGACCTCAGAGAAGTGGTATTTAGAGGCCACAGTCTGAGCACTTGGCTGCTCATCACTGTTGATTGGTGGTTGTTTCTAGATTCTGTCAGTGGGCAAGGCTAGAAAATATGCAATTTTTTTTAAGATTAAAATGCATTAAAAGATTAAAATTTAGGGACACCTGGGTGGCTCAATTGGTTAAGGGTCCAGCTTTGGCTCAGGTCATGATCTCATGGTTTGTGAGCTTGAGCTCCACATCGGGTCTCAGCTCTCAGCGCAGAGCCTGCTTCGGAGCCTCAGTCTCCATCTCTCTCTGTTCCTCCACCACTTGTGTCCAAAAATCTGTAAAAAAATTTGTTTTAATGTTTATTCAGTTTTGAGAGATAGAGACAGAGTGTGAGGGGGGAGGGGCATAAAGAGGGAGACACAGAATCCAAAGCAGGCTCTAGGATCTGAGCTGTTGGCACAGAGCCTGATGCAGGGCTCGAACCCATGAACCATGAGATCATGATCTGAGCCGAAGTCAGATGCTTAACCAACTGAACCTAGGACTTTAATCCATCTTCCATTGCTTATCAATGACACCAACATAATTACTACTTTTATCCCATACCACATAGACAACAGTCTCAGGATAACAGTCTCAATACAATTACTAACAATATGATTATGGAAAACTGTTTTGCAGTTTAGAAAAATGAAAAACAGATTATCACAGTTTAGCTAGTTGACTTGGTTTTCTTAACATAGCCTTATTATTAGTGTTTGCTGTATATTTTAAGACTGTTTTCCTATTTTCCAGAACCTCAAATTAGTGGATATCTCAACTGAATTCAAAAAATCAATTTACTGAGAGAGTCAATCATACCATGTATTTGTCGAATTGATACAACAAACTTAACTGACAAATTAGCATAGATGATAGTCCTAATGGACTGGAATTTTCTTGTTCTTTTTTATCATCGAAAAGGTTTCATTTTGCTTATTAACATTTAATGTCTTGTCCTTTATCCATACCCACTCTGTCATCAATATCTTCAAACAACAACAACAAAACCCCCTACTTAGTGGGCAAGAAATTCTGTTGATATATATCATGACTTTTTGTTTTAAGTGAATGTGCTATGAAAAGGTGAATTCCTTTTTTAAGAATAGAAACATTGACACTTTACAAATTTTAGGTATATTCTTTCCTCTTTAATTTACCAGGGATTAGGGGGTGCTTGGGTGGCTCAGTTAAGTGACTCTTGATTTCGGCTCAGGTCATGTTCCCACGATCGGCATGATTGATCCCCGTGATTGGCTGTGCACTGACAGCACGGAGCCGGCTTAGATTCTCTCTCTCCTTGTCTCTGCCCCTCCCCTGCTCATGTGCGCATGCATACTCTGTCTTTCTCAAAGTAAATATTTTAAAAAATACATAAATTTACCAGGGATTGTACTAGAAAAAATGTTAGTGATATTTTCGAAGCACTTAATTCTAGATCTATGGATATGGGATATTGTGATCAAGACAATTATGTAATTAAGGGAAACCAAAGCAGTGACCACTAAAATAAAAACTGATTTTTATGTGCAGTATTTAATGATCTGCCTTTTTTCCCCCTTCCAGGTTCCAAAATAAATCATGACTGAATCTGCCTCTAGCACAAGTGGTCAAGAATTTGATGTATTCAGTGTTATGGACTGGAAAGATGGAGTAGGCACGCTACCAGGAAGTGACTTAAAGGTAAGCTGTCTTTATTAAATACAATTATCTGTGTGTGCATCTGTGTGTTATTTGTTAAAAGGAGTTTGACTACATATGTAAAATAAAAATTAAAAGCATTAAGCATGATGCTCTAGGTCTTATATGATACTTAGACCTCTACAGTAAATTTTCAAGACAATTTGGAATGTTGACAAATTGGCCGAAGTCTTTGTCGCTTGGGGTGGTGGACGAGAATATTTTGGCATATGCTTGTTTTGCAGAAGTCGAATTATAGCTTCCAGGGGATCACCCTTAGTTTGACTTTATCATGACGGACAATAAATATGGAAATGGTAGGCTTAGAAGACCTGGCTTCATATATTTTGTAATAATGAACTTGAGAACTTTAAATGAATAACCACATTCCCTGTGCCCTAGTTTTCTCATTTGAAAACTGGATAATGTTAAAATATTGAATAGACAGGACTATTCTCCTCCCTTAAATTATTTATACGATAAATATGAATTTTTATATAATCATTTGTTCAAAAGCTGGTCCTTCCTGTAAACCAGGCTGCTTTTATATAGAGGAGAACTCTCTTCAGAGAATGATGCTTCAGTGTGCCTCTTTACTATGTGCTTATCCTTCCCCTTTTCCCAAGGCTTCCCGAACCCACTCTAGACCCACCTCTGCTGCCCTATGAAACAGTTACGCAAGCACTCATCCAGGAAGCCAGTCCACCCCACCTCTCATTTCTAATTTGCTTTTGCTCTAATCCTATCTCTGGGACCTTGAACCTGTCTGTGGCCTTTTAGACTTTGTTTGTACTTGGTCACTCAGGTTTTTGAACCTCTGATCACCCTAACTGGCTGTCAGTTGGCTTTTCCCTCTAGTGCTTGATGTTCTGGCCTATCTCGAATAGAAATTCCTGTCCCCTAATAATTGGCTTCCTGGAATCCAGTGGCTACTTGACGAGTATTTCAGCCAAGCCCAACCTAGTTCATCTTCAGTGGTGAGATTTGAACAGTCTGTCACTGGAAAAATACCCAGATTTTAGTTGGGTTAGGTTGAATTAAGTGCAGTGTGCCAACATATCTATCTGTTTAGCTTAACAAAAATATCGCAGTGAGGTTCAGTGAATTCTGAAAAGGAGATACGGTTTTTAGTTTTAGTTCTGTATGTCCTTGAACTAGTCAGTCAATCTCTTCAGGCCAGTTTCCTCTTTGGTAAAATAAGGAATTAAATGAATACTAAGGACTTTATCTGCTCTAACATTCTCCAAATGTTCATCTGGATTAGATATGATGGGAATTGAGTGCTGAAATTTTTCAGAAAGAAAAACCATTCCAGACGCTCATAATGTCAGCCTCATAGTAGCTATATGAGCTTTGTCAAGTTATTTAAATTCCCTAAGTTTCAGAATCTTTATGTATAAAATGAGGAAATAGAATCTATGTCACAAGGTGGTTATAAGGATTGAAAAATATAACATATGGAAAACATTTAACAAATTGTATTTTTTCTGGCTTTGTGATATATTATGTAAATTGACTTTTTAAAATTGCTTTATTCTCATATATTGCTTGTACATTTTTGTCCCTTCTTCTCAATAGCTTTTTTTTTTTTTGATGTCAGGTGGATGATGAAATTTATAATTTTTGTTCAGTTAGGTTTTGAACTTTCAATCCCTAAGAAATTTAAATTGCCTAAAGGTTTTCTAAGCAATAGATCTTAGGAATTAGCCTATTACTTTTATTAAGGTAATCAGGTAATTAAGTCACTTAGTGGGTATTATAATCTGGTTTATTTTATTTGACTTTTAGGCTCATCTAATTATGTGGGTAATTTCCATGTATCCAGTTCACTTCATGTACTGTAGACAGTTTGAAACCCCACTTCTAAAAAAAAAAAAAAAAATGAAAAAAAAATTTCTGCTTCATAACCATTTTTATCTGAAGAGATTCAGATAGTCAATTGATTGTGTTAATTTAGGAATCTGAATCACTTGCTCCTAATATTAATATCTGAGTTGCTTCAGAGATCTGATTGAGAAATTGATTTTTCACAAAATTAAGATATTAAAAACTTTGAATAAAGCATGAAATTTGCTCTTTCACATCATGCTTTGCCTACTTTACATTATTTTTTTTTAAATTTTTTTTTTAATGTTTATTTATTTTTGAGACAGAGAGAGACAGAGCATGAACGGGGGAGGATCAGAGAGAGGGAGACATAGAATCTGAAACAGGCTCCAGGCTCTGAGCTGTCAGCACAGAGCCCGATGCGGGGCTCAAACTCACGGACCACGAGATCATGACCTGAGCCGAAGTCGGCCGCTTAACCGACTGAGCCACCCAGGCGCCCCCCTACTTTACATTATTGAAACTACTTTTTTGTAGTGGGTGTAGGCATGTAGATTTCCTAATAAACAAGGTGCTATCCTAAGACAAGAAGCTCAGGTTAGTTCAGCCAATACAATCAGCTGCTACATAGAAGTCAGTTTTTTATCATGTAAACAGGTTTTTATATGCTTTGGTTTATTACCATTTTGAAAGTATGTTTCTCTGTAAAAGCCTCATGATTGCTGGCCAAATTATATCACTCTTCTGCTTAAAAACTTTTAGCAGTTTCCTGTCTTTCGTGGCAAAGTCAATCCCCTTAAGTTTACCCCAGAAGTTTTTGGTGGTCTGGCCCCTACTTTCCCCTGGCTGCGTCTCGTTTCACTCCTCAGTGCCATCTTGTTTCCTTTCCAGCCCAACTGTCTAGTTGAAGGCTTCAAACCTTCGTTCCTTTATACTGTTTCCCTTGCCCCTTTTCAGGGAGGCTAAACAGCCTTTATATAAAACAGAGCGCAAAAACTTTTTCCATTCAGGTGCAGTAGGGGAAAGAATAGAGAGCTTACTCTCTGATGAACACTTTATCTGTATCCTTGTATTTAATCCTTTCATTTAATCCTTTTGAGGTAGTTCCTATCATTGTTGTCAGTTTACAGATGGGAAAACAGAGGCCCAGAATGGTTAAATCATTTGCTCAAGGTCAAGATAATTGGCAGAACTAGGTCTAAAGCCAGGCTTTTCTGATACTGGAATCGATTCTCTTACCACTAGTATACTATAGTCTAAAGAGAGAAAATGTTTTCATATCAAAAGAGATACAGAGAAAATGTTACAGCGATTTAGAAGAGGTATCATTTTAGCTGGAGGGATCAGGAAGGCTTCGGGGAAGTAGTTGTCATATGAGCTTCAGGTACCCGAAAATAGGTCGGCATCTATATGAAGACTTTTGTGGGTCAGGGACAGCAGGCAAGAAAGAGAAGGGCATCGAAAAGAAGGACTAGCATAAGAAAGTATAGTGTTAGGGGAGAACAGCAAGTGTCCAGGGGCCTCCTTGAAAATATTATAGTCATTAACAAGACATTTTTGTTTAAGCAAGCTTTGGAAACTGCACCGTTGCCTAATTATTCTATAAAATGGCAAATTAGTATTTGTAGACTAATATCTCAGGGCCAGCCATAAGAACAGGCAGGCAATGAGCGGTAGCGGGAAGGTGCATGCTGGGGCTCCCTGTCCCTAAGCAATCTCTCTCTCTGAACTTGTAATGATGTCTGAAACTTATCCACAGAGGATTATTCCTCTGGGTCATAAGGATTTAGCCATTTGGAATCCCTCAGTAAAATGCAGATATACTCCTGAGAGCGATAGCATCTTATCTAGTAAGAATAGTTGCCACTTAACTGAGAGCAAGACCCTGCGGCAGCAGGGCAGAAACCCAACTGGAAACACTGTGCTCATAGTGCACGGTTTTGCTCGTTGTGATTAATGTTCAGAAAACTTTAGTTACCAAATATCTTTGCCCTTAAAACAGATTGGTAAGTAGAACTCATATTTCGACATTGAAAGTAACAAAACAAAACAAAAATACTAACCTCAGCAGTGTCTTTTAAGGATCTGTTCTTAAAGATAGGCAAAAAGCAAAGGATCCTTTGCCTCTACAAGCAAAAATAGAGAATTGAATCAATTAAAGGTAGTTCAAGCCAGGCCAAACAAACCTTTGCAGTCCCTTATATCTTTCAGGCATAATTGTTTTCTGATTGACTCAGATGTTTCCACTAGTAGAGCAAATTACAGTGTCAGCTGATGTGTTTGATGTACTTATTTAATAAATTTCTTTTGTAGAGTTTATAATTTTGATGTTCTTGATTTGGAATGGAGTCACTCAGTAGATTGTTATGCTGCTTTTTGGATGTCTAGGTTAAAAGAACTCATAACTTTGAAAAAAGGAATAAAAGTGATTATTTCAAGTTTCCATGGCTCCAAAACCATTCATGAAAGCATTACCCATTTCTGAGTGTTTTATTGGGGGGGAAAAATGTTAGGGAATGTGTCAGTCTTTCTGGAATGCTATCTGTGGAACTCCAGTAATGTTAACAGCACCTAACAACCTATGTTGTCCAGCATTTTCAGCAGTACTAATATTGTGAAAGACAGTAAATCCAAGTTGAGAAGCCAGAAAAAAAAAAAAAAAAAAATTGATCCCTGTGTTTTTTTGCATATGACAGGATACTTTGAAAACACTTTGCGGTTAATTTTTGAGATAAAGTAACTTGGTTAGAGTAATGTTCTTTACTTTTTCAAGGTTACAGGATGCCTTTGAGACTATGATGAAACTGAAGAACCCTATTCCCAGAAAAATATGTATGTGTCCATGACATCATTTTGTATGAATTTCATGGGATTCTTCAATCCCCTGAAGTCCAACTATAGATACCTGACTTGCAGGAGTTAATTGTGTCCCTAAGTGTCATGACACCTTTCATTTGTGCTTTGGCTATAGGTCAGTTACTGGCAGTTACTAGGATTAATTGTTGTATTGTGGGGATATTACCTTTTAACTTTGAAAGTATTTGAGCTTAAAGCTTCCAAGTGTCGTAACTCTGGATTTTTATTCAAAGATTCCACTCGGTGGTGTTCTCTTTCTCATTGTTGGAAATGCAGGGTGGCTTACAGTGTAGCAGTAATTTGGAAACTTACACCACAGGAGATTCTCCATGTGATGAAAATGGTGCTATTTTTCACATTTTGTATTTTTCAAATAAGTATCAATTAATATTGACATCTAATAAAAGTAAAATTACCTACCTGGACTGAATTATAAAGGTGATGCCTAATGCCTTTTTAAACTTTGATTCAGAATTGATTTTCTGTGTTCTTCTTTACTATCATTAATTAGTAATCATTATGGCTTGTTTTTTCTGTTCTTGCCCAGTAGATGGTACTGTCAGCTTTATTTTGAAATATTCTGTTTTCAGAGTGGATCATTTAAAAATTTATTTTCCCCCCCAAAAGTAAAGTTATATTTAGCTCCTTTCCTCCCAGTTAACTTTTTGCCACTTCCTAGCCTGACATTTTTAGGCGAACACACTCAGTATAGTATACACATGTTACCTGGGAACTTGTATCTGAAATATGTAATAGAAGAAACCATTTTCACTTTCCTCAACTATTTCAACTTCTTCAGTCTAAAAAGCTTTTAATTATTGTACACTGTGTGCATACAGTTACTTAAGGTGCTGTTTTTACCTGGTGGAAAGAATAATTAGTAATTTTTGTTTCAGCTTTTTCTGACTTGTACTCTGAATCTAGTTTGGTTAAGTGAATGATTCTGTTGGCATGTTGACTAAATAGATGTTTTAGATTGCAAAATGGAAGGTCTTAAGCCTAACTGCTACATATTTGCATACTCCTATATTTCTGTGAAAGCTCTAAAAACGTTAAGCGAAAAGTCGTATAATCCTTTTGAATTGTGAACTTTCCAGTTCTTCGTCAACTGTCAAAATTAGTGGATCCCTAATATCATTCTATTTTATGGGAAAACAGAGGAATATGGAAAACTTTGAACTTCATCAATAGGAGAGTACACCTAGTTGTTTCAAAGAGGATGGAGGGGTCCCTGCACATAGATAGTGGGTAAGCCTTCAACATGCACACACAGTACACCAGGCTGTTAGAGGAACATACTAGGTTTGCAGCTTGCCATGAGGTGAGAAGAAATTTTCAACATTTGGGGTCAAAATGTCCATGAAGTCAAAACGCCTGTACTTTTTAGTGATAGAATTGACCTGTAGCTAGCAGATTTGTTCAGATCTCGTAGACGTTACCTGTTGTTTGGAGGATTAGAGGTGAATGGGGTGGAGAATTCCAAAGAGCAGTGAGAGAAAGAAGTGGAGAGTTGGGGGTCACATGGCTCACACTTCAGCCTTCCTCACCTACCTCCGGGAATATAAGGATATACACGTGCAGGTCATTATTTCCGGAATAGAGATTTCCTTCTCTTGGACTAGGTGAGCTCGGGTGAGATAAGTTGATTCCCGGGAAGATAGTAATTCTCCTTTTAGTAATTTTGGTTACTAAGGAAGAAATAATATGAAGTAGGAAACAAAAGTCCTAGCAACAACTGGTGTTCAGAATTATAGGCCACATTAAGTGAGCTGGCATCTCTATAGCACAGTGCAGGGCTGGTTGTATGGTACCTTAAGAAGTACCTTGCTGCTTTGTTCTCTTTTTACTTCCCCGAATCCCCAAATCTGTAAAATGCAGAGGGCTTACTGCTGGTAGAGGGCTTACCTAGATACAGTTGCTCAAATGAACTTTTAAAGTATAACTAATTTGCTTAAAGACTTTATGTGTCCACCATGAAATGACTACTGTCCTGAGCACCTTTGTAAGTTTTGCCTCTTTCTACCATATTGTCGCTAGTTTCGGGTAAACGAGTTTGGAGCCCTGGAAGTTATCACAGATGAGAGCGAGATGGAAAATGTTAAAAAAGCAACAGCTACCACAACTTGGATGGTACCAACTGCTCAGGAAGGTAAGACTGGGTCGTCTGCATTGCCATTTTCTTTCTTTTGAGAGTTTTAAAATAAGAATTACCTAGGTTTTACAATAGGCTGGAACTTTGAAGATCCTGGGTGATTTTCATGTCACGTGTTCTTAGGTGAATTTCTATAACAAAACTCATATGGAACCAACTTTTATATTTTAAAATAACTATAAACTGTCTTCTTTCCTAATGCCAGATCTGTAATAGCACAAGGTTAATTGGAAATTATTACCAAGTAAATCCAGTGTTGCAATAGCCTACCCAGGTGATTTAGCCAAAAGCCTGCCACTTTTTTCTCATCTACTCCGATGGTTGTAACTAACACCTATATGCTGATGACTCCCAAATCTATATCTCCAGCCCCGACCTCTCCCCCGAGCTCCAGGCCCGTATTTCCACCTGCCTACTGGACATCTCCACCTGGATGTCCCACAGGTACCTCAAACTCCACATGTCTGAAATGCGATTCATTTTCTATTTCTTTCTCCCCTTCCCCCAAACCTGCTCTTTCTTCTGTAACCCATATTTCAGTTGATGGTAGCACCATCCCCCCCAGTGGACAAGCAAGAAATCTAGGAGTCATCCTGAATTCGTTCTCCCCCAGCCCCATGGCCTGTTACTCCATCCTGTTGGTTTTTATTCCCTAAATATGTCTCAGATCTGGCTTCTTCTACTAATGACCACTGCCACTGCCTTAATGTAGGCCCTTAGCAGCTCTCACCTGGACTATTGCAGACTCCTCCTCGAGAATCACTCTGCTTCTAATTTCACCTAATTTATCCCGCACCTTCAAGTCAGAGGAACTTTTGTAGATTGCTTTTCTGACACTTCACTGACTTCGTACTGTCTCTTTAGCTGAGCCTGCAAGGATCTGGGTGGCACGCGTCCACCTGCTTGCCTTGTCTCTTCGCTCTCTGTTCTGTTCTCTGTACACCGTGTTCTGGCAGTGCCAGCAGCACTGGGTTCCATGGAATTCTCTCAATGCATCATGTGGTTTCACACTCCCTTGCCTTTGCTCTTGCTGCTGCTTCTGGCTCAGATGCCGTTTCCCTCTTTGTCCAGTTGGTTAATTTCTCTTGGCCTTCCAAACCCAGTTGAGGCTTTATATCAGAAAATCCTTCCCTGACCTCACCCCAGGCCGAGTGAATGACTTCTTCCTCTGTACTACTCCTGGAACTTGTTCATGCTTTGATTACTGCATGTATCACATTTTATTATAAGTATTGGTTTTCTTGTCTGTCTTCTCCTCTAGACTGTGAGCTCTCTGGGGCAAGGTCTATACTATCATTATCAGTGTCTAGCGTAAATTGGCACCTAATGTTTGCTGAATGCATGAGGAGCCTAACAATTCAGGGGAAAGGAAGTGTGAGTTCCTAAATGATTTGGGATAATTACGATTTAGGAGATCTGCTACCTTCAAAGTAAACTAGGTGTCGATTTAACCAATTTAGTAGAAAAAACCCACTCCTCAAAAGGTTGTAAACATGAAATAACATACATAAGCCTTTTTGTCAGATACATCCATAAAATAGGATTCTGCAGATTACTAACAGTTTCATCTTCCAAGTATAGTGAAGTATAGTATACTGTACTTCAAGTATAGTCAAGTATAATGAAATTTTATTTTACTTTGAACTCTGTAGAAGAAGCCTTAGACAAACTTTTATCTTTCCTGCAGAGTATTTTTGTTGTGTAAATGATTTGAGTGGTTCCTGCCAACCCCATCCTCTTCTCCCTCCCAAGCACAGTAGGTTGGTCATTCATTCATTCAGCAAATATTATCTTTTATTGTGTTGCTAACAAAATTATTAGAAGGAAAAGTTTGTGTTTTGGAATGTTTTCTGTCATGGTTCTAATTGTTTTTTTCTGTGTGTGTTTTTTTTGTTTTTGTTCTTTTCCCCTTTTCATCTTCTAGTCTTTTCAGAGAAGACTGGGATGCCTTTCAGGTTGAAGGATCCAGTGAAAGTAGAAGGGCTTCAATTCTGTGAGAACTGTTGTCAGTATGGCAATGTAGATGAGTGTCTTTCTGGAGGAAACTATTGCAGCCAGAATTGTGCCCGGCATATCAAAGACAAGTAGGTTTTTGCCCTGTTCCATCTATAAAATGGGTTTTATTTTATTTATTTATTTATTTTTAATTTTTTTTTTTTTTTTTTTAATGTTTATGTTTGAGAGAGAAGGAGACAGAGTGTGAGCAGGGGAAGGACAGAGAGGGAGACAGAATCTGAAGCAGGCTCCAGGCCCCGAGCTGTTGGCACAGAGCCCAACGTGGGGCTCGAACTCACAGTCTGTGAGATCATGACCTGAGCTGAATTCAGATGCTTAACCCACTGAGCCACCCAGGCGCCCCTATAAAATGGGTTTTAGAGTCCAAGGTGCTAAGGAATACTGAGGCTCCCTGACATCTGTCACACCTTCATGCTCCTTTTTTCCCCCAGAGACTTTTCCTTTAGAGATCTGTGGACCCTGATCCCGTTACTGGACCTCCTGACTTCAGTCATGTCTGATCTTAGTTGTACTGCTTAAGTCCTACCTACAAGTACAACCTCTGCCTCTTTATTTAGCCTTTTGATTCCAGTGAGTGCCCCCTAGCAAGAGAATATTTAAATTTCTCTGGGCTACGTACATTTTGATGGCGCTGATGTTTATGGAAACAGAGTTTTGTTTTTATGTTGGGGGGGGTTCTTCAGTAACTCAGCTAAAACTCCACAGGTTGGGAACCAGCTGACTGAAGATGGCCATAGAGAGTGGCTTAATGAGTCACAATACTGTAGATTTCTGTAGACTGAAGATTATGAGACAGGGACGTCCGCTGTGGCTGGTGGTGCTATGTGACTCGGCCATCTGGGGACTGTCTGACAAAGTTCAGCTTCTCACCGAGGTGTATTTCTTCATATAATTGTCTAACACAAATAAGTGACTTGACACTTATATTTTAGTGGAATTTCCCAGGTATTTTAACCAGGGTAGGCCTGGGAATTGTCTGTTTTTGCTGGCCAACTTTTATTTTACAAAGTTATACTTGGCCTTTTTTAGTTGCACTTGTCATTGTTAATAATTGCTAGATCTTTGCATTAAAATTGCCCCGAATACTAAAATATCTCTAAGTAATTGATTCTTTTATTAGTATGGACGGCAGATGTGAAAGACCGATCATTTTAAACTTGTTAGAACCTGTTTCACATATAGTACTGATCCCCTTTTGAAATTAATATATAAGCTAGTTTCCATTTTCTGCTTTGAAGAGTCATATATGATAATGGTTTTAGGTGTTCCTTAGCTATGATATCCTAATGCCTACACTCTTCTCCTGGTGGTTAAATGTTTTTCCTTCTCCTGGTGGTTAAATGACTTTTTTTTTTTTTTTAAGTTGCATGATAGTCACCATGTAGATGTTTGACAGGTATTGTTTTCCTGTCACTATTTTGGGTTTATAAATACAACAGAGATCAGAAGGAAGAAAGGGACGTAGGAGAGGACAATGAGGAAGAAGATCCTAAGTGTAGTCGGAAGAAGAAACCAAAATTATCTCTGAAAGCTGACTCCAAGGAGGATGGAGAAGATCGGGATGATGAAATGGTTAGTATCTCTGATGCAACTACCAAAGAACTCAGGGTACTTTTTGTTGTTGCTGTTGTTTACTTATTTCTGAGAGAGAGAGAGAGAGAGGGCAAGCTAGGGAGGGGCAGAGAGAAGGAGAGAGAGAATCTGAAGCAGGCTCTGAGCTGTCAGTGCAGAGCCCGATGCGGGATTCAAACTTATGAACCGTGAGATCATGACCTGAGCCGAAGTTGGACACTTAACCGACTGAGCCACCAGGTGCTCCGATACAGGGGCACTTCTTCAGAGAGTAACACCATGGTCAAAGGTGCTGGCTCTGCAGCCAGTTATCTGACTTCCAGGGCTGGTTCCATGACTCTCTGTGTTACCATCAACAAATTACCTGTCTACCCTCTTTGGTATGGCACTGTCTGCATTTCAAAATGAGAATAATAAATAATAATACTCCTCCCTTAGGGTGAGGAAGTAGGATGTGCTGAAATTTATTACTGGAGAGAAAAGGCAACAGCAAAACCTTCAGTTGTACAAATGAATCTTTAATTCCTCTTGATGGCGAAAAATGTCAATCCCATTTTGGTAAATTGCAGACAGATCTCATAAAACTATGTGAGTAGGTAGAAAATGGCATATAAATGTCAGGTATATTTAGGGGAAACTAATTCCAAATGTGCTAATTAAAACATAAATATTGCTAAAGTACATATTAATGGTCCTATACGAAAAGAGAACTTTGAGGTCCTGAAGCATTTCCCTTCAGATCAATACTGAGCAACCAATTATTTGCTAGTCTTTCTTCTAGGAGCTGGGAACACAGGGATGAACAGCATCAGGAGAACAGGGTCTCTCCTCTCAGGGACATCACATTCTTTTAAGGGGACATATAATAAACAGGAGACGTGTCAGCCTATGATAAATGCTACAGTGAGAAGTACAGGCGGGCATGAGAGTTGATTCACTGCTTCCAGTTGGGTTCTCAGGGAGGCCTCCCAGAGAAGGTGGCATGAACTCTGTGATCTTGATAATAAGAAGGAGCCAGGTCTGTTAAAAGTAGGAGTGAGGAGCCCCCTGGGCAATGGAGTGGCTAGGGAAGAGTCCCTAAGGTGAGAACATGTGTAATATGTTTTGTTGAGGAAATAAAGACAATGTGGTTGACCCTTACAGGTGAAGGGCCGGTGGAGTAAGGTGAAGCTGAAGAGGTCCAGCCTATGTAATGCTTTATGATAAACCAGAATAATGGGGTTTCATTCTGTTTTATGTGGGCTGGGACTGGAAAGTTGAAGGCAAGGGAATATGTTGATAGGGTTTACGTTTCCAAGTGATGGCTCTAGCTTTGATGTGTGACAGTGAGAATGGAATCAAGGAAGGCTGTTAGTTTATTGCAGTAGACTAGCTGAAAGGGCTGTGTAGGGTAGAAGTCACTGATTTCAGGGTAGATGTTAGAGGCAGGGTCATCAGGAAAGAGGAGTCAGGAATAACTCAAGTTTTGGCTTGAACAGTCGACTGGATAACGATGCCATTTATTGAACATGGGAAGGCAAAACTGGAGCACAGAAGTTAGAGTCCTTTGGAATCAGGAGTTTGAGATGCTCGTTAGGCTTCCAGGTGGAGATCCCAGGTGGGCAGTCGGGTTCGTGAGTGTGGAGTCAGGGACGAGGTCAGGGGATATGACTGTGGATATTTGGCAGACAGATGATGTTTAAAACCCAGGAAGAGGGATTCGATAGAGAAGAGAAAGGGACTGGATTAGAGGAGACATCAGCAAAGGGACTGAGAAAGACGGGCCAGTGGGGTGTGAGGAAAATCAGAACAAAGTGGTCAAGGAGCTACAAGAAGAAAGTGCTTCAAGAAGGCAGGAACAGTATCTGTGCAGTTCCAGAGTGTAATTCTTGGAAACGTTCCAATTTGGTAATGACCTCAGGCCAAAAGCAACACAGTTCTCATATGACCTATATTCTTACTTTCTTTAAAACTTACAAAGTGAAATTGAAGAAAAGTACAAAAAAGAATAATGCTTTCTGACAGCTCTCTAACTTTTCGTTGGTGCCAATTTCATGAGCTTGTAAAATCGTGATTTCCCTTTCTTGCTGTAGGAAAACAAACAAGACGGAAGAATCCTGAGGGGTTCGCAGAGAGCCCGAAGGAAAAGGCGAGGTGATTCAACTGTAATAAAGCAGGGTAAGTTGATGAAAGAAATGGTTTACTTGTGACTTTATGAAATGGAAAATATTTCACAAAGGTAGACATTTTAGTCTTAATTATAATGTACACAAGGGCCATTAAGGTATTGTTTTGGGTCTTTCTTTGATTAAATTTTGTCCATAAAAAGCGGGGTTTGAAGAAGTAGATAAAGAAAAAAATGGAAATGAGTAACTTTTGAATAATGTCAGTGCAAACTTGAAAACATCTTCCTATGTTTTTCTGTTGAGTAGGTTTTTTTCTCCTTCTGTGTGTTTTCTAAAACCTTTGTCCTTATATCCTAAGATTTTAAGGTTTTTTTTTTTTTAAGTTTACTTATTTTGAGAGAGAGCACAAACAGGGGAGGGCAGCGAAAGAGGGAGAGAGAGAATCCCAAGCAGGTTCCACACTACCAGCATGGAGCCCGATGCAGGACTCAAACTCACAAACCATGAGATCATGACCTGAGCCAAAATCAAGAGTCAGACGCTTAACTGACTGAGCCACCCAGGCGCCCCTAAGATTTTAAGTTTTTAATGTTTGATCTCAAACTTTAAACTCCTGATGTGGAACCTTTTTTGCTTCTTTCATTGTTCCTCGGGCAGCACTTTGTTTTCATGACAAATCCAGTCCTCGGACCCTTTCCTTTTGTACCTGACTGGATGAACTTGAACTCCATGTGCATCATGGCCCTTTGGCCACTTCCATGGAGGCCTCAGCGTCCTCCACCAGGTTTTGTCTTGCCTTGTTGACCCATAGCATCTGCCTGCCAGCGTGTCACGTGAGGTCACGCCACTCTGTGCAGCCCCACTGCCGACCTCTCTGTTCATGCTGTCCCTGCAAATCGGGGCCGTGAACCCAGTGCGCCTTTTACTGCGTGGACGCCTTCCTGTCTTGTTCATCCCTCCATTTCTCAAATAAAGCGTGAACTACTCCCACCTGCCTCAGGCACACAGCCTGGCGTTTACATTCTCGGGGGACATGACCTTCTGTTTTACATCACTGAGATTAGAGGGTGGTAAATTTCTCACTCTGCTCTCTGCCTCACAAATGTTTTAACCTTCTTCTCTTCTACCTTCAGGGCCCTGACTCTTTCTGGAACCTTGTTCCTTTAGTCATTTATTTTTCCCTGTTAGGTATTCAGATATTTTTCTCTTCGAGCTCCATCTCAGCCCGTTCACATCTCATCCCCTAAATACCTTTCTCCCAGTTTTGCTACCCATCAAGCTATTATGCTCTTCCCTCATTTCTATTATCTGTTAAATTAACCCAGAGTAAAAGTGATACTGGCTGGTTGCATATCTTTACCACTTCTGTATTCTTTTGCTGCTCAAAATCTGGCCCTTGCTAAATTGATATCCACCCCACCCCCGCCCCCAGATTAGCAGCCATTCCCTAAGTACTCAGTGCACTGCCCTCTTCCCAGTCCTCAGCTTCTTGATCTCAGGAAATTTTTTTTTTTGCAAATATTTATTTATTTTTGAGAGAGCACTTGCAAGCAGGGTAAGGGCAGACAGAGAGAGAATCAGGGGATCCAAAGCGGGCTCTGTGCTGATAGCAGCGAGCCTGATGTGGGACTCAAACTCAGAAACCGTAAGATCATGATCTGAGCCGAAGTAGGGCACCTAACCAACTGAGCTACCCAGGTGCCCCAGGAAACATTTTTTTTTAAGTTTATTTATTTTGCAAGAGAGAGAGAGAGAGAGTGCATGTGCTCAAGTTGGGGAGGGGCAGAGAGAGAAGGAGAAAGAGAGAATCCCAATGCAGGGCTCAAACTCACGAACCGCGAGATCATGACCTGAGCTGAAGTCAGACACTTAACCGACTGAGTCACCCAGTCGCCCCTCAGGAGGCATTTTTTGATCATCTCGTTTCATGATACTGTTCTATCTCGGTTTCCTGCCGTGTCTCCTTCTTTTATTCTAAGTTCTTCTGCACCTACCGTTGTAACTGGTTGTACACCACAGTTTACTTCTTAGCTCTCGCTTCTTTGGGAGGCCCGGGAAGAGGCTGAGAAATACCGGGCGTGGTAGTAGGCGGGAAAGTGAGACTTCACAGGATACCCCTTTGACTTCCTAGATTTGGAAACCCTATCATCTTCGTCTCACTTGCTTTTCAGGCTTGCCTCCTAAGGGAAAGAAAGCCTGGTGCTGGGCGTCCTACCTGGAAGAGGAAAAAGCTGTGGCAGTGCCAGCAAAGCTGTTCAAGGAGGTATGGGCGCTTCTGGAAAGCATTGTCTATAAGAGAGAAGACTCTGGAATTCTGATCTGGAATTAGCATTGATGTTTCCAGTATGTGTTTGGGAAATGTGACTTGGGATCATTTCTCAAGCATACTGTTTTCATGAGTGTATTTACACGGAGGAGTAACTCCAAGGGCAACTGACGTGCATGTGTACTCACAGTCCTCCAACACACACGGATGGGCCCACATGCAGACGCACATGCTCTTTCGTCTCGACATTTACTGGGATTTCACTCACGACTTTTAAGGGGGATTCCTCTACTGTTGCTGCAAAGCTAGTAGATAAAGAAAAACCGGCATGAAATTTCGTGTCAACATTATGGCTTTGGGAGAAACAAAAACGAGTGACTGAGGTTTATATAATTTCTCAAGAAAACCCTGAAAGCAAGTTACCGTGTTACATTAACTGTAGTAAAAACATTTTGTCATAAGTGATTTAAAATCAGTTAGAATTATAGACACCAAGTGAAGTTCTGAGTAGGGGCTGCTGCCCCTGGGCTGAAGCGGGGGTGGGGTGGGGGGGGGGGTGGTCAGCAAACTTGTTCTGTGAAAGAGCCAGAAGGTGTGTGTTTTAGGTTTTGTGGGGCATCAGGTCTCAGTTGCAGTGACTCAGTTATGTTGTTGTAATGGAAGCAGCTATAGACGATATATAAATGAAGGGCTACGGCTGTGGTCTACTAAAACTTTACTTACAAAAATGGGTTGAGGTTTGGAGTTGACCGAGAGAGGATAGTTTGCTGAACCCTGATTTAAATATTTAATTATATTTAATCATGGTACATAATAAATCTGTTGATACCTTGGTATATATGCATTAACATAGGGAGTTTTTGTTTTGTTTTTAAATTTTTTAGTGTTTTATGTGTTTTTAAGAGAGAGCGAGCGAGCATGGGGGAAGGAGAGGCAGAGAGAAAGGGAGACAGAATCAGAAGCAGGCTCCAGGCTCTGAGCTGTCAGCACAGAGCCCGAAGCGGGGCTTGAACCCACGAACCACAAGATCATGACCTGAGCCAAAGGTGGACGCTTAACCAACTAAGCCACCCGGGTGCCCGGACATAGGGAGTTTTAAAAAAGTGAACGGAGAGTCGATGTTATAATGATTATATCTACATTGAGAATATTATTTAAACATAACTGTAATTACATATGAACTTGTTCTATATAATTATTTTCTGTAACTTTGATTCTTTGTAGACTAGACCTTTTTACATGTAAAAAAAAAAAAAAAGCTTAAATGCAGCTAATTACTCGAATCAGTAACACAGTCATGTAATCGACACTATAAAAGTACCAGAAGAATATGCAGTATGTCCCTCAGAGCCCTGCCCTCCAGGTCCCAGGTCTGCCTCTCCTGAAGTGATTATCATTGCTCACTCTTATATTCCCTTCTTACAAAATTCTGTGTCCAGATCAGCACAGACACAGATCCTGTCCTCCCTGTCGTCAACCAAGGGGTAGCATACGTCACACATACCATGTGTGTTTTTTTAGACTTTGTTTTTTTTTTTTTTTTAACTTAGTTTGGAAATCTCAGTTCGTTATGCCCTTCTTCATTCTTCTATAATAGTGCATCGTGTGGCATCTTAGGTCTGTTCCATAACAAGTTAAGCTACTCCCTATTGGTTGGCTTATGTGTGTGTGTTAGTATAGGACACATATCATACACACACACAACACACACTTATGTTTTAGTGAATAGCCTTGTACACCTGACATTTTGCACACATGTGGATATCGCTGTGCACTAATTTCCTAGAATTAGAATTCCTGAGACAAACAGAACGTCCTCTGTTTTATAGATATTGCGAAATTGCTACGGGTTGGGCCACTTTAATCCCTGCTCGTGATGTACGTATGTGCCTGTTTCTCTAGAGCTTTGCCACCACTGTGTAATCAAACATTGTGATCTTTATGAATCCGATTAGGTAAAATATATTTGAGTGTAATTTTACTTTGTATGACTCTTACGAGTGAGGTTGAAAATCCCCTTTCTTTTGGATTTTTAAGAGTTGTTTATGTATTTGGTTAGTCTTTAAGAACGTTAATAATTCACACTTTAATTAGGCCTTCAGGATAACATACTAAAACTGCTGTCATTTTGCATTTTAGTATCAATCCTTTCCATATAACAAAAATGGGTTTAAAGTTGGCATGAAATTAGAAGGTGTGGACCCCGAACATCAGTCCGTGTACTGTGTCCTCACTGTGGCTGAGGTAAGTTTGCTTTGTCTTTATTTTTGCAATAAAATGGTGGTTACGGGATTTTAATAATGGGGAAAAGTGCCATCTGTTAAGTACTGCTCTACACCAGGCATGATGCTTATTGCTTTGTACGTGACCTCATTGAATCTTTGTAAGATTCATTTATAAGCTTTGCAGGTCCTGTTTTTTCATCCCTGTTTTATTGATAAAGGAACTGAGGTTCAGAGAGGCTAAGTGACATATACAAGGTCACACAGCCTCAAAGTGGTAGAACCAGGATTTGACCCCACGCTATCTGACTCCATAGCTTTGGTCATACTGTGGTTCCTTAATATAAAAAAACAGACCAATAGGTACTTATAAACTTTTAATTTTTTAATTTTTTGTTTTTTTTGTTTCAAGTTTTATTTAAGTTCCAGTTAATTAACATATAGTGTACTGTTAGTTTCAGGAGTAGAATTTAGTGATTCATCACTTAACACATAACACCCAGTTCTCATCCCAACCAGTGCCCTCCTTAATGCCCATCATCCATTTATCCCATCCCTCCACCCTCCTCTCCTCCAACAACCCTCAGTTTGTTCTCTACAGTTTGCCCCTCCCTCTTTTTTTCCCCCCTCTGTGTTCATCTGTTTTGTTTCTTAAATTCCACATATGAGTGAAATCATATGGTATTTGTCTTTCTCTGACTGACTTCCTTCGCTTAGCGTAATACTCTAGCTCATATACTTTTTTTAGTATTTTGAGGTATCTCTGTGAAATTTTTCAGGAAAAATTGTCCAAGTCTATTTATATATAGCTTAGTCTAGTATATTCCTGAGAGCACTTCTTAGAATTTGTTTTTTTCTTCCTGTGCTAGCGTCCGACTTCCTTCCTCCCTTGAGCCAGGGGTATGTATCACTTGAAAATGCCCCCCAAAAGAGTAAGGTGGTCTTGTGTGTTAGTTTCAGTTATCATAGTATTCCTATAGTAGCTTAGGGAATTTGTAAGAAGCGTGGCTCCTGTGGAACACAGTGACATCTCCTACATGGACCATGACAGTTACAGTAAATAATGATACATAGTTACGTACAGAGTACCTAGGACAATACTGTGCTTAGTACTTTCCCTAGTTCCCCACAAACAGTTGAGACAGCATTGTTCAGTAAATGTAGAAGCAGATTCAGTAAGTGTGGACTGCTTTTGAGAAGTTTAGGTGTAAAAAAGAAGGGGATCTTTTTAAGGGGTGTGTGTGTGTGTGTGTGTGTGTGTGTGTGTTTCAACTCTTGATTTTGAAGGAGATCTATTTTAGTTCGTCCAGTTTTTTATTATAACAGTAATGTTTGCTCATCATGAAAACTTCAACTAGTGTAAGAATGTATATAAATATATAAATATATGTATTTGTTATAAAAAGTAAAAGTTCTCTATCACACCACCTTCTTTTCCTTATTCCATATCCCAGAGATAATGACTCTTATGTGTTTCCTGCGTTCCCTCCAAATGTTTTCTCTGCTTGTAAAAATATGTACATTTTTCTCTTTTTTACATATAAATTGCACAATAATTCTGAAGCTTGCTTTTATGACGGTGTATCATATATTTTACGTGCATATTGTTTTCCACCATCGAGTAGTATTGCATTTTACTTATTTTCTGTTATTCATTTAATTTCTCTCAGACGGATGAACAATTGAGTGGTCTTTACTTTCTCATTGTTCTCATTATTACAAACAGTGCCTTGTGAGCATGATTAAAATGAAAATTTTTGATGCACACAGCTACTTGTTGTTCCAAAAAGTTTTGCAGTTGTTACAAAAAAAGTTTAACAGTTGTATGAGAATTTGTTTGCCTAAGCCTGAGAGATACTCTCTATTTACTTTTCTTTGTCTTCCTCCCCGCCCCCCCCCCTTTTTTTTTTGCAATGGGAAGAGATTGGAGAGTGAATTCTGGAAAAAAAGCAACTAGGGAGCAGAAGATTGGAAGGTTCAGAGAGGGCAGATCATTGATAAAGAGGGGATATGGGAAGATGAAATCCAGAGTTCATGAGGAGGCCCACCCATTAGCCAGGAGCAGGACTCTCCTGTTGGGTTCTAACAGGGTGGGGAGTATGTGCACATGCACGGGCAGGTCTGCTAGTTTGGGGACAGATGTGTGAGGGAGCTTCTTTGTCACGGAAGGTCACGTGAAGGTGTAGCTGAAGGAGGGTGAAAGGGCTGTTGTGAAGGATGGGAGTAGAACTGGATGGGGCCATCTAGAAGGATTGCTACACAGCAGGGATGGAACAGGGAGTGTCTGCCGTACAGGTGCATGTGATTCTCGTTTGTGGTAGTTGTAAGCCATGAATCGCAGATCCTGACCGTTGCTTCTAGGATTAGGTTCCCGGGAGCTTCTGGTCACATTTCCATCAGCTGAACAATATGTAACCTTGTTCATGTATATTTCTGTTTAGTGACATCTTCTTTAATATCTGTTGTTGGTTTATTAACGTGGGACTCAGCCAACAGCACCATAACTCAATGCCTGATGAAGCTGCCCTAACACACATCTTCTCCTTAAGGCACGTCATTGCTTTCTTGCACTTAGGAGCACCAGCCAGCGCTTCGGCACTGTGCTCGGGGGCCGTTCCAAATAGCAGAATCACCCACAGGAAGCACAAATGTGAAAAACGTAGCAGTAAGTAGATTGTGCACAGGGTGTTCGGCGTACAGAATGAGATGTAAAACGAGAAGGCAGAGAGAGCATTGCCTTCTTCGACCTGAGCCGGGAACTCGCATGATAGGCGGCTCACAGTTTTCGCCGCTCTGTGCGTGCATCTGTTCCCAGACACTGTGGGTACAGATGTTATCACGTAGGTGAAATCGCAGCTAGGAAGTCATGAATAATAAGGGTTAAGTGTATGTCTTCTCCCCCTCCCGGCCCCCCAGCAACATTCCCTAGACCAGGTATAGGTGCAGACTAGGTGGGTGCTTGGGATAATGGAATTTTGTCAGGCATGTATTTTGGGAAGGAGGGAAAGACCTCGGGGCAACAATTTAAAGATGTTGGCAAGAAAATGTTTCCCGTGATTGTTAGGGACGGAAGGCGGTGGCAGGGGGATGCTAGGGGAAAAGTAGAAGAATCAGCGTGAGATGCTGGACTTCTCATTGAGGTTGAGGAGGAAGTGTATGGGGAGCAGCTGGGTTAGCCACCTGAACAGGAAGATGTCTTCACAGGGCTGGACGCTTCAGTAGTTGAGAGGCAGTGTAGTTCCTCCTGGGACAAGATTCATGAGAGTGTTTGAAGTGGAGAGGAAATGCGGGGAGCAGAGGAGCCAAGGTAGAGGATGAGTCATCCGTGTGTATGGCAGAACCACTCAGGATGGAGACGAAGAGAGTAAGCCAGAGCTTCGTGTCTGATGAGTGAGAAGGGATGTTGGGGAGGACAGCATGTGGGCTGATAAGGACGAGGTGGTGCAGCCACATTTCAAGGTACTCAGAGGAGCAGGGACCCCGGAGTGTGGTGTGGCCTGAGGCAGTAACCCCGCCTGGGTCTCAGAGGGAAGGAGGGGGAGAAGGAGCAGTCTCCACCTGAGGGAAGCCTTGACAGGGATGTGTGACATACGCTTTTGAACAAGGAGGCTGAGGATGTAGGAGGTTGTGTACCAAACCAGAGGGTTCCAGAGAGCACAAGATACAAGTGGAGAGATTGTGGGGCCAGGAGGGAGAGGTTGACTCCGGAGGTGAAGCTCAGAGCAGTCGAACCCCGAGGGACTAGAGGGTTAAGTCACTCAGGAGGCTTGTTTCTTGGGCATTGACTGGAGTAGGTTGACGTAGCTCTGGGGCTGAAGACAGGAGCGGCCGCCAAGCTCCTTCTGGACACGGGGTGGACGTGGGGCGGGGGCCGCCACTCACTGTTTACGAGAGATTGTACCTGCCTGGAACCCCACCTTGGCTGTGCAGAGGGACTCTAGTCTCCCTGGGGAGGAGTCCGCTCACTCGTAAATCTTATATATGTAACGTATCAAGACATTCCAATTGAAAAAATACTAACATATGAGGTAAACTATAAAAAGCCCATCATTTCCTTTTGACCTCTCCCTTTTCACTCCCACTCCTCACAATAAATCATTGTTAATATTTTGGCATATATTCCCAGACATTTTACTACTGTGAATTTACATTTATAGGCGTACGTGTAAGTACATACATAAATGTGCATGTATAAATACATATACTTACACGTATGTGTATGTGCACACGTAATGGCACGTGTACACATACACATAAAAATCTACATAGATTCACACATAAGTAATTTTTCTCATAAACCGACTCATCCTGTGCAGTTTGTTTTACCGCTTGAGTTTTTGTAAAGTTTACTATTTTGAGAGAGAGAGAATGCGTGTGCATATGTGTGCCCATGTGCACATGCAAGCGGGAGAGGAGGAGAGAGAGCAGCAGAGAATCCCAAGCAGGATCCACCTGACAGCACAGAGCCTGACTTGGGGCTTGAACTCACAAACCTGTGAGATCGTGACCTGAGTTAAAATCGAGAGTCCGATGCTTAACTGACTGAACCACACCTGTGCCTCGCCACTTGAATTTTAACAGTATGTTTCAGAGAACTTGCCATGGCAGGAAATAGACAGCTGCCTTATTATCTGGGGGTTGTTAATTGCCCTGGTTCTATGCTCTAGTCTCAAGCTTCTTCTTCCGGCTTCTACAGGGCCAGGTGCTCCTGGCGTGTTGAGACGTCTGGTGCGTTGTGTGGTTCCACTTGAACACATCTGCTGTGCTAGTAGGAAGTAGATTGAGAGGCTGAACTTCTCATAAGAGCCCAAGGCAGAGTGTGACCCAGCTGAAGCCTCAAAAACCCTTGTGACCTTTTTAAGTCAGAACTTCCTCAAGAGGGACCCTTTAGGCAGATGTATGGCCTCAGCATTCAGCCCACATTCCGTGAAGTGGGTTCTTACTGGCATTCCAGGGAACCTGTGAATTAAGGAGGGCTTTTCTTTCTTTCTCCCAACCCAGCTACTGGTGGAGAGGAGAATCTGTTGATATCCCTCCGTGTACCACCTTGGTCTGGCTGCATATCCCTGTCTGCAGAGCTTTATACAGGATAGGAGCCAGCATTCACACGGTTTATGGCAGGGCGCCCACCCCGGGACTCTGCTGGAGCTGCGCACCCGTGTTGGGCTGGCTCCATCCCGGCCGGCTCTCCTTGGTGACTTATGCTGGTACAATATCAAGAATGGAGGGAGGACGTGTACATGTGGGAAAATCATTCTTCTCCCAGGATCTGTGTGCTCCTGACACAACTGGGAATGAGGCCAAAGCAATGCGGCTCAGCTCTTCCCAATGCGTTGCCTTTGCCTTTAGAGGTTGGCAGTTTGTTCACTGGATTTTGTGGCTGTTAGTGAGCGTACTTTGATTAACATAGGCCGTGTCGTACTTGATGTCCATGTTGGTTTCTTTTTGCACTTAGATTAATAAATTTTATTTTATTTTGTAAATAAATTTTGTATGCAGATATTCTGGGTATTTGGCCGGGGGTGTTGTTTGCCTTTTAGTCAGTCTTCGTGCTTCCCTATTTCAGGTGTGTGGATATCGGATAAAACTGCACTTTGATGGATATTCTGATTGCTATGACTTCTGGGTAAACGCGGATGCTCTCGATATTCACCCGGTTGGGTGGTGTGAGAAAACTGGCCACAAACTCCATCCTCCAAAAGGTGGTGTCACTTTTTTGTTTCATACTTTAAATTCTGCAAAAACTTTTTTTAATTTATTAGTTAATTTATTTTTTATATTAAATATAATTTATTGTCAAAAAACCTTTTTTCTTACATGGTGATTTGGAATTTTTAGGAATTCAGACTTCATTAAGATGCACATAGGCCCAAATTCAAGCTCATTGTTCATGAAAAAAAAACCCAAAAACGTGTATTAAAGTGACAGAAATGTAAAAAGTAGAACCCTACGTAAGAGAGTAAACTGTGTCCATGTACTTATTTGTATACAAAATAACATTTGACTGATACTTAATTTTGAGTATAAATTTTAGTTACAGATTTTTTTCATGTGGTCCCCCACCTACCGGCTCCAACCGGGGCTACACACAGTTGATCTTCGAATAACCCAGAGGTTAGGGGTGCCAACCCCCAGCACAGTTGAAAATCCACATGTAACTTTTGACTTGCTAAAAACTTAATTACTAACAGCCTACTGTTGCCCAGGAGCTTTACTGGTATAACAGAGTCAATTAACATATGTTTCGTAAATTACATATATTACACACTGTATTCTTACAATAAAGTAAGCTGGAGAAAAGGAAATGTTATGAAGAAAATCATAAGGATGAATAAGTGGGCCTGTACTGTGCAAACCTGTGTTGTTCAGGGTCAAAGATACATATCCTTGAAAAAACGGATTTGAAAACTTTGTCCCAACGTGTTTACACGACTGAGCTTATCTACTGATATTTCATTATATAGAAAATCTTGAGAAATTATGAATTGAACTTATGGATCTTAATATTTAGGCACTTAGGAAGGAGATTGTAGTGCTAAAAGTTGATTTAGGTGGGGATTGAACTCATAGCAATTACATTTTTATTGCTGAGTTCTTTGTAATACAGTCTGCCAGTGGTTTTGCCTGTTTCGTGTTTACATAAAGATCCAAGAATAACAGATCCCATCTTTTTCAGTCCATCCCTAATGTATTTAATAGTATCTTATTTCCTTCCTTTTCAAGGGTTACATTTGGTATTGTTTACTTGATGTCAAAGATCCAGGTGACTGGTTTGATATTTTTGGCCTGTCTCGGGGCTGTTACTTTTTAATGGACTAGCCGTCCTTTGGTTTTAAGTGAAAAATAATGTCAGACTAGCATTTTCAGATGGCTGAGGAAAAAATGAGAAAAAATGAGGGTGAAAAAGAAAATCTGTAAGCCTTTGTATAAATTGACCTCTTGTATATGGCGAATTATTAGCTATTCTTTTCATGCTGCCTTCTGAACTGTAACGGAAGGAGAAGAGAGCACATGAGCAGATAAAATAAAATGCTCAATTTCCTTTTTAAAGGAAATGTTGGCTTTAACAGCATTAAATGTGAAATTGTGAGCATTAAGGCAAGCACATTTCCATTATTGTAATTTGCCAGCATGCTTACTTCATAAATCTTGAATTGTCATTCTTGTGCTGATAGGCTAAAAAGATTTTATCTCTTTTATTACTGTTTTCTCCAGCTTCCCACTTGTTCTGACAAGTTAGTCTCCCAAAATAGAATAGGTGAGGGAAAAATAAATTTCCCCAGATTTTGACTCCTCCAGTCCACTAGTCTACTGCTGAGTAGTTCTGCCTAAATACTGATAGAAACAGCCTGGCAATAAGAAGTGTACCTGGGTATGATACATATTTGCTTCCTTTTACCTTTTCTTTGTGTCTATTATCATTCATTCAGAACGGAAAATATAATACAATTTGTTGGGAATAAACACAGCCTGTGTAAGGAAAAAAAATCCATAGTTCTGAATTATGAGTTAAGTTTTGTCTGTTTAAAAAATCGATTATTTGATTTCAGCATGTTGGAGTTGTAGGTAAAAGTGGGGATGGAAACTTAAGTGTGAAATATTTTGATATTTTACTCAATCTGTATATATGTGCTTATCCAAGGTTATAAAGAAGAAGAATTTAATTGGCAGACCTATCTAAAGACATGCAAAGCCCAAGCTGCTCCCAAGTCATTATTTGAAAATCAGAATATAGTAAGTACATTCAAGATACTTTTCCTTTTAAAGGAGGTGACTTTTGAGTGTTTCATAGGATAAAGTATAAATGATAACAAGAGACTAAATATATTTTATTGCTTTGGTAAATAGAGCACTCTTCATTAAACTTTAAAATTAGCTTAAAATCCTTGTGAATCAATGTTTTTTATAGGCATATCATGGTGGTTGTGTTTTATTGAATGGTAGAAGGCTACAGAGTTTGAAGCCCAGGTGTAATTTACAGTGAAAGTGCATAACAGATTAAATTGACTCGGATATTTTATTGTTACTGTCACATGTTTCAAGTACTGTTGAAATGGGATACATGTGGTAGATGAATGTAGCCCAGTTCAGATTTGCTGCTGGGGAAGAGGATTTACCTTCACCCCGGCTTGTAGCTTTATTTTGCCTATAACAGAAGCAAAGTCTGAATGTGTATGTATTTCCTACCTTTTTTGACCTGTATTCCCACTTTCCATTGCATGTTCCCTGTTGCACCTCTGAAGAGGCCCATCATGTTCCACTCTTCTTCCTTGTCCACGGTTTGGTCTAATTGGAATTAACAGAGAGCAAGCAGGTGCAAAGCCAAAATGTCCTCTTTCATAGCAGATAAAGGCTCGGTTGGAGTACCCGCATGGCCTCAGTCTGCTGACGAATGAGCTTCTTGATTCTGAGACCTAGAATTAACGAGATGTACTGGCCCTTCCACCCCATCACCCAGGCCCAGGAGCACTAGAGCAGGGCAGGCCTGCACTCTTGCAGGTCTAGAGCATGCCCTTAGAGGAGCACAGTGCAAGCTCCATGCCCTCTAGGCCAGCTTACCCTAAAGAGTACGATGAGTTCCTCCTTTCAGATTCACCAGTCAGGTAACAGTCAGTGAGACTGCAGAAAGAGACGATCATGTTTCAATAGTGGGATTCTCTCCAAAAGGAGATGAATATCAGGGGTGGGCAAGACCATCTCACCCACTCCAAACACCTTCCATTTGGGAAAGGATTTTAACCAGTGTTTTGAGCATCTGTCTAATGGCTGAAAGATTCTCTGATCAAATTAGACATAAGCGAGGTTGAATTAGAGAACTGAAGGGGTGTGTGTGTGTGTGTGTGTGTGTGTGTGTGTGTGTGTGTGTGTGTTTAGGTAACTAGTAGAGCTAATGAGCCAGATTATTATTTTCAAATCTCATAATCGAGAGGAGAGCTTAATTGCCGAAATGTAAATACTGCGTTGTCAGCAGCTATTCATTCTGTCAAGACGAGGGAGGAAGGTCAGTTAGGTGGAAAACTTAAGTGGCCCGCTCCACGTTTCCTAATCCTGTCTGGATCTCTGATGTTGAGATCAGTCAGGGATTTGATTAACTGCCTTGAACCGTCATCTTCAATTCTGTGCATTGCTAGCACACAACTGAATCTTGGGCTCTGTGTTTGGTGTCCAAGAAGCAATTAATTTTTCTATTTCTGGATTCGTCTACCTCAGAATATTCAAATATCTGTGGGCAGAACCCTGGTAAATAATTTCAGGACTAAAATGTACTGTCCCAGTGTCTGTGCAGCATTAACGCCTGCTCCTTCTATTCATGTGGGATGTATGCTAACATTTTCAGTACGTGGCTGTCTACATTTTTGGAATGATAGCTGCATAATTATAGTAAAATGAAAGATAACATCTGTTCTGCTTAAAGTAATTAGAATAGTATCTGTATACTTAAGTCTGGACAGAGCTTTTTCTTAAGAGGGATAGAAATAACACTCGTGTGTTATGATTGGCATAACTGATCCAAGTACATTTTTCCGAGTTCTGATAGATTTCCTCACACGAGATTCTAAGGAATGCTTACATTTTACTGCACCTCAAGCACTAAATCTTATTGAGCTATATTATTGTCTTAGTTCCCCGTCCCAGATGGCTGGTAATGTTTGGCTTTCCTTATATTACCAACTGTTTTGAATGGCTGTATGTATTCAGCCAGTTCTTTTGGTGCTATTGTGAATAATATCTGTAGTGTTAGGTAAAAGTTGTAATAATTTGCAGCCTCTCATGTATGAAGATGACCTACTTTCAGTAGAGTACTCTTTTGAGAGAGCATTTCAGAAATGGGAGTGAACTTGTACTGACTCATACACATTTCTAGCTTGATGAAGTGCATATTTTGCATGAAATAATTTTCATTGTTAAGTCTGTAATCAAGAACAAGAAAAACAAAAAGTGAACTAAATGGCGAAGAAAACTTGCCTAACTAGTATAGCTGTCTAACTGCGGTCCAAAACACATATTAAATTTAATTAAACTCTGTGAGGTTGTGGGTGTCTTAGTCTTGAGGTCCAGATAGTTATTTGGATGTACCAATGAGGCATTTTTTTCCCCCTTCTTGCTGCTTGTTGGAAATTGACCTGGCATAAAACTGGTACATGCTCTTTAAATTACATGAACATAGCTGATGCATGCCAGGTCCTGGAGCAGGACGTGTAGAGAGGGTGCAGATCTTGCTGTTAAGTGTGTGCTTATCTCTAATTAAATCTGCACGTTTCGTAGACAGTGATCCCATCAGGCTTTCGAGTTGGAATGAAGCTTGAAGCCGTAGACAAAAAGAATCCTGCGTTCATCTGTGTTGCTACGGTGACAGATATGGTGGACAATCGTTTCCTGGTACATTTTGACAACTGGGATGAGAGCTATGACTATTGGTGAGACCTTTTCCATTGCTGTGTGCTTTGGTTCACAGGTGTATTCAGGTCAACCTGGTACATGGTTGGAAAACAAAGATGATGCAGAGCTTGTAACAAAAAAGAGCAGTGGTCTGTCCCACTCTTGCACATTTCAGATTTTTCACTCTTCCCCTATTTCACATGGCATGTATTTCTAAATAGCAGCCTTCAGTTTAACTTTGTGCCTTGTATTTTCACTCACTTCCTGCTGTGGAAGTACAGTGTACCCTCCTCCCAACACGTGCACGTACAAGTGCATGCAGGTGCGTACCTCCCCCCCCCATCCTGGGTGTCGTCTATTGTTTTCTGAGAAGACATGTTAATTTTCCTTCATATTTTTATTCCCCGTAGCAATTTTAACCATTTATAATTGCCAAATACAAATCTATTAATTGAGGAATATTGTTTTTAATCCTTAGAGGTTTGGGATATACTGCGTTAAGTAATAGGAACAATATATTATAAACTTCTATAACTGTACTTAAAATAAAGTCATCATATTTTGATTAAGCAATGGGAATAATGATTCCCATATCTAATTCATGTTGATTGATCATTACTATTCAGTTTCCTGGTGAAAGGCATTTCTGAAGTGTTTAATTTCTTCCTAGGACACTGGCGATGAGAACATTTTAGAGCAGTGACAGATATCTTTATAAAATATGGCTAACATTACAGTATTAACTGAATATTAATTTGTATAGGTATTGCTACATTTGAGGGAAGCTTGTTTCCTAACCTTACTTTTTAGTATGCATACGTTTAAACATTGAGTAGAACCATCAATAATTTGCATTACCCCTCAAATTGGATTCTTAGACACTCATCAGTTTTCCTTACACTGTTTTAAAAAGGAGAGGCATTGAAAGCCATTTGCCATTCATATTTTTAAAATGCTTTCTATTATGCATTATACATGCTTTTTACAGATTTTTTTTAAGTGTAGACAAGTAGTTCCATGATTACACCACACAGAGTCGAGTACTTTTGAATATTTTGGTGTTTTTCCTCAGCTTTTTAATGCAAAGCATAATCTCCCCATAAGATGTCTTTTTACTCAGTTTGCCATAAACATTTTTATTGAAATATAGACCATTTCAAGCATGTACAAAGGTAGAATAAAAAAATGTAGAATAATAGTGACCCACCCACACCCATTATACAACACTAACCGTCATCAATTGAACACAACCGTTACCATTTGTGTTTCTCACTCTTGTTCTCTCTGTATTCCTTCTCCTAAAATCCTAACTCCGGGATTGTTCTGAAGCAGATTTCAGTATCATAGCACTTCATCTGTGTATATTTCAGTATGTATCTTTTAAAGATAAGGATTCTTTTTCTTCAAATATGTAATGTTATGAATGCCATAATGTCACTAAATACTTAACCATTCTTCCCAATTGCCTTAGTTTTGTTTTTGTTTTTGTTTTGAGGTTTGATAGTTTTAGGTCTTATATAAGGTATACACTTTGTGATTGTTTTGATGTTTCACCTTCTCTTTTAATAGATTCCTATTCCTCTCTATCCCTTCCCCTTGTAACTTTTTTTTTTAAACATTTATTTATTTTTGAGACAGAGAGAGAGAGAGAGCATGAACATGAGAGAGAGAGGGGAGGGTCAGAGGAAGAGGGAGACATAGAATCTGAAACAGGCTCCAGGCTCTGAGCTGTCAGCACAGAGCCTGACGCGGGGCTCGAACCCACAGACCGTGAGATCATGACCTGAGCCGAAGCCGGACGCTTAACCGACTGAGCCACCCAGGCGCCCCTCCCCTTGTAACTTTTATTGAAGATATCACGTCGTTTGTCCTGTTAAGTCTCCTATAGTCTGGATTTGCTAATTGAATTCTTGTATTGCTTACCATGTTCATCTGTTCCTCATAGTCCTTTTTCTTTTTAATGTTTATTTATTTTTGAGAGAGATCGAGAGCGTGTGAGTGGGGGAGGGGCAGAGAGAGAGGGAGACACAGAATTCGAAGCAGGCTCCAGGCTCCCAGCTGTCAGTACAGAGCCTGACGCAGGGCTCAAACCCACAAACTGCGAGATCATGACCTAAGCAAAGTCAGACGCTCAACTGAGCCACCCAGGAGCCCCTGTTCCTCATAGTTCTTCTTGGTGGTTTTTGTTTCATTCAAAATTATCTATACCTAACTTGAATGAGTGAATGGATGAGAAAACTTTAAATTTAGTAACACTGCAAATCTGCTCTGGAGTCAAATGTGTTTCTCCCCTCCGGTGTTGGATGTACTGTGATGTTGGCAGTCCCAGAGTGATGACCAGATCCAATCCTGTCATTAATAAGGGACACTTTAGGGGCTCCTGGCTGGCTCAGTTGGAAGAGCTTGTGACCTTCTCAGGGTCATGAGTTCGAGCCCCATGCTGGATGTAGAGATTACTCAAATAAATTATAATTTAAAAAAAGAATGATACTTTAAAGCACTTGTTGGTTAAAATGAGCACTTTTGGTTTTAAAGTTCTGATTCATTTAGGGAGATTTTTGTTTTTTAACTTTTGTCTGATTTAAACAAAATGGGTAAATGTTAGTGTGTTATTTTTGTGGTCTTAGAAGTATTAGAGAGTTTTAAAAGTGTAAGTCATTTATTTGACATGAGGTGTGTTTCCTTTAAAAATATTCTTCTAAAAAAATAAAAAAAAGTAAAAACATTATTCTAGAAAAAAGTAATGAAAAGCATGGAAGATTTTGTCACATTCAGTTTTCTTTGATTCCAAATGTCTGGGGAATAGGAAAGATCCTGGATTCTTTTTTTAGAAAGAGCAGAGAAGAAAATTGATCTCTTTTAGTACTGATTTTTATACTTTTATGAGCACAAACTAATTATTTTTAGGACAGAATGTACTTTGAGGAATTACTTATACTATTGACATGAAACCATATTTTATTAATTGTCAGAAGAAGAGTACAGTGTGTTCTCTTTCTCAATATCCAATTAAGGCACATTGAAAATTGCTAAAGTGCACTGGAATTTCTCCAGCTTTAGTAAATAGTATATTCTTTGATCTTTGAATTCTGGAATGGTTTTTATCTGCATAAATTACTTGTTTAGGTATGTAATTGAGGTTACAAATTGGATCGCTTTCCCAATTTAAAATAGTTGGGAAGTGAGATTTTTTTTTTTCCCTTTGAAGTTTCTTTCTTTATTTTGAGAGAGCCAGAGAGTGAGAGTGGGGGAGGGGCAGAGAGAGGGGCAGACAGAGAGAATCCCAAGTAGGCTTGAGTGCAGAGCCTGATGTGGGACATTAACTCATGAACCACAAGATCATAACCTGAGCCTAAATCAAAAGTCAGATGCTTAATTGACTGAGCCACCCAGGCATCCCCCTTTTTTTTCTTTAAAGTTTATTTATTTAGATTTTTTTTTCCCCTTTGAATTGGATAGTGATCTTACCTCTTTTTACCTTAGTGGGATATTGAAAACATATACAGTTGACCCTTGAACAGTGTGGGGAGTAGGAGCCCTCACCCCCAGTGCAGTCGCAAATTTGTGTATAAGTTTTGACTCTCCCCATACTTAGCAGCCTACTGTTGACTGGAAGCCTTACTGATAACATAACCAGTTGATGAACTTGTATTTTGTAAAAGTATTATTTACTGTATTCTTACAATAAAGTAAGCTAGAGAAAAGAAAATGCTAGTAAAAAAATCATAAGGAAAACACATTTACAGTAGTGTACTATATTGAAAAAAAATACGTTAGTGAGCCCGTGTGGTTCAAACACCTGTTGTTCAAGGGGCACCTGTATAAGTCTGGGTACATTTGTGGTAAAACATATTTAGTTGCAATAAAACATTTTTTCCCTCCATAGAGGAAAATGGAAACTTAATGCAGGATTGAAGTCATTTTTTTTTTTTTACAAAAGGAAAATACTGTATATTAGAATAAAACTTGCTTTACCTCTAAGGTTTCCTATGTGCTTTTATTCCTGGTAATTGTTAGCGCTTAATTCTATCCCCTTGACAGTCATTAGACTAATTAATAATCCTAAGTATCTCAGAATAGACCTAGAAAGGGCTTGAAAGATGGGGAAGAAAGCAGCCATTGAGGTGAGGATGCCCCTGTGCGTAGGCTATCCTCAACACCTGCTGCCCGAGGACTGGACTCCACGACAGAGCATGCTGTGTGAAGGAGCACCCCTCTCTTCCCCCAGGCACTGGCAAGGAACCTTCCTTGGGGAATTCTTATTTGCATGTGATCTGGTCTTTTGGGAACTGGGAAGGCATGGCAGGACTTAGCAGATGACCGAGTAGAATAGCCGTCACGACGGAATTACAGCTTCAGCTTTCCCTGAATCTCAGTCCAGTGTCCCAGTGAGGCAGGGCAGAAAAGTCAACAAGTAGATCAATGAAAACGAGAAGTACTGAGTTACTGAAGTAGAACAAGCATGGGGCTAGGACCTTTTCCTGATTGTTTCTAAGTGTACTCCAAACTTCAGTTTAATTTTAGAGATGGAGTTCTTTTACCTTTATAAATTGAGAGTAATAGCAATATTATGTGTCTCCTCAAAGTAGTGTTGAAGAGTTTGCAGCGTGTTGTTAATTTCTCTTTTTTTTAATACTTTTTAAAAATTTATTTATTTAGATAGAGAGCAGAGGAGGCACAGAGAGAGGGAGAGAGAGAATCCCAAGCAGGCTCCATGCGGTCAGTGCAGAGCCCTACTCGGGGCTTGAACTCACAAACCATGAGATCATGACCCGAGCCAAAATCAAGAGTCAGACGCTTAACACACTGAGCCACTCAGGCACCCCCTGTATTGTCAATTTCTGAGAGCAATGTCAAAGTTAAGAGGTTTGTCATCATTGGGGAAGCATGGGTTGGTGGAGGTAATGAGTTACGGAGATGAAAGGAATGTAGGTAGCTCTACACTTCTGCCCTGAGGGGCTCAGGGTCTGCGGAAGGGTAGAAACACAAACACCACTGCCTAGGCTGCAGGGTAGGTGGTTTGTGCTTAGTTATTAGAACCCACCACTTCCTGTCTGAGGGGGCACGTGGAAGGAAGGACTGACTGACTCACTGGAGGGTTCTTGGGGAAGGCTTATTGGAGGATGTAGGATTTGAGCTGGACCATGAAGGATGATAGGAATTGGTACTTAGATGTTGGGATGGAATAGTCCTGGCCAAAGAAAGTATTTGCTTGTGTTTAGGCCCCAAGGGAGCAGACAAACGTATGTTTGGGGAATGGCAGCTAGTCTATTTGAGTGACTTTGTAGAAGGTTGAAGAGATGACTGTATGGGACTTCAGGCAAAGAGGTTTGGCCCTGAAGGTGAAAATTGATCATTGCTTGTTGGGTGGGTGGCAGGGCGGAGGGAGTCCACAGTCAGAGCAGGGTGTTCTGCACAAGGAGAGGTTTGAGCTTGGTTTTCAGGCTGAAGAAATGAGGCCACCGTGAGGATGGTAATTTGGAATACCTGGTCCTGTAGGAGGGGCTAACAGGAAGAAATGAGCTCCCTTCCCTCTCAGCCCAGAGAAAATGAAGAAATGACAAAAATTTGAGTAGGGTAATGAGGTGGCATGTCCTTTATCTTTTCCACGGAGTCCTTGTGTTAGTGAAGAATCAGGTTTTAAGCTTGAAGCAAATTAATAATATTAAAACCGCCACTGTAGGGAATGGGATTGGACATGAATTAGGGATGAAAGGAAGAACCAGATAACTCAGCCCTGTGAGGTTTGGGGTTTAGTAGCAAAACACAGAGTAACGGAGGCCCCTAAGAGTTAGCATATTGGAGCCAGGAAAGTGTCCCTGGGAAATAAGTTGACAGTCATGCCCTGGATGTAGGGAGCAGGCGAGGCCAAGTGTCCTGTATTTCTTCAAAGAATCGAAACCATTATGGCTTGAAATGAGGACTTGGATATTTTCCTTAAGGAAGCATCTTGAACTGTTCTTGTTTGACTCTCTGCCTAGATTTGCAGAACCCAGCATGTGTGCATTGTGTTCAGCTTTTGGCCAAGACTTGATAAAACCAGGATCTCTTTCTTTTCACCTGGAAGGCTTGGCAAAATCACTTACCCTCTTTAGATTTCCATGAAATGAATATATCTTAGCATCTGCTCACCTCATCCTTATAAACATGGGCTTTTCATGATTTCTTTCTTTGGTTTCTGACCTTTTTCAAAGTCCACCAGTTGACTGATTGGATCTTTGCAGCCTTCATGAATAATTTGCATGTACTTGTGAAATGGACTTAAAAAAAAATATGTTTGACAGAACTTCTTTGACGATATACGTAAAAACCCAAAAGAAAGGAACAGTGATCGACAGTTTACCAAACTTTTCACGATTAGTTGTTCTTCTGTAATTACAGTCCTTTCTGGTTACATTTCTGGTTTTGAACACTAGATGGGACTAAGAGATGACTTATTTTACAGTATTGGTAGCAGAAAGGATTTCCCAGCCTTCCAGCTTTATTCTAAATGAAGTGTTGTTGGCTGATGGACAGAGTAGATGAAAACAGGGCTATTTCTCTTTTCTCTCTTGAGATGGCTTCCTGTTTATTTTAAATGGTGCCTTTGATCGATATTTAGGCAACATTAAAACCTTAAACATTCAAGTAGTACAGGAGCGTGTGGCCGAGATACACCACGGTATTTTCCTAAATTGCGATTTATAGAGAAACACAATAAAATCAAAGGAATTAGCAATGTCACATGTTCTTACTTTAATCACCACAAGCCTGGCAGGTAATTATAAAAACTATTTGATGGCTGTATTAGACTACGAAGAAAAATATTAGAAATGTTGTATATGTTTTTTTATTATTATTTTTAATGAGCCCTACGTGAATGAACACCTTTCTCTAAAAGAAAAACAATCTCTCTGAAATTTATGCAATACATGATGAGTAATAATCCATAATGAGTGATTGTCTCCGAAAAGAATAGAATAGCTAGAAATAGAGCTTTATAGCCTTGTTTATACAGTTTATAACAGAATACTTTTATTTTGTTTCATTTCATTTCATTTCATTTCATTTCATTTCATTTCATTTCATTTCATTTCATTTCATTTCCAGTATAGTTAACATACAGTGTTATATTACTTTCAGGTGTATAATATAGTGATTTAGCAGTTCTACCCATTACTCTCATCATGACAAATGTGTCCCTAATCCTGTTCACCTGTTTCACCCATCCCCTCACCGGACCTCCCCTCTGGTAACCATCAGTTTGTTCTCTAGTGTTAAGTCCATTTTTGGGTTTGTCTCTTTTCCCCTTTGTTTTGTTTCTTAAATTCCACATTTGAGTGAAGTCATATGGCATTTGTCTTTCTCTGACTTATTTTGCTTAACATTACATTTTCTAGATCCATCCATGTTGTTGTAAATGGCGAGATTTCATTCTTCTTTATGGCTGAGTAATATTCCATTGTGTATCATGGGATACCTTCTTTATCCATTCATCTTTTTTATCCATTCATCCAGTGATGGACATTTGGGCTACTTCCATAATTTTGCCATTGTAAATAATGCTGCAATAAACAAAAGGACACATATATACTTGTGAATTAGTGTTTTTGTATTCTGTGAGTAAATAACCAAGAGTATGATGACTGGATCATAGGGTAGTTCTATTTTTAATTTTTTGAGGAACTTCTGTACTGTTTTCCACAGTGGCTACACCAGTTCGCATTCCCACAACAGAATGCGTTTTAAGGAATTATATTAAAAAACATTTTATGAAAATATATCATTGTAAGAAATGTACTAATTGCTGTATGAACTTTGCATTGACCTAGCAGTGCTTGCTTTCCTTTCACATTTCTAAAATAATGACATACACAGACACACATAACCCTAATACATAGATTAAGAAAAATAATAGTGTGAGGAAGGGTGGTAGGTGAGAACAAGTGAATAAAGGGAGAGGAAAGAAGAAACCTTTATAAATATTTAAAGATATTTTTCACTGAAATAATTCCGAGAAAAATCAACATTAAATGGGAGCTATCTCCTCTCACTTGTTACTTACTGTTCAGGGCTACTAATGTGTAAGTTGGTTTGAAAGAGGTAACTATATCTCATTCACCTAGAGCATTTTTTAGAATGTTCTTTGTTTTTCACTAGTCATAAGATGTTTTTTATTCACCAGAAACTCTAACCACTGTGTTACCTTTCTGGCTTTCTATCTGTTAGTTTTCCATCCAGAGGGCTGTGTTGAGACTTGCTGATCTTTCAGGATAGACTCAACAGATCTGGTTAAAAGAGCAGCACTGGACTCTTTGGCATCCATTAGACCACTATTTTCCAAAGTGTGTTCTACAGAACACTGGTGTTCCACGTGATGTTAATGGATTGCCCACTAGAGCAGTGTTTCATAGTTAAGTATCTTTAGGAAATGCTAGGTTAAATAATTTGAAACTTGTTTGTATATAGTATAATTTCACAGTCTTCAGTATGCTAATGATGCATTAAATATTTTGACTGTTTGGCCCTGATTTTCTTTTTTAACTTCATTACACCCTTTATGTTTGAAGACACCAATGGGGATTGTTCTACCAACTTTTTTTTTTTTCTTTTTTTTTGTCCTTTACAGATTTTAATTGTGATCTGTCTCTAGATGCCTCCACATTTATTTTGTAGTATTGTTATAACTATTCCTTTGTAACTATAGCCTCCACTGCCTTATGTTGTGTTTACCTGGCAAAACCCCAACCCTGGTTCAACTAACTTTGTGTCTACCTCATGCTTGTCCCTGAGTGGTTGAATGTGGCTAGAGAAAGGCACGACATGCTCACTGGTCTGACTTCACATTCATGACTGCTACCCTCCGGTGAGCCCTAAGGCCTGCCCCACAATCCTACTAAACAGATTCCTGTTTGTTCTTCCATACCACTCAGTTCCACTCCTTTTTCCCCCAGACGTCTCTTAACCTCCATTTCCCACCCTCCCTCTCCACTGATAGCCTTGTGTCCTGGTCATTGAAGAAAAAGACAGTCAGGGGAGGCGTCCTCGTGCTCCCACTGTTGTCTGGTGGGTGTATTCCTGATCTCTACCCATCGACAGGACCCTCTCTGTGACGGTGGGTGTGCCTGTCCCTGCCTCAGGGGCCCAGTCTCACACACAGGGTTCCATTTCCTCACCAGGTCATCCCTCTTTGTTGATTATTTCTACCAGTATCCAAACAGGAGAAAGGATTTAGCAGGTTTTTTTGATAACTGGGGGAGCCCTAGCACATAGAACACTACCCTGATCATGGTAGTTGGTCAGCATGTATTTCTTGAATAAATGAAGTAATAGTTCCCATCTTTTAAAAAGAGTTTTATTTTAAAGTAATTTTAAACTTAAAAAATAGTGTAGAGTGCGGTGCCTGGCTGGCTCAGTCGGTAAAGCATGCGATGCTTGATCTCACAGTCATGAGTTTGAGCCCCTCGTTGGGGATAGAGTTTACTTTTAAAAAAGTAGTACAGAGAATTTACGTATATTCTTCACTCAGCTTCCCCTTGAGTATTTCCCAACTTGAAAAAACAAAAAAAACAAAAACAAAAAACAAAAGTTTCCTTTTGCTGTCTAATGTTACAGGTCTCTGTTTCCTTTTAAAACAGCTACTTGAATGAGTATGTTTTCTGTACAAGCTGACTCTGTCTGCTGTCCTTCCATTTTCTCTTAAACCCACCCTGTTCCAGCTTTTGCCCTTTCTTATTCCCAGCTCCACCAGAACAGCCCTTGCCAAGAATGTTAATGAACTTTACATTGGTAAATCCAGTAATCAGTTCTTGTTCTTTGATCTAGCGTGAGCATTTAACTTAGTTGATTTCTTTCTTCTTGCTTTCCTTCTCTTATTTTCTAGTCATTTCTTCTTGGGCTTCTTTGCCTCCTACTTCTTCTGTTCTCTCTCTGTACTCATTCTCTGGATGGCCTCATCTCTGTTCATGACCTTAGACATCATCCCAAATGCTGATGCTCCCACAGTTACATCTTTACCCTTGATCTTGTGTTTGAACTCCAGATTTTCATGCTCATTATCTGTTTGACTTCTTTACCTGTTTGTCAAACATATTGATAAAACAAACAAAAAGCAAAAAATCTCTCCATTCACCATTTGGAATGCCATAGACTGTGTCTCTAGTCTTCCTGTCTCAGGAAATGGTCCTACATTCTTCTGGTGGCCCCTGCCCCAAACCTTGGGATGTTCCTGACTTCTTCACATCACTCACATTCTGTATCAAATCTACCAGTATATCCTGTTGGTGCTTCCTTGAAAATACAGACTCAAAAACATGATCGCTTCTTATTATCTTCACCACCAGCACTCTGGTTCAGGCCTCCATCATCAACTCTTGCAAAAAGCCTCCTCACAGCCTCATCTCGGTTTCCAATGTGGTTAGTTGTCTGCAAAGCAGTCACAATAATTACTTTAAAAACATGAATTAGATTATGCCACTCTTCTGCCTAAAACCCCCTATATGATACTGTAGTAAACATCATTTTTCTCTGAATAAAATCCCAAGACCTTACCATGCCTAAAGGCCCTTCCTGATATTATTTCCTGTTCTCTGCTTCCCTCAGTGTGTTCCTGACCCAGCTGTGAGACTCCCACCCCACACACAGCCTTTGTACTTGCGTCCTCTCTGCATGGATTGGCTTTCTAGTGTGCATTTGAGTGGCTCAGTTCTTTCTCCACTTTCTTCAGGTGTCACCTTATTTGAGAGGCCACCGTGACTGTGCCGTGTAAAGGAGTATCTTTCCATGTTTGCTCTCTGCTTCCTTCTTCCACCTCTTGTCTGCATCCGTTGTGCCACCAGAGTATTTATTTTGTTAATTTGTTTCCTATCTCTTCCCGGAATACCGCAGACTCCACAAAAGCGGGAACTTCGTATGTGTTTTATGTGCTGCTGTCTCCTCAGTGCCTGTCCCAGTGTCTGGTGCATTATAAACACTCAGTGTTTGAATGAGTGAGTGAGCAAATGAATGAATGAAATGAGTTGTGTGTACGATGAGGACTACATGGAACAAGTCTGATTAGGAGCAACGAATCAGATGCCAGATAAGGCATAGTGATAAAGAGGTCTTGCAAAAATACATGCCTGACTGAAGGAAAGATGAGAGAGAGGAGAAGAAAGAGGTGAGGAAAGGAAAGGAATACCTCCTCTTAATACCTGGCCGCTGCCATTCTAACAGATGATAGAAGCGTGTTTGTTTTTCGAGGGTGATCGAGCTTCGTGCTTTTTGCACGTTTGCCCTTAGAGATGCTGAAATAATTTTAGCTTGCCTGTGTATATGATTATTTATGTACACATTTATTTGTATTTGAGAATTGATCCTGATCGTTACAGTTTTGTGATTTATATAACCTACAGGTGTGAAGCATCGAGCCCACACATTCATCCAGTCGGGTGGTGTAAAGAACATAGAAGAACACTTATTACTCCTCCAGGTTTGTGTTTATTATGTGTCTAACATTATTCTTCATATGCATCAGGAGTCTGCAAACTTTTTCTGTAAAGGGCCAGATAGTACATAACTTTGGCTTTGTAGGCCATACATCTCTGTCACAACTACTCAATTCCAGTTTTAATGCACGAAGCAGCCCAGACGATAAGAAATGAATGAACATAGTTGCTTTGCAGTAAATCTTTACTTGCAAAGAACAGGTAGCTGGTCGGGTGGTAGTTTGCTGACCCCTGATACACCTGAAAGTATATACATTGGCTTGGTCCATAACAGAGTATCAAAGGTTGTCTTCTTTGGAAAATGAGAAGTTCTTTTTAAAAAGATCTTTATTTCTCAAGTTGTCATTCATTTTTAGACTTTTTGTTCATACACATTTAAATATATTATCTGACCACAGAAGTCAGGTGTCTAAAGCTTTAGTGAATGTAGAGAAGTGGACATAGGGGACCGCATTTGTGGGTGGAGCCTTGACCCACATGTCACAGTCAATTGTGACAAAAGTACAATGTTCACATTTAAGTGAGTACTTGAGGCTTTAGATTTTTTTTTTTTTAACCTGGATCAGAACTTACACATTCAGTTTTCCTTTTTCTATTGGAGTGTAGTCTCCAAAACAGATTTTGCACCTTAATGCTGGTAGTACCTCTTGTTCGTTTTCTGCAGTTTCCAGGTACTTCAGCCATCTGCCTCTGGCCCCGCGGCCCCTTCTCAGCTTCGCTGTCTCTGTGATGGAGAACAGTGTACCTGCTGTCGAATTGTTTCTTTGTTTTATGTCATGTTGAGTTTATTTTCTTATGCCGAAGAACGGATTCTTTGGCTTCATCATGACCAAGACAGTGAGTTTCCGAGTTGTGTCGCTGTTGAAGGTGCCAGGGCTATCACTGGGTGAAAAGACAGGGCCATCAGCTGATACAGGGCATCAACTGCCCTGTTGCTTATGGGTACTCACGTGAGTGATGCAAACTTCCATCATCACAGGCAAAGGGTAGCCCCTCGGCTGGCTAAGAGCCAATTTGTGGATGTTGCCGGCAGCACAGATGCATCAAAGCCTCAGTTTAGAGCTTCCGATACTTGTCTCATTCCATTCGAATAGCTGATTTCATGGGGAAGCTTGTTTCCAGTTCCGTGGTGCTGTGTCTTTGTGTCTGATCACTTCCTCAGCCAGGGGACCAACCATCCCAGGGATGCCTGAGATGAGTCCCTTCCGCTTTCTGAGTTTTCTCCTAGGTTAAGGAACCAAAAAGCCCCTGTCCTTCACTGATTTATAGAGCTGTTTTGAAGATGAAAGAGCATTAACTTAAACCATAAAGTGTTAGTAAAGCAAGACATTAACAGTTGCCTGGCTCAGACATGGAGCTGCCTGGAAGGTTTTCCTGGGCAGCTCTCCTGTGTCCTGTGGCTCACACACTGTTAGCAGTCAGTGAATGTCGATTGCACACTTACCTGGTGTCAGTGTTACCATCAGAGTTGCTGTAAGGATTTCCCAGTTTGGTATTGGTCCATTTTTTTTTTCTTTACCACCTTTATGGTCATAATCAGAAGTCTGGTAAATAAACACAGAACCAGTGAGTAACAGTGCTTGGTTATGTCGTCACAGCACTGGCTTAAGTACCGTGGGAACGGGTGGTGTAAGGCATGATTGCTGACTTCTTTTTTTTTTTTTTTAATTTTTTTTTTTTTAACGTTTATTTATTTTTGAGACAGAGAGAGACAGAGCATGAACAGGGGAGGGTCAGAGAGAGAGGGAGACACAGAATCTGAAACAGGCTCCAGGCTCTGAGCTGTCAGCACAGAGCCCGACGCGGGGCTCGAACTCACAGACCGCGAGATCATGACCTGAGCCGAAGTCGGCCGCCTAACCGACTGAGCCACCCAGGCGCCCCTATTATTGCTGACTTCTAATGCGAAGCCAGTCACCAAGTCCTCTGTAGGCTTTCATATCAGTGGAAGAGAAGAAAAACATAGCTTTTTGACACATTTAAAAAATCTAAATTTCATGTTCAAAAGTGCCAAACACAGCAATGTGAGTATAGTAAACACCACTGATTGTACACCTAAAAATAGTTAAAATCATTTATTTTATATGCTGTATATTTTACCACACACACACACACACACACAAGTTTAAAAAGAAACTGTCAAATAACGGTTTGTAAGGCCTATGCTGATATTACCTTGGTGCTATGACAAAAAAGATGCCCTTTGTCCAGTCCCTGTTCTCTGAGGGCAGCTTCTTGGCAGGGTCTCTGATGTCCCGTCTGAGAAGGACCCTAGTCACTTACTGTTCCTAGACAGCAGCTCTTCTGCCCCTCCTGTTAATTCATGGATCAGCCCTGCTGGACTCCCCATGTTCATGTTTTTTCCCAAATATGTAGCATTATCTCCTGTTTCCAAAATTAAAGCCTTTATGACTTTTTAAAATGATTTTTATCTTGAATTATCCAATTTTGCATTAATACATGCTTGTTTTTAAAAATTTAGAACGTTTGGGACACCTGGGTGGCTCAGTCGGTTAAGCGTCCGACTTCAGCTCAAGTCGTGATCTCACAGCTCGTGAGTTCAGGCCCCGTGTCAGGCTCTGTGCTGACAGCTCAGGCTGGAGCCTGCTTCGGATTCTGTATGTGTGTCTCTCTCTCTGCCCCCTTCCCACTTGCGCTCTCTCTCTCTCAAAAATAAACATTAAAAAAATTTTTTTTAAATTTAGACTGAAAATAGAGACAACAGTTGTTCTGTCTCATAATAGTTTGAGTTTGTCCTTGTATCTCTACAGAAAAATCATTCTGCCTCTGTTTATACACAAACACCCATGCGTGTACAATCAGCTTTAATATTATTTAAACTGGGCAAGATACATTCCTTAAAAATATGTTGTAAAATATTTGTATTTATAGAAATATATTTGCATACTTTTTAAACTTTTATTTTGTGGGGCGCTTGGGTGGCTCAGTCGGTTAAGTGACCGACTTTGGCTCAGGTCATGATCTCACAGTTTGTGAGTTCGAGCCCTACGTTGGGCTCTGTGCTGACAGCTCAGAACCTGGAGTCTGCTTCAGATTCTGTGTCTCCTCCTCTCTCTGCCCCTCCCCCACTCGCGCTCTATCTGTCTCTCTCAAAAATAAATAAAACATTAAAAAAAAAGTTTAAAGCTTTTACTTTGAAATAATTTCAAATGTACAGAAAAGTTGAAAGAATAGTATGGAAGTCATCGATACCCTTGACCCAGAGACTCATTCAAGTTCATCAGTTGTATCAGTGATGTTGTTTGTAGCAAAAGGATCAGACATTGCACTCGGTTGTCATATCCTTCTACTCTCCTTCAGTTAGGCTCTCCTCGACTTTCATGACGTCAGTGTGTTTGGGAATTAGAGATTAGTCATTTTGTAGAATGCTGCTGAATTTGGGTATGCTTGGCGTTTCCTCATGATTGGATCCAGGTTCTGTATTTGGGCAGGAATATCACAGAAACAGCACCGTGTTCTCCCTGCATCCTGAGCGGATGTCAGTTTGTCTCACTATTGATCTTTTACCGTTAATTGACCAAGATGGTCAATTACTTCTTCACTTCTCCACTAACATAGTTATTTTTTTCTCTGTAAGTACTAAGTATTTTGTGGAGAGATACTTGGAGATTGTGTAAATACCCTGTGCTTCGTCCCCATGTCACTCACTAGTTTTAACATCTGTTGATATTTCTCGTATGAATAATTATTCTGACAGTTGCTAAATGCTAATTTTTTATACCATCATTCCTTGTACATAAGCAGTTGTTATTATTCTGCAAAGAATAGCTTTTTCATCTTCCTCTTTATTCATTGGTTAATTTATTTCTGTCTGCATGGATTCATATATTACTATTTTCATCAAGGGGTTATAAGCCATAACCAGCATTGCTTACTTTCATGTCCCGATTTTCCCAGATTTGGTGCGTGGGAGTCCCTTTAAGTCAGTTACCATGTCCTTTGACATGTTCTTTGAGAACTTCATTCTCTCTGGCACAGCAAGGCTTATCTCGTACTTTCCCTGATTCAAGCTAAAATCTAAACAGTGGATGTGGTGATGGCTACGGGGTGACGCTGCCTCTGTTTCTCGGAGGATATAGTTAGGAAATACGTTCATGTAAAAAAGTTATATTTATGCGTATTTCTGTACCTATTTCGACATTGAAAACAAAGAATTATATCCTTAGCTCCAATTCATATCCAAGACCACAAAGTTTATTCTAGTTTCCTACTTTCTCTCTTTTTTCGGTCAGTGAGAAACCTGCCTTCCTTTATCTGCAGTATATTTACAATTTTTTTCAGTCCTTTTTAAGTAGCCAGTTTCCCACCACACTGAGTCACTATTAATTCCTGCTCATGTCTGCCTAATGGATTTTGGACTCTGGAGGAAACAAAAGGGGGCAGGAGGAAGGAGGGATAGTTCTTTCTGCATATTTTATTTTATGAATGGTGTTCCATGACTTGATTGTGCTTGTTTGACCTAACAGTATGATGACATATCTGGAATATTTCACATATTAGTGTATGTAAGTCTGCTTTATTCTTTTTAATAAATGCTTTCTATTTCATATGTACTATATATATATATTTGCACATTTTCTATATTGTTATTAAACTTATTTTTACACTTTTTCATTGACAGCTGTGCATTTGTCTTTGTGTGCATGAGATTTTATATTAGTAGAAGTAGAATTGCACATTAAAGGGCATTTTTGTTAGTGTGTGTATATCTGTATATAGGACTTACCAAGAATATAAATTATACATATACGTATATGTTATATTTTCATTTAAAAGATAGAAGAGTCATGATCAAGATGAAAGTAATTATTACAGTTAGGTCTGAGTGTGTTATTCACTTTAAAGTTATTTGGAACATGAACGTAATTTCCTAGATTATGGTAACAATATCTCATAATTTTATAGGTCAGTTTGTGGTTCTGTCATTCTGGTCAAACCTAACAGAGTTTGCTTTTTTCTTCCTTAGGTTATCCAAATGTGAAACATTTTTCTTGGGATAAATACTTAGAAGAAACCAATTCTTTACCTGCCCCTGCAAGAGCTTTCAAAGTGGTGAGTTAATACATTTTACACTATTTCTTTCATTTGTGTTGGCAATAGTGTTCATTCATTGAAATTGCAGAACAGAAAGAGACAGTACTACTGAGCCAGAAAGAGGAAGAAGAGGGAAACAGAAGACCACAAAAGATGTTTTTGACTTCTTACAATTTTGAAAGTCAAAATTATTACAGAGATTTTTTGTCGTTGGCCTCATTTTGAACTTGTTTCCTTGGAAAATAACTGCTTGAATTGGTGTGGAATGAGTTGTTGTGATCCTACAGCAAACTTCTGTTTTTCCAGCTAGATACTCTGAAAAACCGAAACAAGGCAGGACATTGTTTTCTAATAAAAATTGTGTTTGAGAATTCCTTTGGATTTTTTTATGGCAAGCTGCATGCTGTTTTTCTTTTTATTGCTATTAATCAGCATGTTTGATTATCAAAATATAAGGCCATTTGCTTTTATTGTAGTATCTTTCTAACCCAGAGTCCTTGCATCTTACATATAACTTGTTAAGGTTCAAAGGAAACCTCATTTCTCGGCAAGGGAAGAATAAGTGATGAGAGGCATTTTAAATTTTTTTCGTTTTTCCAACAACTTGCTTAATTATTTCTGTTTTTTCATAAATTTAAAGAAGAATATGTTAAGAATTTTAAGAATGTTTTTAATGTAGCATAGTCTATCATAAGTAACACTTGTTAAAATGATTTATTGTATATAAATTGCTAGGGTTTCTAATGATAGAATTAATAAGGGATGTGGGCCCAAATAATAGAAAAAAAAAAAGAACATGAAATATTTTTGAGAAAATAAGTATATTACGTGAAGAAAAGCCATGTAAAAGAATGTGTATGGTTCCATCTGATAGTAAATTTAGGATTTAAAAATGGATAATTAGAGTTCTGCCTTTCTTAGGAATTTTTACCTGACTCTCTAACTTTATCTCAAGCTATACAAAGAACCACATTGCTCTTTGCTTGAACTCGATAAAATCGTATCAAGATCAGTCTGCATATCACGTGTCACACTGAGACCTGAGAGAAAACTACAATTTCCCTAGTTTGGCCTTTAGGTGCCTGGCATTGATTGTTTTTTATCCTTTGAGTAATTTTCACACTTAATTCTCTGAGCCACAGTTTTGTTACAACCACTTCACAGAACAGGGGTGTGAGGCTCAGATGGTTTAAGCAATTTACCCAACATACCCTTGAGCTTGCCTTCGACATCCTGCAACTTTTCTGGAGGTTTACAGGTTTCTGCTGAGTCCTGAGGTGGAGCTGGCTAAGGTGTGGGAGGAGAGGTCTTCCTTTCTCATTCCTGTTCTTACAAGAGTGATTGCATCCCATACGTTTTGATGGCTAATTTTCTTTTTCTAAAGACGTCTCCTGCTTTTTGTTCTCTTGGCCATTTCTAGTCTCTGTCACATCTCTGCCACTTTAATGTTCTTTCTTCTGTTTTCATAAATAATTTTTATGCTTGTTGATTTTTGCCAGGATGCCTCCTCCTTTTTTGTAAAAATTTTTTTTTTAATGTTTATTTATTTTTGAGAGAGAGAGAGAGACAGAGCATGAGCAGGGGAGGGGCAGAGAGAGAGGGAGACACAGAATCCAAAGCAGTCTCCATGCTCGGAGCTGTCAGCACAGAGCCCGACGCAAGGCTCAAACTCACGAACGGTGAGATCACGACCTGAGCCAAAGTCAGAGGCTTAACCGACTGAGCCACCCAGGCGCCCCTCAAGACACCTCCTTCTAACTAACGAGAAAAACTTCTTGCCTTCCCTGTGCCTAATCAAATATCTACAATATTTTGCATTTTCTCTTAAGGTCTTTTGCTTTCTGTTTCCTCCGGCTGGGTGCTCAGGCTGTTTCTCTTGCTTCAGGGTTTGGCCGTGTGATTTCGGATTGTGTTTTTTTGATAAGGACAATGAGGTCCAAAGCTACTGTAGGAACTTGGGAGTTTGAAGGTCGATTCTGTAAATAGCTTATTATTCTGTCTTTGTGACACAGAGCCTACTTTCTCTTCCTCTGAATCTTACCATGTAAAATTTTCTGTATGGCAGAAACCTCCACATGGATTCCAGAAAAAAATGAAGCTTGAAGTCATAGACAAGAGAAATCCTATGTTTATTAGAGTAGCAACAGTTGCAGACACGGATGATCACCGAATAAAAGTGAGTGTTCTCTGTTGTGGTTCTGTTTTGTCTTTTGTTACAAGATAACTTGGATGGAAACTTCGGCAGATACTTAATTTGTGAAGTCCTAGAATTAAATCAGTAAGACTACAGGAATATGAAAATAAAGTGGCTGTACATCTTTGTCAGTATTTATCCAGTGTTTTCCTTTAATCTATGCAAGAAGTTCTCTTTATGACTGACATTTAATATGTTGTATCTACTTTCTTTTTCCGAGCACACACTCAGAATGTGAAAAGTCATAGATAAGCAAGGGATTTCTTCTGAATACAGTGCATCATTCTCCAATACAAGGCTCTTTTTTTGAAAGCTTGAAGATTAATTTTGATGGGGCTATATTAGATGTAGAATTTTCAGAAGAAAAGTAAAGAAGGATAGCCCTTTCATATAGGACAAGGAAAGAGAAATGATTGTATAAGAAAGTCAGGTTTTAATTAGATTTGGATTAATAAAAGCGAAGTACCTCTCAGAGGGTAAGCGAATGTTCAGGAAGGTGGCTTCGGTCTGTCGTGTCCCGGGTGATGAAGTGAAGTGTAACAGCGGTTCCAGGTGAGGAGCTAGAAGTTATCTCTGGTTCTGGCTTCTGTGTTTCCTTCGGCCTCAAACGAGAGCCCTGTTCATTCCACTTACTTCACTGTGAAAACAGCAAGATGTTAGATCTACGTGATGTCTTGCCGGCCCTTACCAGCTAACAGCATTCTTCCACTATTCAACATATGTGGTGGTGACAGTGCAGGGGGGTTTATGTGACAATCACGATTTTATCTGGGAAGCGGAGGCTCAGGAAGAGTTGATGAATTACTTATTAATTCTGGCAGTGGCAGAACTAAGTCACAGCCCTAAACTCTAGGAGTCGAAATTTATGCTCTTTAAAAAAATAAATATTGGGGCGCTTGGGTGGCTCAGTCGGTTAAGCACCTGACTTCATTCAGGTCATGATCTCGCAGTTCATAGATTCGAGCCCCACATCGGGTTCAGTGCTGGCAGCTCGAAGCCTGGAGCCTGCTTCGGATTCTATGTCTCCCTCTCTGCCCCTCACCCACTTACGCTCTCTCTCTTTCTCTCTCTCAAAAATAAATAAACATTAAAAACTTTAAAAACAAACAAAAAATAAATCACATATTCAACTATCTGTAATGAGATAATATATAAAAAATTATAGAAGAACATAGAAAACGTGTATCAATGTGGTTTTGTATAAAACAGAAATTTTAATGTTTAATTAGCTATTTTTAAGATTATATAATCATGCAGTGGTTTGGAAATTATAAACAGTGCAGAGTCTGTTAACCTTTTTCAAGTGTATTTTCCTATTAATTGTCCTTGGTGTGATAGTAGAAGTCATAAAGCAATCAGAGTATTTTAGGACTAGAAGTATTTTTTAGATAACCTAGGCTAGTGATTCAAAGAAATGTAGAACTAAGCAAGATACTATTTTTAAAAATCAAATTGGTCAGAATTGAACAAAAAATAAGTGTTTTGGTTTAGGTGCATGAAAAGTTTATTTTTTTCATGTATTTTCTTGTATTTTTCTGTATTTTTTTTCATGTGTAGCTGGTAGGAATAGAACGTGTCTCAGCCACTAAAGAGCAGTTTGATGAAGCACAAAAGTCTTGAAGGTTGTTTGCCCTTTAATTCAAGAATCTCAGTCCTAGGAATTCATGTTAGGAGAATTAACCAAAGGGAATATGCAACGATAAAAACTATAAGGAAAACATAGCAGTTTATAGTATTTAAGATTGCAAACAAGCACAGTAAGCTATAGGTAAAGTAAATTACTGTATATGATGGTAAATATTTAAGAAAAATATTTAATATTGGCAAGTGAAAAAACTCAGGTTTACTATTCTGTATGATGTCTGGTATTGTTTTTTAAAGAATATTATGGAAAGAAACTTAACCAAAATAATGACAGTTCTTCTCTTGGGGTGCTAAGATTATGAGTGATTATAAATGATTTTTTATAATTCTAAATGAATTATAAATGATGAGGTTTTTGGTGTGTTTTTTTTGTTTTGTTTTTTGTTTTTGTTTGTTTTGTTTTTAGTTACCTGGCTTCAGGAACACATATTAATTACTGTAATAGTAAAAAAAAAAATTTAGATTAACTCTGATTTTACATGTGAGAACGTTTTTGACCCGGAGAGGTCAAGTACTCTAAAGTGGGTAGTTCAGTTAGTTAATAGGAAAAGTGTGGACTAACTTTTTAGTTAGGCAAATTCTCTTTCCAATACAACATCCTGGTTGTTTAACACCCAAAACAGAGCTGGCTATGAGGTGTGTAGTTGACAATTATCTTTTCACAGTTAGTGGTATAAATGTCATAGCTAAAGGTGAACCACTGAACAAGTACCTGTGTGTTTATGAAATCCTCAAAAGATCAGCGAACAGGTGACGACCCAGTTTCAGGATTCATCAGACTTCTGAGACTATAAAAAGCTTTCATTAGTAGGAGTTTTTCTAATGCTATGGGAGATGACGAAGCAAGAATGCCTATCTTTATTATTCAGGAGGAGAAAGAGTATATAGAGACTAAGTCCTTAGTGCAGCTTAATATTTTAAGTTTCTTGGGTATAGAATCAACTCTTCAGCTAAATAAGATCAACCTTTTAGGCTACATGATATAATATATTCTATGCCTTAAGTTATTACAGGTAAACATTTTAAAACACATGTATTTCACCAGATGCTGAAAGAAAACAAGCAAAATGTTTTTGCTCTCATCTGTATGTTCTGGGGAGAGTTAGAACATACGACAGGCCCGCCCCGTCCCTCCCCACACTCACTTCTGCTTCCTCACAGGCAGGAATTTTCCTTTTTTTTTTTTTTTAGCTGCTTCTTCTGACATTTTATCCCTAATTTTCTGAAATAATATCTGTGTTCTGCTGTTTTCTCAGCCCCATCAATTTTAGGTCCAGTGTATTTCCTTCCTGTTAGGGTAGTTCTGGATTAAGCTCTTACCATATCCGTTCCTTCACTGTATCTTTTCACTAGCGACTTCACATGTTTTTAAAATGTTTTCTCAGTCTTCTGTATTCATCTTCTCATGAGTAAATAAATCCTGTTGGCTGCTGAGCAGAACAGTTTTTTTCTTATGACTTTTTTTTTTCTGGAGTCAGTAGCTTCTTGTGTTTTGGTTTTTTAAATTTTCTGTGCTCATAGTATCAGATGTTTACAAGTGCTCCAATAAATCTGATGTGTCTTTCTGTCAAAAGCCCAAGTATATATATTTTTTAAATGGTTATTTATTTTTGAGAGGGGGGAAGGGAAGGAGAGAATGAGCAGGGGAGAGGCAGAGAAAGAGAGGGAGAGAGAGAATCCCAAGCAGGCTCCCCACACTGCCAGCACAGTGCCCAACCTGGGGTTTGAACCCACGAACCTTGAGATCATGACCTGAACCAAAATCAAGAGGCAGGTGCTTGACCAACTGAACCACCCAGGCGCTCCCAAGTGTATTTTTAATAAGCCTTCTGTCTGTATCTTTTCTTTCTTGACTCTTTTTCCTACGACTTAGCAGTCGCCCATGGTAATCTGGATAGTTCTCTAAGCCTTATCCTGAACTTTCATCCTGAGACTGCTCTTTGCTGGCAGACTATGTTGTGTTTTTCTTTCTTTCTTTTTCTTTCTTTCTTTCTTTCTTTCTTTCTTTTTTCTTTTCTTTTCTTTCCTTTTCTTTTCTTTTCTTTCCTTTTCTCTTCTTTTTTTCTTCCTTTATTTCTTTCTTCCTTTATTTCTGTTTTTTTCAATCACATACTTGTTTTTCTTAGTGTTCTCTTATCATGTTGAAACACATCTTTTTGTAACCTTCTAAGAAAGGGTATATGAAAAGCCTCTGCTTTTGGCTCCTTGCACATCTAGAAATATCAATATTACTAGTCTTACATTTGATTCATACTATGACTAGGTGTAGAATTCTAGGTAGGGAGCCATTTTCCCTCAGAAATTGAAAGCCTTGTTCTGCTGTCTTCTCACATCCATATCGACTGACCTTAGACCTCTAAGGCCATACCAGTTGTTCTGCTCTGGGTGAGTACTCATGCAGAGTACTCGGGCTTTTTACTGTGGAGTTTCATGTCCTCCAGTTTTTGCACATGTTTCTTGTATTACTAGTTGATGACTCCCTGTTGTCATCCTGTGTCTTCTCTTTCTGGAAGTCCTGCAGCTCTGGTTGTTAAACCCTTTTGAATTGACCCCTTGATTTTCTTAAACTTTCTTTTTATGCTTCTCTGATTTTTTTATTCTACTTGTTTAGAGAGATATCTACTCTATTTTTCAAAACCCAGGTTGCTTTTTTTAAAAACTTTTTTAATGTTTATCTTTCAGAGACAGAATGTGTGAGCGGGGAGGGGCAGAGAGAGAGGGAGACAGAGGATCCAAAAGGGGCTCTGTGCTAACAACAGAGAGCTGAAGCTGGACACTTGACTGAGCCACCCAGGCACCCCATGTTTTAAAAAATATTTTTATGTTGCATTTTTAATTAAAATTCTGATTTTTTTAATTTTTGAGAGTTTTTTCCTATTTTCTAGCCTCCTCCCCCTTTTTATTTTTTTTATTTTTTAATTTTTTTTTAATTTTTTTTTAAATTTTTTTTTTACGTTTTATTTATTTTTGAGACAGAGAGAGACAGAGCATGAACGGGGGAGGGGCAGAGAGAGAGGGAGACACAGAATCGGAAGCAGGCTCCAGGCTCCGAGCCATCAGCCCAGAGCCCGACGCGGGGCTCGAACTCATGGACTGCGAGATCGTGACCTGAGCTGAAGTCGGCCGCTTAACCGACTGAGCCACCCAGGCGCCCCTCCTCCCCCTTTTTAAATGGCATCATCTTTTTATTTCTTGAAACAATATTGTTTCTTATCTGAGGATACTAGTGATGGTTTTTCTTCTGTCCTCTGCTTATTTCCTCCAAGTTTCTGCTGTCGTATTGGAGCCTCTCCTCAAATATCAAGTCCTTGACTGACTGTCTGCATTAAGAAAAGGCACTCATAAAGTTAACTGTTTTTCATGGGTGGGACTTACAGACCAGCAGACTTCACCGTAAGAAAGCAAAAGAGCCAGCTTTTTCACAGGGACGTTCCCATTTGTTGGCATCTGGGTCCTTCTCTGGAGCCTGTCAGTTTTTGCCAGAGTCCTCCCTGGGGAAGAGTGAACCTGGCTGTCGCTGTGCGAGAAAGAGAATGGCTGGGTTGGAATATATGGCTCTTGGTTGTACAAGTTCCTGTGCTTTCTGTCCAGCCCATTGCCCGTTCAGGTCTGTTCTAGAATTGAGAGCCTTGGGAATTTTTTTCTCTACAAGATAAATATCTGCTCATTGCCTGGGTTGTTGAAGGGGCAGTTACCATGGTGGGTGGAGTGGGGGAGCAGCCCGAGGGCGTGTAACTACTCCATATTGACTGTGAGTCAGTACTGCTGTGTTTCAGGGCCCTTCTCTCCTGTGTGCTGCCTCCAGAGTGAGTCCTCCTTGGGGTCTGCAGCCAGTGGGCTCCAGGCCTGTTCTACAGACCCCTGGGCTGTGACCCACCCACCCTGTCCTGTAGGTCAACACTCCTGTTTCCGCCCTCCACACACATCACTGTCACTTCTTACCTGTCAGCTGCTTTTCTTCTCCATTGGTCCTTCTGGCTTTATACCTTTTCAAATATAGCTTTAATTTCAGAAGAGACTGGAGATAAGCCCCTGGGTCTAAAATGTGTTTTACTGAGTTGCCTTTCACATGAACAGAAAATCCAACCAAATCTTTTTTCTTTTTCCTTTTTTTTTTTTTTTTTTTTTAAGGAATAGTGTGCTTTCTAAAATATTATCTGTCTCATTCTTGGTAAGCTGTCAGTAACATGTATTAAGGTTTGATAAAGGGTCCAAATGATGCTTCTGGGTGAAAATATATCCAATTTCCTAAGCTATAGTTTTAAATATGTGTGAGTTAAGTCTTTTTCACTATACTTCGATCCATAATCATCTTATTTTCTTTAGAATTTTTATTAAATACATCATTATTGCTGAATTGCTTTTATGTATAAGTATATTTAAAGTGGAACATTTGTATTATAAATATTTTGTGTGTCTTTTTGGGGTTTGTAAGATTTTTAAATATTTCATGTTGTATGTTTATCTTCCTTCCTTGTTGTTGTTTATTAGGCATTTGATTTCTTTTCAAAATAGTCCCCAGCAAGAGTAAAACTATCACTTAACATTACTCAAGTGTCTGATTTTTTGTTTGTTTAAAACTTCTTAATATGTCAGTGCCTGAAAAGTAAAAGTTACAAAAGATGAAGTTTAAAATTTTTTTAGTGTTTTTTTTTTTAATTTTTTTTAATGTTTACTTATTTTTGAGAGGGAGAGACAGAGCATGAGTAGGGGAGGGGCAGAGAGAGAGGGAGACACAGAATCTGAAGCAGGCTCCAGGCTCTGAGCTGTCAGTGCAGAGCCCGACACGGGGCTCAAACCCACAAACCTGGAGATCATGACCTGAGCTGAAGTCAGATGCTCAACAGACTAAGCCACCCAGGCACCCCGAATGTTTGTTTAGTTTTGAGAGAGATAGAGTGTGAGCGGGGCAGGGGCAGAGAGAAAAGGAGACAGAATCCAGAGCAGGCTCCAGGCTCTGAGCTGTCAGCACAGAGCCTGACACTGGGCTCGAACTCGCAAACTGCGAGATCATGACCTGAGCTGAGGTTGGACGCTTAACCAACTGAGCCACCCAGATGCCCCACGAAAGATGAAGGCTTAAATCAATTATTTCATCTGAGCTTCTACAGTGAGAATTTCGATTAGGATTAATATCAATGTTTGCATATATTAATTTTTACATAATTTCAAATAGCATTTTAAGTGTATTTGGTACTTCTCAGAATTTTATTGTTACCTCTGTTCATAATATCTAAACTAAATTTTATCTCTGAAATTGAACCCTTAAACTATTACAGTTCTCCAGATTGTCTACCAACCTAGATTATAGAAGGTATTAGATTTATCTATAGTATCTAAAGTGTATTAATCCTAGATAGATGACTTCTCATTGCCAAACTGAGATGTCAGTTTTAATGAAAACTAGGAAACATTGTGGCACCATCACCGGATGTGATAGATCTACCATAAACATTTTTAAAGGTATGTGTGAGGAAACTTTAAAAAGAATCCTTTTATTTATGATGATAGCAACAGTTTTAGGGACTATATCGATGTACAGTAATGTACTATTTATATACATTGGATGCAGAACCAATTGAGCCCCCCAGAAAAGTTGGATGCAGAACAGATTGAGCCCCCCAGGCACCCCAGTAGTATACAATTTGATATCCATGGGTCTCAGTTCTGAGTGCACACCAGAGTTACTTACAAGTTGAGTAAACGACCTCTGTGTGCATAGAACCCAAACCAAAGCTGTGGATTAAAATCTAGGTAAGCTCAGCACTTTTTTTTTTTTCTTTTTCCTTTATTGCTTCTTCCTTTTCATCATAGGTAATTCTGAAATGTATCTGGGGTGGAACACCATTTATTTCTTAGGACTGAGTATGTGTGCTGTAGGAAGATACCTAATTTTTAAAAATTTAGCGGTTTATATACAACAAATGGAACATAGGTTATGTGAACATTGATTCCAATATAAAAGAAATGGAATTTAGGAATAGTAAGATCAGAAAACATGAGAGTTTCACATTTCTAGTAAAATAATCACTTGATTAGTTGAGAATTAGAACATTTAAAACTTACTAAACACTCTAAGTTGTGTCTGCTCATTTATTGATGGCAGTGATGGCATAAATTGATATTTTTACAAAATTATCATGAATGTCATTCTCACTGTTAGTTGAACACTGTTTCTGATCAGAGGAAAGGAAAGGGTTACTTTGAGTTAAGCACTTTTTTTTTTTTTATTTTCAAGTGTCTATTTATTTTTGAGAGAGAGAGAGAGACAGAGTGTGAGCAGGGGAGGGTCAGGGAGACAGGGAGATACAGAATCCAAAGCAGGCTCCAGGCTCTGAGCTGTCAGCACAGAGCCCGACATGGAGCTCGAACCCACGAACCGCAAAATCATGACCTGAGCCAAAGTCTGATGCTTAACCAACTTAGCCACCCCAGCGCCCCTAAGTACTTTTCTGTAAGTGCTGCTTTTATATTCAGTGTATGGGAAGATGATCAATTTTATTTGGGTCCTTGAATTTTAGGTATGGTTACTCCTCCTAACTAGCTGTGTGAACTCTTCTTCTCTTTAAGATAATACCTGTGGTTTCTTCCAGGTGTGGAATTCGGGGGGCTTTGATTCTAGGATTAATTGATTTCTAAGCTTGAGAAAGTGGATTCATTGCAAAGGATGTTATTTTAAATACACACACACACACACACACACACACACACACTTTAACAGCTCTGTTCTATTCTGTCATACAAACACGCCATAATTTAGTTAGCCAGTCTCCTCATGGTAGATACTCTGGTTGTTTTCTACTACAATGAGTTGGGTTATTGAGGTTATTAAGTCAAAAGTGATATATTTTAAGTGACTGTTGTTGCAAATAACTCTAGAAATACTTGCCAGTTAATATTTCTGTCAGCAGTCCTTGAGAAAGCTTTTTATGCTCATACTCACCAGCTCTGGGAATCACCAAGATGGGACATTTTTGGCAGGTTGAAAAAATTGCATCTTGTGGTTTTAATTTGTAGGGGTATTTTTAGTTATAAGTGAAATTGATTATCATTTTATATGTTTACTAATCATTTATATTTAGTTTCTTATTTATGAGCAATTTATATCTATTTTTCATCTTTCTATTGGGCTTTTAATCTTCTTATGTTGATATATGAAATTTGGATAAATTAAAGAACAGAGTACATTGTGACATATATAATAACTGTGTTTTTCAAGTTTCTCATGGATCTTCCTCCTTTTCTGTGGTAACATTTGCCACTGTGAAGTTTTAAATGTTCATGTAGTCAGGGGCGCCCGGATGGCTCAGTCAGTTAAGTGTCCGACTTCAGCTCAGGTCATGATCTCATGGTTCATGAGTTCAAGCCCCACCTCAGGCTCTGTGCTGACAGCTCAGAGCCTGGAGCCTGCTTTGAATTCTGTGTCTCCCTCTCTCTCTGCCCCTTCCCCACTCATGCTCTGTCTCTCCCTCTCAAAAACAAATAGACATTAAAAAAAATTTTTTTTCAATGTTCCTGTAGTCAAATTGAGCAGTCTTTTATGAGTTTTGAATTTGGTATCTTGCCTACTATGGTTTCCTACTCTGAGATTACATATACATTCACTCCTGCATTGTTCTGGAACTTTTATTCAGTTTTACACGTTGGTATTTTTTATCTATCTGGCATCTGTTGTCTTGTTAGTAAGGGATTCACAGACTTAAAAAGGTCTAGCTGGCAAATTTGATGTAATAGTGAAATATATATAGCCTTTCAGTATATCCTTTCATCCTAAAAAATAAAATACATGTAATACTTAAAAGACACATAGCTGATCCTTAGTGACCCTGCCTGAAAGACCAATAGCTCTTTCACACGGTGGCTGATAAAGATGGCTCCGACCACCATATAAAACGTCTTTGAGACATAGTGTAATTATTTCTGAGAGAAAAAATGATACTTAGACATGATTTTAATGGAGAGATATTTTATAAACCAGGTGTATTTCTAATAGGACATTGAATTTGTTTAAACAGACTTAAAAATATATATTTTTTTAATGTTTATTCCTTTTTGAGAGAGAGAGAGAGAGAGTACAAACAGGGTGGGGAGTGGGGATAGAGAGAGAGGGAGACGCAGAATCCGAAGCAGGCTCCAGGCTCCGTACTGTCAGCACAGAGCCTGATGCCAGCTCGAACTCACAGACCATGAGATCCTGACCAGAGCCAAAGTCAACCACCCAGGCGCCCCTGTTTAAACAGCCTTTTCTTATGTGGATCCTGAGAAACTTAACAGAAACCCATGGGGGAGGGGAAGGAAAAAAAAAAAGAGGTTAGAGTGGAAGAGAGCCAAAGCATAAGAGACTCTTAAAAACTGAGAACCAACTGAGGGTTGATGGGGGGTGGGAGGGAGGGGAGGGTGGGTGATGGGTACTGAGGAGGGCACCTTTTGGGATGAGCACTGGGTGTTGTATGGAAACCAATTTGAAAATCAACTTCATGTATTGAAAAACATAAAAATAAAAAAAATAAACAGCCTTTTTAGCATAATTCTGGGAGAGTTGACATTTAAGTGAAAGGTACTCCTGCCTTTCTCCTCTCCACTCCCATCCTCCCTCCCTTCCTGATTTATTCGTTACTTAAGTAATATTTATTCACTCTTTGGTGTGGCTCATATGAAGACGTTATGTACTCATAACTCGTGTGTGTGTGTTGGAAGACACACATATCTATAAAAGTACCGCTGGAATGATGTCTTTGGCAAGACATTTATTGATGAACAGATCATTTGAAGATAGGTCGAAAGTCCCTTTTTTGGCATAGGGGAAATGAAGCAATTTAAGTAAATTTAAAAAAAATATATTATTTGGTATTGAATCTACATACTTTAGAAGAAAATAAAAACGGTTATATGGTGGCTGGAACTTTAATGGTAGGAATTTTCTGTGAACTGTACTGGTAATTTCCTTTTGTTTCCAGGTTCACTTTGACGGCTGGAACAGCTGCTATGATTACTGGGTAGATGCGGATTGCCCTGATATTCACCCTGTGGGCTGGTGTTCAAAAACCGGGCATCCTCTTCAGCCTCCTTTGAGTAAGAGACGCAAGGATAACTTAAATTGAATGTTTCCATTTTCTTATGTAGGGTGCTTAATATTTTCTTTGCTCCTAGCATTTTCTTTCTACTGTTTTCTCCCCTGTACGTTTGTTCTCCATGAATCCTGTTCTTCTTCCCACATTTTCCATTATGTGGTAGTCACAAAAACATAAAAAGAAAAAAAAATAATGTTTGAAAAGCACCGTTTATGTAGATTGTTAAACTTTTATTTAGAAGGACTCATCACCTTTCAAAATTGGTACTGAATTTTTGGAAGACAGTTCTCTTAGGCTATTAAAGTCTAATGTATCAGTAGTGGCTTTATACTGTAGTTTTGCAAAATGTTACCATTGGGAGAAACTGGACAGAGTGTAAAAAGGCTCTCCCTATCTATTGTTGCTTAAAACTGCATGTGATTTACAGTAACCTCAGTGCAGAGTCCCTTTAAGTTCAATTTTTTTTTTAAATGTGCACTGCGAATTTGTCATACTATGATTTCAACTTGGAAGGAAAGCATATACATTGTAGCAGAAAATACGTAGAAAATACAGTAGATTATCGTGGGGTTTTTAAAAGTTTAGTGTGCAGTCCCCTGTTTTAGTGGCTTCACTTGTTTCCAGGTTCATGTACAAGCTGCATAAAAGTAAAGAAATCCACATGCATGCTGTTTGTTGCAGTATATTTAAAATAACAAACCTTGGAAACAAAGATTAGTTAAATTCTGGTGCACTCATGATACAGACACTGCAACAATCATAAAGAATATTATCATTGAGATGGAAAGATTTTTAAGACATAAAGTTAAAGACCAAAGGAAAAAATGTTTCAGAATAGTGCACATTGGTGCTATCCCTTGTATGCGACAAAATGATACAAGACCAAAGACTTGATACATGTGTATATATATATTCATAGAGGTATATGTGGGAATGCTTAGAACAGAGTCTAGCACATTACACAGGGACATAAGTGGTCAGCATAAGGAAGCATTATAAAACACGGAGGGGGTAGCATGTTTGAAATTTTCAGTGTACAAGTATTCGTAAACTAATTATGTTATTTACTTGAAGATTGTTTAGCATCTCCTCGTTAATTCACAATTAGGTATTTCTGGAATTTATAGCATTGATAGAGGGTTAGATCAAAGTGTACCATTTCACTGTTGAAGAAAGATCAATAGTGTGAACAAAAGCATAGGGAAAAATCTTTAAAGACTTTTAAGATATTTGTAATTTTTGTTTCACAGCCTTTGGTTAACTTTATGCCCCTTCCTTTCTCTTCTCTCTTTTTCTTCCCCTTGCTTTCTTATAGGCTCCTTAGAATTAATGGAAGCTTCAGAACATGGCGGATGTTCAACCCCAGGATGTAAAGGGATTGGTCATTTTAAGAGAGTGAGACACCTGGGCCCTCACAGGTATGTGGTGCTGCCACTGAAGTGGGAATTCCTTACGTGGTCAGATAGAGGGTGCCTGTCCCACCTGTGTATAAGATCGTGGTTTCCATGCATGCTAAATACATGTGAGGTAGTTTTCTATTAAAAAAAAAAAAATGTGGTTACCATGGTGATCCTGGAAAGACGAGGAGTATGTCTTTAGTTAAGTGTTTCTGGGAGAAAATGCATTCACAGTTTAAAACAGGTTTGCTCGGGGCGCCTGGGTGTCTCAGTCGGTTAAGCGGCCGACTTCGGCTCAGGTCATGATCTCGCGGTCCGTGAGTTCAAGCCCCGCGTCAGGCTCTGTGCTGACAGCTCAGAGCCTGGAGCCTGTTTCAGATTCTGTGTCTCCCTCTCTCTGACCCTCCCCCATTCATGCTTTGTCTCTCTCTGTCTCAAAAATAAATAAACGTTAAAAAAAATTAAAAAAAAATAAAATAAAAATAAAACAGGTTTGCTCTAGCTATTTGCCTTTTCTTGATAGCCAGACTAGTTGTATAGATACTTACCTTCTGAAAGAGTCACTCTGGGTTGACCGTTAATAATGAGAAGAGGGCAGGCCCTGTTTGGTAAAATCTGGTATGACTGGGGGACGCAACAGTTTGAATAATGAGAGTTGAGATTATCACAGATTATCAGCACAGATCACAAGGAGCACAGATATGAATAGTCAAACTATGCACTGATTCAAAACAATATTTTTTAATATTTTTCTCTGACCCCCTCAGGAACTTCAAAAAGAAACAAAATTTATACATTAGAAATTTGATGTACTCTTTAGGCAATGTGGGGGTCCTTGTAGACATTTAAAAATATATTACTGAACACTGAGATTTTCAAGGAACAAAAGCATCACCTGTTCAGAGATGTATTAAAATAATCCTTTGTCAGGGTAAATGTTGTAACTGCAAGTTAATTGGATTGCCTAGTGAGGAAGGGGATCCCTAAAAATCTGAAGATTGTGCTGCCTGTGCCTCCAGGAGTTCATAGGAATTGTAAAACGGGTGTAATTATTTTCTCCTCTTTCTTTATTTCATCTTTGCATCCTCAAATATTGCTTATCTTCCTTTTGCAACACTCCTTGTGGGGTTTATATGGGATTCAGTCTGTTCCAGAGTAAATAGTGTGAACATAGGGTGCTGATTACATTTGCAGATATCCATTTAAAAATCCTTTTCAGTGTTTGTATAACTGCAAACCTGGAGTTACATGATTAGTTTGAAGAGTGTTAAAAATATCGTGTCTTAAAAGTTTGTTCAGTATTGCTGAGTGAAGGTGGCTGGATTATTTTCAGACATGTTTTAAGTCTACATGCCAGAAATAACTCATTAGCATGCTAAATTTCCATTATATACTAATAAATTATTCCCTGCAGTAAATACTTTCGAGTTTTTTTCAATAATAACTCATGTTTATTGAACATGTATTTACTCCACACGGCATATTGCTCTAATTGTTTTACAAGTATGAATACCCTTCAAAAAACCCCTATTGGTTTTAGTATTATTTTCTTCCAATTTTTTTTTAATGTTCATTTATTTGTTTTGAGAGAGAGAGAGTGCTTGTGTGTGCAGTGGAGAGGCGCAGAGAGAGGGAGGGAGAGGGAGAATCTCAACTAGGCTCTGTGCTCACAGCACAGAGCTTGATGTGAAGCTAGAGCTCACAACTGCGAGATCATGACCTGAGCTGAGATCAAGAAGTCATACAGACAAAGACAGATATCATATGTTTTCACTCTTGTGTGTATCCTGAGAAACTTAACAGAAGACCATGGGGGAGGGGAAGGAAAAAAAAAAGTTAGAGAGGGAGAGAGCCAAACCATAAGAGACTCTTAAAAACTGAGAACACGGGGCACCTGGGTGGCTCAGTCGGTTAAGCGTCCGACTTCAGCTCAGGTCATGATCTTGCGGTTTGTGTGTTCAAGCCCCGCGTTGGGTTCTGTGCTGACAGCTCAGAGCCTGGAGCCTGCTTCAGATTCTGTGTCTCCCTTTCTCTCTGCCCCTCCCCCACTCACACTCTGTCTCTCTCTCTCTCTCTCTCTCTCTCTCTCTCAAAAATAAATAAACATTAAAATTAAAAAAAAAACTGAGAACAATCTGAGGGTTGATGGGCAGTGGGAAGGAGGAGAGGGTGGGTGATGGGCATTGAGGAGGGCACCTGTTGGGATGAGCACTAGGTGTTGTATGGAAACCAACTTGAAAATAAATTTCATATAAAAAAAAAAAAAGTCGGATGCTGAACTGACTGAGCCACCCAGGGGTGCCTTTTCCAAATTTTGATGAGGCCACTGTGGCACTGGAGAGACAGCTGGTGTGAGGGGAACAGGGAATGGCACCCAGTCTATCTGTGCTGTTGACCACTGCCCTCTGGCTGCCTCACAAGGCACTGCTCCATGAATTAGTTATAGACCCAACCTTCAAAGAACTCAGGGACTAATGGAAATATGGAAGCTGCACATAATTTAATTTAAACATAAGATACAAAGCAGTAACTAATATTGAACCTTTGTCAAAGGTACCTTTCTACTGCACAACCCCAAGATGTTCATTGGAGTGAAGGTAGTTTGCTCAAATTATGAAGGAAAAGAATAAAGAAGTCTTAAAATTGCATGAAAATTGAGATTACGCTATTGGGGTTCAGTTGAAAATTACAAAAAGAATTGTTTTGGCCTTCTGGGAAGGAAACCCACCTTACAGCAATGTCCATCATCTCTTTAGTAGTGCTTTAGGTCTGAGCAGAGAGGTTTGCTGTCACGGCAGGGTCTTTGGTGACAATCCTGTCCCCTGCCTGATGGGCTGGCGCTCATTATGGCCACCTTTTCCCAACTGTGCCACTGACCTCTGGTGGTTCCTCAGCTGGGCCACAGCCATTTCACAAAGTTTAAGTGATTATGTTTGGAGCATTTCTTCAGAGATATGCAGTATTGTATTTGTTAAAAGAAGGGGGAAATTACAAGGAGAATCATGTGGAAGATTTTTATGGAGAAATGTGGCAATGAAACCTTTCAGTGGGGCACCTGGGTGGCTCAGTCAGTTAAGCATTCGACTCTTGATATCCATTCCGGTCATGACCTCACAGTTGTGAGATACAGCCCCACATCGGGCTCTGCACTGAGTGTGGAGCCTGTTTGGGATTCTCTCTCTCCCTCTCTCTGGCCCTCCCCAACTTGCACTCTGTCTCAAAAGAAAACAATCAACATTAAAGAAAAAGAAACCTTTCAGTGGAATTGGAACTAGTCCTTCTTCCACTCAAAGAAGTAGACCTCATGGCTTCAAAGACATGTATTGATCAAGAAGCAGTGTTTGTTTCTGTGCCATACGGAGGGCACAGCTAGCAGTTCTGTGGGTGAGTCCAGGCCAGAGTTATTGGTTGACAAGAGCCTCGGGATGCCGTTCAAAGCACCCAACAGCCGTTGTCAGGTCCTGCTGCATCGTCTCTTCCATTTTTCTTGGCCCTTTCAGCTGGCTCTCCTGAGTCTCCCTGACCGTGCTGTCCGGTTTACAAGACTCAGAGCTCTGTATGTGGAAGGATATTAATCCTTCACAGGCACAGCCGGTTTTCCATTTCATTAGTAGACTGTGGAAGAGCTGCAACATCGTGGATGTTCTTTGAAAGGTTCATTTCACTGGCACTTATTTTTGTCCTTGCTGAGAATGCTGTGTTTAGGAAAACATAATGAGAAAATTCTCTTTGGATTAATTTACTGAGAAACTACATAAATCAAAACATGCATTCTTTGCTTCGATAACAAGGAAAGTTGCTCTTTTAGCGAGAATAATCCATTTTATGAACACGTAAGCAAAAGGCTATGTTTTGACTAGCAGTTGTTGTTTGCCTCTCTGAAAAATTATAATAGTTGGATTTGATGTAAGAGGTGTTAGAAATAGAACATGTGTCTCGGCAGTGAAATTTGAGAGTGTTATGTTTTCAGATGTTGAAATGTAAATAATCAGTGAGTGAGTTGAATGTGGACATTATTCTTATCTCCAGGGATATTCAGTAGTCGGATTGCTTACTCCTGTCTCTAGCAAGGGAGCATTAATCTGGGTTTTATCATGGTGTTTCCCTTTGGTGATTCATTCATTTGGGCTACTGAAAGGTCAAAGAATGGGAAGTGATGAAAAGAGAACTAACGTTATATGAAAGTAGATATTCTGCATATCTAGTGCCTTCAGAAGTAAATCTTTTCTCCATAAGATTTGATCTTGGAGAAAATAAACAAGAAAAAAAAAATGGAGAGTATTTCCAACAGCTTCTAAAAGGTACTGGTAAAGTCCATGGAAAGTTTTAAAAGTTAGTACCTTTGGACACACACCTGCACACTCTAAACAGCATATTATTTCAGCATCCATCCATCCATGCATCGAACATACACTTACTGAGTGCCTGCTTCGTGTCAGTGCTCAGTTAGGTGATGGGCTGCACAGAGGGAGGGTCCCTACCTCTAAGGAGGCCAGTCTGGTGTAAACAGATTTTTGTAGAGGTGTGAGTGGAGTAGCACCCTTTTCCTGTAGGAAGCGGAGAGCCTTCACAAATGAGTCGTGTTACAGAGCTCTTAATGTTGTGGTTTATTTTTGCTGATGCACGTTTACGTCGTAGGGGTTAAGTGTTACTCCTCCTTTTTGAGTAATCGTAACAGGTGAGGTTCATGGAGGACTTCCTGTGTTCCCGGCTGCGTGCCACACTTACCTGCGTGATCTCACTAAATCCTCACAGCAGCTCTGTGAAGCAGGTACTCTTGTCATCTCTGGTTTACAAGTGAAGACACAGGTTTGGAATCGTTACGTGCACGCCCAAGGGTCAGACAGTGGCAGAACCAGGATTCAACCCAGGCTTGTGTGGCTCTTAAGTCTCTACTTGTAACTCCTGGACTCTCGCGTAAAGCACAGTGGCCTGATAGAGCCTGCCTCGTGTTTTTTACAGGTTTTCGTCATGACAGAGTGTGACAATGACTATGCGATCATTTAGAAAACCACAGGTGTTGGGGCGCCTGGGTGGCTCAGTCGGTTGAGCGTCCGACTTCAGCTCAGGTCACGATCTCACGGTCCGTGAGTTTGAGCCCCGTGTCGGGCTCTGGGCTGATGGGTCAGAGCCTGGAGCCTGCTTCCGATTCTGTGTCTCCCTCTCTCTCTGCCCTTCCCCCGTTCATGCTCTGTCTCTCTCTGTCTCAAAAATAAATAAATGTTAAAAAAAAAAAATTAAAAAAGAAAACCACAGGTGTTACCTAATTGTTTCAATAAACGTATTCACAATGAAAAGGATTTTAAAGGTGACGTGGGGAGCAGTGAAGAAGACAGTCCTTCCATCTTTCCTAATAAGCTGGACCCGTCTTTCCTGAGAAAAACTGCCTCCTTAGAGGGGCTGGTGGGATATTTGTATGTAGAGCTGACAGGGAATTGTTTGCTAATAGAACAGGGTGTACTCTAATACAATTCGTATGGTAGAGAGTTGTGTGATCCTACGTGAATCTCTTCCTCTGCTCCCTGAGGAACTATGTAATGCTAAAGAGTTGCGTGTATATGTATACATGTGTGTACCCATGTATACGTGACATATGCTGCTTAGTACATGAGAAACTGGAGATGATTAGAAGCCTGGTGGGAACCCACTGTCTCCACAGAAGTTTGATCGGCACTGGTGAGTTGTGAAGTTACTGGCTTTTAAAACTGTATGGACTTTGTAAATGTAAGAACACGGAAACTGGCCAAGAGGTTAAGTATTGGCAGAATACATACTAGCTAGAGGACAGCAGCATCTGGCTAGAAGATGGTACTGAGATGGCTTGGATTGTCACAGATTAAAGATAAGGACATTCTTTGCTGTTGCAAGGTACTATCTGCCCCCATCCAGTGTGGCAGGGGACAGCCAGAGTTCAACATCTGACTCTGCCAAGAGCCGATGGACTGACACTGAGCAAGTTCCCTTTGTTAAGCTCCATTTCTACATCTGCAAAACGATCATTAGACGAGGAGCAGCTTCCTGGGGTTGTGGGAGATAAGTGAGAAAGTGCAAGAAAAGCGCCTAGCGTGTGTGTGATGTGCTCGAGCCGCGGAAATTGCTGCTGTTAGCATCCTCATTTTATGAGTGAGAAGACGGAGCCTCACAAGTTGTGCTTACTCATCAGCCAGGAGTGGATGGAGCAGCAGAGCATGTTTAGACCAGGTTCCTGATTTCTGTCCAGGGCACTGGTCACCCCTCTGGTTGGTCATCCCCTATCCCTGGAGCACACTTCATTTGCGTTTTGTGGCATCCCCCCACCCACCTTGTTTTTTCTCTTCTCCCACTTTGGGAACCCACTGGCTTCCCCCTTTATCCCATAGCAGGTGTAAGAATGCTAGGTGTATAAACCCACTTTACTTCTCTCAGGGTTCGAGAGAAGAGAGGGTGTTAATGTAAAATCGATAACTGATAGATCCTGCCTTGATAGATCCTCCTGACCCATTAGTAAATCCCTGTGTGGAGGGCTGCGATCACTTCCTCTACTTCAAGTTGAGAGTTTCGAATTCCTCTCTGGCCCTAAAAATCAAAACAGGCAGATTATGTAGACAGTAAGTCTTCTCCTGGTCTGCAGTCTTGCCAGTCTGTGAGCTGTCCAAGTTTATCTGTGGGGATCTCAGAGAAAGAGAGAGAGAGAGAGAGAGAGATTCTTCCTTCACTTATTCAGCAGATAGGTAAAGGGGCTGCTCTCCTGGATCTTACATTCCAAGACTTGTCAACTATGACTCTAGTCTAGTCTGTAGTTGGGGACGTAGCCCATCTAAGAATACCATGGATCTTCCCAGTGTGGGAGCGGGCGGGGTTAAGAACAGGACTCTCATTTTCCTCACTTTCTTCATATCTGATAAAACCTTACGGTAGATGTACAGATAGATATTCAGTAATTGGAAAGCCAGGTGCTTCACTGTGAGGGAAACATGACAGTTGCAGGATTCTAGGGATAGCAGTATACTGTTTGTTTGCCAAAAGAACTCAAAAGATTTGTATGTGGATTTTTTCCCGCTGTCACAAAATGCTAAGAAGACAAATTTGCAATAAAAATACACAATGTGAAGAAAAAAGAATAGAACAGAGTTAAAGATGACAATGTGAGGCTTGGCTACTATGTTTCCTTTGTCGGGAACAGAGGTTTGAGAATAGCGGGAGGAGCTGGCTGTATTTCTTATCTTTTTTTCTTCAGAAGAAGGGAGTTCATTGAAGATGATGAATTTGGTTTTAAATTTTTTTTTACGTATTTATTTATTTATTTTATTTTATTTTATTTATTTTTTTTTTTTTAACGTTTATTTATTTTTGAGACAGAGAGAGACAGAGCATGAACGGGGGAGGGTCAGAGAGAGGGAGACACAGAATCTGAAACAGGCTCCAGGCTCTGAGCTGTCAGCACAGAGCCCGACGCGGGGCTCGAACTCACGGACCGCGAGATCCTGACCTGAGCCGAAGTCGGCCGCCCAACCGACTGAGCCACCCAGGTGCCCCCGTTTTTATTTATTTTTGAGACAGAGAGAGACAGAGTACGAGCAGGGGAGGGGCAGAGAGAGAGGGAGACACAGAATCCGAAGCAGGTTCCAGGCTCTGAACTGTCAGCACAGAATCCGACGCGGGGCGCGAACTCACGGACTGCGAGATCACGACCTGAGCTGAAGTCGGACGCTTAACCGACTGAGCCACCCAGGGGCCCCAATGATGAATTTGGTTTTAAATGTATTTATTATGAGGCGACCCTGGGACGTTTACATTTGGCCTGAAATCTGTTAAGAGTTTTATTTTTTTTTATGTTCTGTTTTGCCTGAAATCAAGGTAAAAGTAAGGCAGGGCTCCCCCTCCCTCAGGGGAGCCTCGGGGAACAGGGCTTCTCCCCTTCTTCAGGCCTGTGGCAGTTACAGTGTGGACAGAAAACCCGAAATGTCCCTGAGCGGAGGCTGTCACCTGGGTCTTCCATCAAGACGAGTGATGGGAAGGCAGATCACACCTGCTGTGGAATTGGGGGTTGGGCGGGACATAGAAAACGGCTGAGCATCTGCGGAGAGAGTGAGGGCCTCAGTCCCAGCAGCCCCATTGTGTGCAGACTGTGTCTGGGAGCAAGTGCTGGCTGGACCTTCCTTCCTGGGCAGGCCTGACAGCCCAGCCTTCCCGTGAGCGGTCTGATGCCCTTGCAGTAACTTCACCTCGGCTCAGCGTAGGCAGAATCGGTTTTTGTCGCTTGTGTCCATAAACACGACTACACACAATCCCACGAAGGGGTCCATGAAGTACTCGAAGGATTATTGTTCAAAGAGACGTTGGTTGGAGCTGGATTTTCCTTCCCATCACTTCTAGATGAATAAAAATGACTTACAGTCGTGTGCCCATGCTGAGTAAGACGAATGAAATAGTACGCTTATCTTATTGAGCTACTAAGCACCATGTCTACTTGATTGTTTAATAAACATGCCACAATTCTTGATCTCGTCCCCAAATCTGCCTCTGTCCTCGTCATTCTCATCTCAGGGGGGAAGAAAAAGAAAAGAAAAGGCGTTCCTGTTTCCATCCAGTTCCTCAAGCCAAAAACCTAAAGGCCATTCTTAAATCCTTGTTTGAGGTCATTCCCTACTTCCCATCTACACACGGGCTCCCTTGAAGGGATCGCAGAGGTACCGTGACTGGTCCCTTTGCCTCTGTTTCAGCCACCAAATCGAAGTCACCATGATATCTTCACTCTTACATCACTTTTCTTGCTCCGATTCTGGCCCCTTGAAATCTTCTCTCCACAAAGCATCCTGAGGGATTGTTCTGAACTGTACATCAAATCCTATCATTTCCTCATTTGAAGGTCCTCCAGTGGCTTCACCTCAAACTTAAACTAAGCATCGGAACTCCTGACCAGGGCCTACCGGGCCCTACACAATACTTCCCTTGCCTGCCACGAGTGCGTGCCCTCCCTTTGCTCACACACTTGGCCATCGCTGGTCTCCCCCCAGGCAGGCCAAGCTCTCCCTGTGTTGGCATTACCCTTGCTGTTTCCTAGAATGCTCTTCCTCTGTGTTGACAGAGCAGGCTTCTTCCTGACCTTGAAGGCACCACTCAAAGGCTGCTGCTTCACAGAGCCCCTTCCTCCTGTACAGCCCTGTGACCCCTGTGACAGCCCCATGTTCTTTCTTCCGTCATACTCAGTGGCGTTTGTCACTGTGTAAAGTTGTCTGCTTTATATCTGCAATTGTGTAGTGCCCAACTTCCCCTAGAATATCAGCGACATGAGAGCAGAGATCTTGTCATTGTATTTTCCGTTGTGATTCCAGTGCCTACAAAGATAATTAGCACTTAATAGATACTTGATAAATACTTGTTGAACAAATTAATAAATAAAGACAAGCCACCTAAGCATTTTAAGCCTTAGTTTGTCTCATGAGAAGCCCTCCTCATAGGGTGTCGTGAAAATTAAGTAAAACACTGAACGGAATGTACTTAGCACAGTGCTTGATATATAGTAAGTGCTCCATAAATATTACTAGTTATTTTTTTATTGTTGGGTTAGCACTATATACATTTTTGTCAACACGTAAGCATATGTTATTTATTTTTGTCTTTTGCATAGGTATCAGTGTAGCAGAATGTTTAGTTAAATAAAATTAAGATTGTATTTTAGCTTTCAAGATACCTGTGGTAGGTTTCATAGGCCATTATCAGAATCAGGAGCATTTTCAAACTCTTCCCTCCTTCTCCTAGGAGAGTGTATCTGGTTCTCTTGGTGGAAATAGACATACATAGTTTAAAATTTTTCCCTGGGTGATTATCACCTGGAGAGAAGAAAAGAACATATAAGACACTAGAATAATTTATCCAAGATCCAAACCACTTATAGATACAAGGAGACTTCCTAAAAAACAGAGGGGCAGGATGGGCATTTAGTTGGAGGGGTTCATTATGTATTGGAGGCCTGAGATTCAGAGGTTGCCCAGTTGTTCTGAAGATGGGAAGCTGAAGCCTAGGCAGAGGATTATACTGACTTAATGTTGATTTAACAATTAGTGACCTAGATTTCCTTTGCTTGAGTAACAGAAATGATCCCCACATGGGACCTGAGAGACCAACCATGAGTCCAGGGGTCACCGAGAGAAGGGAAGTGAGATAGATGGGTCATTATCCAAGTTGGTATCTGGTCTCCTTTCCTATCAGAAACAGGATTGACTACAGATAAATATATGTATTGCTTAGCATATCAAGTGTACGTCTGGGCTTGGAGACAGGAACGGGGGAATCTCCTTCCTTTGGAGGCCAACAGGAAATGAAATGAAGGAATTGAAATGGCCTATGGTGACCCTGAGCCTGAAGGATCACTTTAGGAAGCAGATCTGCTCCATCTGTCCATCAGTCTTTCTCTGTCCTACCTCTGACACCAACCCTCCTATGATGTCTTAAGCATTTCTCCCCCGGGGCTGATTGTTCCTACAGATACGCACAGGCTCTGCCCTTGGACCGTATACAGACAGAACCCTTCAGTGATCATTGCACAGTTTCAAAGATTTCATCAGGTTGTGTTCTGAACATCTAGTGCAAAGACATATTTTCTATCAGAATAGACTTAAATTATGTCTCAGAGATAAAATATTTCATACACTAGGGACACCTGGTGGCTTAGGTGGTTACGTGTCCAACTCTTGATTTCAGCTCAGGTCATGATCTCACAGTTTGTGAGTTTGAGCCGCACGTTGGGCTCCTTGTTGACAGCAAAGAACCTGCTTGAGATTCTTTCTCTCTCCTTCTCACTCTCTCCGCCCCTCCCCCACTTGTGGCCTCTCCTCTGTCTGTCTCTCTCTCTTTCTCTTTCTCTTTCTCAAAATAAATAAATAAACCTTAATAGAAACAAAAATAATCACAATGTATGTTTAATTCTACATATATACATATGTAAACATAACAGTTAAGTTTTAGAGTTTTATATTCTGTAGCCTGTCACTTTAATTAAAGTATGCTCTAATGGATGTTCTAAGAATGTGCTTTTCTTTTAATATTTTAGTGCTGCCAACTGTCCCTATTCAGAAATCAATTTGAATAAAGACCGAATTTTCCCAGACCGCTTAAGTGGTGAGATGCCTCCGGCTAGTCCATCATTTCCAAGAAATAAAAGGGCAGACACAAATGAAATCTCTTCATCTCCTGAAATCAGGTAATTAAAGTGATAATATTAGTGATGTTTAGAAGTACTCTGGTTGAAAGAGGTTTTCTATCTCAGATGCTGTGTATTCTATGGTTATCTTTTCTTGGGCATTATTGAAAGTGCATTTCATTTCATGTAAAATGGTGGAGATAAGTGGTTGGACTTAAAAAAAAAAATGGAGAGTTTATACAAGCATATGTAAATCAGACAGGCTTTCTTATGTATTCATCTTTTAGTCACACTTTGGGGGGTGTTAGAAGTTTAGAAATTCCAGTCATTTTACTACATGCCAGTTCATGTTTCTGAATGAACTGATCAGTATATAGAGCCATCCTTTATGAGGAAGATGTCCGATTTTTTGTGAAAAATGGGTGTTCTTTTTCATGCCCATGCCAAGTACTTGCATATATGTTATTGCTTTTAATTATTAAGATGTTAATTGTAGTACAGTTGACCCTTGAATGACATGAGGGTTAGGGGCACTGACCCCTTCCCCCTCACAGTTGAAAATCCAAGTATAACCTTTGAGTCCCAAAGAAACAACTACTAATAGCCTACTGTTTACTGTTGACCAAAAGCCTAGCCAGTTATGTAAGCAGTTCATTAACATGTATTTCATGTTATATGTATTAAATACGGTATGCTTACAATAAACTAAGCTAGAGAAAAGAAAATGTTAATAAGAAAATCATAAATAAGAGAAAATACATTTACAGTAGTGTATGTATATTTATTGTAAAAAAAAACCACGTGTAAGTGGACCTGCTTAGTTCAAACCCATGTTGTTAAAGGGTCAACTGTATAAGCTCAGGCATTTAGTTTTGATTTCACTTGTCGAGTTGAGTTAGTATGTTTTAAGCTCTAAGTAAGGTCTGTGCCCTTACATTAACTGAGGACACTACTTAAAAAAAACAAAGCAGATTAGTGGAAAGATATGCCTTAGTACTTAGGTTTTGGAAGTTTCTTTTATGGAGTATTTTAAAACCTAAGGCTACGTAGTTTTTTATTGAAATATTTTGTAACTTCCATTCTTATAGATGATAGATATAGGTGGACATTTTAATTAATAAATCTGATTCTAAATTCACAGCAATGCTGTTGGAGTAATGGCATTTCAAGTCTCAGTATTCTTAGAGAAAGCAATTTTATCCTCTGGATGGCGGTGGGGGGAGCTAATTAATTAATAACAAGAAGAGGATTTTTTGTTTTTACCCTTAAATCCATGACTAATGAAACATAAACTCATTTTACCCAACCCAGCACTCCAAAGTGAGATCATATCATATATAAGGAACTTTAAGACAAATAAAGTACTAATTCATATAGTAATAATTACAGATACAGAGTTCATTGATTCTGACTCACAAGGTGGTAAAAGTACCTAGTGTTTAGATTTCAGAAGCTAAGGTAATGTTTAAAATATCAGGAGAATACTCCGAAGTGCCAGCAGGCCTAGCTCACAGGCTTTTCGCTGACCGACTGGGCTCCAGGCCAGATTCCTAGGACCAGAGTCTCCTCCCAGCAGAATCTTCCTGGGTTGGTTTTCTGGGGTCTTTTTCTAACTCAGAAGTCACATCGAAACCATCAAAGTAGATCTGACCATTCCACCGACCTGTCTTGTGTGAGGTGTGCTCATGGTTCTTCATGGAATCACCTGAGGCGTTTTTAGTTTTCTGTATGACCTATGACACGTTTCGTATCTAAATATTCTTCCATGTCATGGATTTTTTTTTTTTTTTTTTAAATTTTTTTTTCAACGTTTTTTTTTATTTTTGGGACAGAGAGAGACAGAGCATGAACGGGGGAGGGGCAGAGAGAGAGGGAGACACAGAATCGGAAACAGGCTCCAGGCTCCGAGCCATCAGCCCAGAGCCTGATGCGGGGCTCGAACTCACAGACCGCGAGATCGTGACCTGGCTGAAGTCGGACGCTTAACCGACTACGCCACCCAGGCGCCCCTCCATGTCATGGATTTTTAACCCATACTGTCTTTTGAGTCTGCGAATTCTGACCTGCCATTACTTTGTGTGAATGAACACTTACACTTAACGTGTGTTCAGATTAATTTCTTTAGGTTGTCTGCTTTCGTTGTTGGGTGCCAGGATGTGGTAAATGAGTGTTCCGTTACTCATGATTTTAGAGACTTTGTTCAGATTTCTTCATGTCTTTCTCCTCCCAGATTTACTATTTTTACTTTATTTTTTTCATAAGTAGAAGTGACCTGAGAGATTGGATTAGTTACATGCAGTCAAAGGAAACGTGAGGGACACAATCAAAATGGCCCCTTAGGTTTTGAGGTGAACATTTTGACCAAGATTTTCTTCTCACTGTATTTTTTATGCAGAAGTGTTTTTAAGAGATGCTTGCAGACATTTTGATATTTCAACCTAAATGCTTCATTATGCATGTTTGAAAAAACAACATGTTTCAAAATAACACAGATTTATTTACTTGTTTAAATTTTTAAATTTCTTCTTTAAAATTCTTGAAAAAATTGGCTTCAGATTATTTTGGTTTTTCCTACTGCAGGCAGTCACTAGTTCTCCCAGCAATCAGAATGGCACTTGGTATTTTAGATACAAATGATCATGAGATGGCAACATATAGTAGGTGTTAATAACAGAAAAGTTGTTAACAAAAAGTGTATCTCGTGGCTTGAGGGTGGTTGATTTAAGATAGAATTAACAGGGTAAAAGTTAGCTGGCTTCTCGGCTGTAAGTGAATCTGTATGAACATATTTAATATATTTTTTTTCATTTTAAAAGTAAATATAAAGTTTTTGGATTATGATTTCTTTAACCTGGATTTAGGGATGAAACAGTGAGCTGTGCAATGCTAAGAACTAGTAAGTAGTTCTAGTAAGTACTAATAAGTACTAGTAAGTAGTAAGCCCTTCAGTAAATGTTAGTTTGTATTCATGTTGCAAGAAGAATAGGTTACTTAACTTGTTGCACGGTATAAGAACTGTAAAAGAGTAAAAGAAAGGCTGGCCATTTCTTTGACATTCTTAGGTTAAACTTTGAATACGGCATTCAAGACGATTCTCTTAATACCAGATTATGTTCTCTCTTCTTTTTTATTTATTTATTTATTTATTTATTTATTTATTTATTTATTTTAACGTTTATTTTTTTTTTTGAGACAGAGAAAGACAGAGCATGAATGGGGGAGGGTCAGAGAGAGGGAGACACAGAATCTGAAACAGGCTCCAGGCTCTGAGCTGTCAGCACAGAGCCCGACGCGGGGCTCAAACTCACGGACTGTGAGATCATGACCTGAGCCGAAGTTGGCCGCTTAACCGACTGAGCCACCCAGGCGCCCCTGTTCTCTCTTCTTTTCCCATATTCGTCGCTCACATGGATGGAACTTTTTATTCAGGTTTTAACACATTTTCTTTGCATCCTTTGTAATAATTCACTAAATTTGGTAGCCAGACTGCACTGTATTTTTTCTTTTAAATGCACTTTGGCCCAGCGGGAGACCGTTTGCATGCCTAGAAGATGACCCTGAGACAAAGATTCGGTTGCATGTGGTTTATTTGGGAAATGAGGCAGACATCAGGAGGGGAGTGAGGAAGTGAGATGGAGAAAGGAAGACGGCCGGTGAAAGCCTTGTCGTCTCACCGATGACGGCTTGGAGACAGCAGGAACGCGGGCCTGCTGCGAACACTCTGGGCGTCCGTATAAAGCACACATCGAGTCTTCCCAGCATAGGGATGGAGGAGCTGAGCTATTTAAGCCCTGGTTACCTCCAGCCGCAGAGTGAGGCTGCCGGGGGAGGGAGCACACGGTGATTCCCCCAGCACGACTGTCCTGACAGCATCTGCTCCGCCATTCCTTTCACCCGTTTCGGATGCCAGAGGGTCACCAGAATGAGTGCTCTGCTGGCATTGCTTTTGATCTGGAAGCTGACATAACAAGGCCAGATAAATTAACGTTGTGAGGAACATGTGTTCCTTTCGTGCAATAACCTTTATTATTTATTTATTTATTTATTTATTTATTTATTTATTTATTTAGGGGTGAGTGCAAGTGGGGGTGGGAGAGAGGATCTGCAGCAGGCTCTTGGCTGACAGGCTGACAGCAGTGAACCCGATGTGGGGCTCAAACTCATGAACTGCAAGATCATGACCTGAGCCAAAGTTGGATGCTCAACCCCCTGAGCCACCCAGGTGCCCCGTAACTGTTATTTTAAGGGCTGTTTCACAGGCTGTCTGCTCAGGCTGGGCCCATAGATGACTCGTTCCACAGCAGTAGCTCCTAGACTTTGCATCAGATTCCCAGAGGCCTCCTCAGAATTCAGATTTGGGAGCCCAGGTCAGCCCATGAAGAATCTTCCGGGCTAGAGCCTAAGAGTCTACATTTAAAACAATTCTTTGGAAGTCTGTCTCCCTGCTTGACACTTTCAGTGACTTCCCATTACTCCTGAAACTGAGACCCTAATTCTGAACGTGGCCTGCAAGGTCCTGTGTTGTCTGGCCCGTGCCCAGCTCTCCAGCCTTCTCTCTGCCAGGCTCCTTTTTAAACTTAATGCTTCAACCACCTTGGTTCTCAGACATCCTTTCTCTCTGCCTAGAGTCTCCGTGCCTGCCATCTCCTAGCTGGTCTCTCGTTTTGCAGGCTTCAGGTTCACTGTCATTTCCTCAGGGAAGCTTTGTCTGCTCTTCTAGAGTAGTTCACGTTCCTCATCACATACCTTCACAGCACACATCCCGATGCTGTAGACAGTTTGTGTCGATACTTCTGAGTCTGCGTGCTTTGCTTGACAGTAAGCTCCACAAGGGCAGAGTCCACGTCTTCTCTGGTCCTGAGATATCCTCAGCACCAAGCACGCCACCTGGCACACAGTAAGGACGCAGGGTGACCTTGAATCATCCACCAGCCTTCAAAGGAGACCTATCAGTTGTATGACCTAAAAGGCAACAGCTGTGTAATGTTTTTTGTTCTGGTAAAACACCTGCATTCTCAACTTCGTTGGATTCCCGCACCAGATTTCTGTGGGCTGATTATTAAATGATGAGATGAGTCCCCCAAATACATACTGGCACTCTTTTACGAATGAGGCAGTGCTTCCAACACTGTTGTCGTTTTAACTCCTGCCTCACGTAGAAAATACCACAGAAGTGACGACGCTTTTATGTGGCGCACCAAGGGAGTGAACGGGGCTGCCTCTGGATGACCAGAGGGTGGCCTTGGCTTCTGGGAGGGCTACAGGGAACTTGTAGAACTCAGAGCACTTGTTCTCAGGGATTCACGGTATCCGAGCTGGGAAGCTCTGCCCCACGTTAAGATGGCATCACCTTGAGTCCTTTTGTAGGCACGCTGAATATTTAGGCCCGTTTTCCTGTAGCAGTTGGTCAAATGGATGGTTGGGTTATGAGTGCATTCCCAGCGTGGAGAGTCTGCAGTCCTTTTCAGTTGTATGTTGGTTCATCAGAAGTGTGAGGAGTGTGTTGTGCCTCGTGTTTTCAGTGGGAAGAGGTTTTCCTCGCTGCGGGGGCCGGGGGGCGGGCAGCAGCTCAACTCTGCCCTCACAGCACTCCTGGCAGCCAGATGGTGAGGCAGGGGCCTCCCAGTCCATGGCGGACCTTGCCTGAGGACTGGTAACCGTAACCTGCACGTCTACCGCTAGGTAAAAGTATGTGTACGTCTCTCCGGATCTTCGTAAAACCTATGGGTTTCAAACTTCGTTTTGCATCAGAATCATCAGATGTTTGTTAAAATGCAGCTTTCGAATGATCACCTCTAGAGATACTAATTCAGGAAATGTAAGGTGCGTCCCAGTTCATTTTTAACACGCACACCCAGGAGATGGGTGCAAGTGATCGATATACTAGGTTTTGAGAATTATTACTGAATATAAACACCTTTCTCTGGAGTAATAATTCAGCATGTTGCCAATTGGGGAACATCGGCATCTATCCCACATGGCTTATTCTCATGAAATCTGTTCTGCAGCTGCTTGTAATTGCCTTTCTAAATTAGGTGCTATCTCTATTAAAAATCATGGAATGTTTCAAGCTCCCGTGTTGTTTAAGCCTGCTTAGACATAACCCCAGAAACATAATAAAGCATGCTTTAAATATCTGCCAAATGCTTGTGTTACCTTGCAAGGCAAATGCCTATCGCTAACCTAAATCCCATGAAAAATTTCAGTCTGTTCAGTTCATTATAGGCCATTAAAATGGGTTCTCAAATTGTAGGACCAGCGTTTCTACTCAGAATTACATTGAGCAGTTGCAGGAGTTGCAACTGTTAATCTGATTTCTGTTTCGAGGCTGAATCAGGTTTACGAGTCACGCCAAGAGCTAGTCTGTCACTGAGGAGCGCTTCGTTATACAGACTGGAAAACAAGCTGACATAAACGTGAGACAATAAGCATATAAAAAAATCTCTTTACTTTGCAGAACTGCAAGATCAAGGAGAATAGCATCAATTTGGAGCCAAAAGTTCTAAAAGATGACAAATGCCAATTAGGAATCTTTAAGAACTTTGTTTTGCTGAGACTTTCTGAGCCCGAGGTTTTGGCATCAGCAACTGGAGAGAGTCCTTTTGGTGACTTACCATTACCTGGCTACGGAAAGCCTGTTTCCCCTTTCAGTCAGTGGGCTTTACCAGATGTGGAGCAGGAGCTGTGGAAGTTTAAAAGTATTCCAGCTCTTGGACATGTGAGTCAAATCCGTGCAGTTGTGAGCGCGCACCAGAGAGAAGCTCATTTTGGGTTAAAACACTCACAGTTGTTAGTGCCAACCACTGCGATGCCAGGGCAGCCATTCAAAGTGTAAGGTGTATGACTGTGTCATTGTTGTATGCCTGCGAAGTTGCTGGAACAGTAGTGTAACAGGGTCTCATTTTATCTCCTCGAATGGCATTGATTCCTGACTCAGGAAACTCTTTTACATATAGTGGAAAAGCAATGACATCTGTTCTCTTTTCTATGGCAACATGAAAGTAAGGTAGGCTTGCTCTTGCTATAATACAGGGTCTTTATTCCATAATGCTCACCTTACTGGTTAGGGCTTTTCATTTCATAAGAGGACTGATTGATTGATTGATTGATGATTGCTGAATTGTTTTCCAGAGGATTTTTCCTTGGCATTTTGGTAACATCCACTGTATTGACTCGTTCTATTACTTTTCTTCACCAACATGTGTTCCTTATGCTAAATAATAATTTAATAGGATTATTAATCAAAATGTTTTATTTTTAGTCATTAGAAAAATAGTAGACCATGTTTACCTCTCTTAGGCCATGTTTATGAAAACACTGTTAAAACAACTGCTAATGTATCATCTCAAAAGGAATGAAGTCTTGCCATTTGCAACTACGTGGATGGAGCTAGAGCGTATTATGCTAAGAGAAATAAGTCAGAGAAAGACAAATATATGATTTCACTCATATGTGGAGTTTAAGAAACAAAACAGATGAACATAGGGGAAGGGAAGCAAAAATAAAAACAGAGAGGGAGACAAACTATAAGGGTATCTTAAATACAGAGAAGAAACTGAGGGTTTCTAGCAGGGTATTGGGTGGAAGGATGAGCAGCAAGGAGGGAACTTGTTGGGATGAGAACTGGGTGTTATGTTTAAGTGATGAATCACTAAATTCTATTCCTGAAATCATGATTACACTGTATATTAACTAACTTGGATTTAAATAAAAGTAAATAAATAAGTTTAAATTAAAAAATAAAAACCACTGCTAATGTATAATCTCAAAAAGAACTTAAATTTATTTATTTATTTATTTATTTATTTATTTTAAATTAATGTTTATTTATTTTTGAGAGAGAGAGACACAGAGTGTGAGCAGGAGATGGGCAGAGAGAGAGGGAGACACAGAATCTGAAGCAGGCTCTAGGCTCTGAGCTGTCAGCACAGAGCCCCATGTGGGGCTAGAACTCACAAACCACAAGATCATGACCTGAGCCAAAGTTGGGTGCTTAACTGACTGAGCCATCCAGGCATCCCAAAAGGAACTTGATTTTAAAGACTATTTGGGGCACTTGGGTGGCTCAGCTCAGTCAGTTAAGTGTCCAGCTCTTGATTTCGGCTCAGGTCATATCTCTGGCTCAGGTCATGATCTTACCATTTGTGATGACGGTGTGGAGCCTGCTTGGGATTCTGTCTCCCTCTTTCTCTGCCCCTACACCCCCCCCCCCTCAAATAAAGAAACCTAAAGTAAAATAAAGACTCTTTATTCAAATCTTAACCATAGACATGAAAGTTTTAATCCCGCTGGTTTTATTTGCCACCTTTTCTGAATTGAAGATGATAACCTCTTTGTCCTGAAGCTGTGCACGCACACATGCTTCTTCAATTGTAGGAGGCATTTGGAGACCATTCAAGTACTCTTAGGAGTCCTCTAAAGTATAAACCCTAAGATTCTCTTTCTCTGATTTTTTTACCTGTGAGTGACCTCGGTCCAGAAATTTAAAAAAAGCAGACGAATGCTGGGGGCATGCAAAGAGACCTCCTTTTCACGTCCAAAACAGAAATCCCTACATTTTTTATAGCTCTTGCTACTTTCCTTGTGCCTCCTCTCTTGCTGGGGAGTACAGGTACTTTTCAGCTCTAACAAAACCCCTGTGCGACTAAAATAAACTCTGTGGAGAGAGAAGGCGGGGTTATTTCAGGCTAGGAGCCAAACCAGACTCGTGCTGGATTTAGAGAGATAGCTGAAATCCCTGAATTGAAGCAAAATCATCGGTTCACATTTTTTTCAATATTGTTTTTTTTTAACTTACTGGGGACTGACAGGCATAATTGGCTAGGGATTGTTTTTAAATGAAAAATAAACAAACTTGAAATACAGCTATTTGCATTCACATGCCATCCTCTTACTGTGTATTTACCCTTCTGATGTTTGTTTTGCTAATATTACTACAAAGCATATTTAGAGTAAGATAGTAAGACAGCTAAAGCATGGCACGTTAATTACAGAGAAAAAGAGGATGCTGACTCATAAAGAACACATTTTTTCACTTGAGTGGATTCCACTGTCTTAATTAAAAGCCTAAAGAGTGTTCTTGAGTAGGGTTTTACCTATGATTGTATTTCAGTTCAAGCTAAAGAAATGTTGAAATATATTGGTTCTCCACAGTTCTAAAATCTCAAGAGAAATTGCTGTATTCCAGGTACTTTTCTAGGTGTTTTGAACCTACGTTAGCTCACTTACTCTTCCTAGCACCTCACGTGGGGTAGGTGCTATTATTACACACCCATTCTACAAAACATAGAACCTCTCTTGGTTGCAGATTACACAACTAACAGTAAATAACAGTAACAGACCTGGATTACAGTCTGTTACTGGATTACTGGATTACTGGATTACTACAGGCCTAAATAGCAGACCTGGATTACAACCCAGGCAGTCTGGCTGCTGTCTGGGTGGTAACTGTTACTCTAAAAGCTAGTTTAAAACTTGAAGCAAACAGGTTACTGAAAGAAAACAAGTGACAGTAGATAATTTTATCACCAAATAGAAGTAATTGGTCAATAGTGGAAGCTGCTGTGTGTGCAGCACTTTCTGTCCATTTATTGAGTCCTTAAAATGCCTATGAGGACAAGGATGGATTTTCCTCATTTTACAGTTGGTGCAGCTGAGAAGTAGGGAAGTTCAGGAACTTGCTAGAGATCGTTTAGAATTAAGTAGCACAGCTAAAATTGCAGCCAAGCCTGTTCACTTCCAAAGACCATACATGTACCCACGCTTTCTCCGTGTTACGATTCACTACCCCCATGCCCAATCAGCTTGTACCTCCTTCCTGAATAAAACTGTTGGCAATAGAAAGTGTTGATCAAGAGGAGAAAATAGAGGAGTTTTTATGTAGAGCAAAACAGTGGTATTAAAATACAGCATAAAAATATTTTTGGTCATCTTTTTTTTGAAGAAAATCTGTCAAGAAGCATATCTTGTACCACATTCCAGAGAGTATTATGGTGTTATCACAGAGCGTGGATGTTCTACTGTGGAAGTACTTTGTCCATAATTGGAAGACCTGTACAGCTAGAATAACTTTGTGCTTAGGAAACTGAATCCTAGATCAAGGATTTCATTTTTGCACAGAGAAAGAGCTCCATCACAGCACCTAGTCAGTCAGAATTAGCAATGAAAATCCTAACCTTGTAGGAGAGAGAGATACTGGTTGCCCAATTGAGAAACCAATTTTTTATTTTAAATAAAATACAAAACAAATAAGAATGAATAAGATTCTTCATGCCTGACATTGTCAATAGGAGACTGATGTACTGTATTCTGGAAAAATGCAAGGGTAGAAACCTTGACTCTACTTCAAGGTAATTGAATTTAATTGTGGATTTTAGTGTCAGTAAGACCTGGTATGATACTTGCTCTACAGATTTGGCATTGACTTCTTTTAAGTTTCAGTGGTTATAATGTTAACAGAACCTTCTTACAGTGATTGTTATGAAATACTGGACATAGAAAGAGCTCAGCCAGCCTTTGGTACATAGTATGTTCTTAAAATTTTTCTTATTATTAACTTCTTCATTTCTGGATGTGCTTAATTAGGGTTCTGTTTACTTCAGTGGTTCTGTTCATCCATTTATTTTATAATGCTTGTTCTAGTAGACTGCTCAGATGACCCCACTGCCCCACCCCTCCAACTTTCTAGCTACATGAAATATCATGTAGAACCCCCAAGGGACTTTTAGTCATTTTTAATTTTAAGGAATTAGCAGAATCAACATATTAAGTAGAAATAAAAACATCCAATAAATGTTTCTTCTACAGTCCTTTATTTGAACTGTGTTTGGTAAAGATAAATATTCATGTTTATATATTCCCAAGTTTATATAGGTTCAATTCAATGAAATATTATGAGTTAAAGTAGGGAAAATGGAAAGTGAACATCCTTCTGTAATGAAGCAACATAAATGATGTAAGAAAATAGATAGCTTCCATTTTGCTTCTGTTGGGATGGATTGTGGCAGATCCAGGCATGAAGAAATATTTTGGGTCAAAGATCTTACTTTCTTTTTCTCTCTCTGTTCTCTTCTAGAAAATGGTCCTTTTCTTACATTTCATAAGATAAATCATTGGCATTGTATTTGGGCATAAAAATACAACAGAACTTTCTTCATACTTAAGTCTTATAACTGTATTTTAATAAAATTTACTTTAAGGAAAACTGTGCTTTATTGAAACCACAAAAATGTAAAACTGTCATTAGTGGGCAATTCTGATCATGAAAGCTGAAATATTCAGAAAATTCTGAGACTTAATGTTAACCTTTGACCTCAAAGGCTAAAGACAAAGAAGTTTGTCTTTTTTTTTCTTCTTTTTTTCCTTTTCACAAACCATTCATTAAAACTTTTAGGAAATCTACAATAATGTAATTGGGATTTTTTTTATTACTTTGAAAACTGCCGATTTTAAACTATACCACGGCACTGTATGATTTTCTTCCTAATATTAATCTAGTTATCCACAAACAACTTTTTTCAGTGGTCACAATAGATAGCTAGTGGGATAGATTTATGGACTCAAATAATATTATTTCTAATTTAGCATAAAACCAGTTTAGAAGATCACATAAGCTAATTTAAGCATAGTAAGCTGACTTTGGCATGTTCTAATTACCAAGTATAACTTTAGCACAGTCTTTACAGAGAAGGCAAACTTTTCTATTATCATTTCAGTTAATGTCCTATCTGCAATCATCAGTGGTACAGCTCCTCTCCCAACTTTTATGGAATAAGAGCCTCTATAGAGTCTTTTAATTCTATTACTCTTGGAAAAAGATTTGTTTTTATTTTGTAATAACAGTAATTCTTCCCCATTCTCAAATAAGCAGTATTCTTTAGCATTTGTGATAAGTTGTTTTTAGTATGAACTTAGCCAGGGAGTTCAGATCTCAATGAAATTTTACATGTGTCACTGGAAATGATCTTTCTAAGAAGTAGGGAACATGTATTTATTGCAGACTTACAGTGTGTTAGCATCATTGTGTTATCACCGTTCAGCTAGAGAATTAAATTAGTGCCTTTTTAATTAAGACAATACAACTTCTTTATATTTTGTTGGGACATTTGGTTTCATGTGTATTTGCCTTTTTCTTAATTAAAACTTAACAGTAGAAGTATGATCAGGGTCTTTAAGAAACTCAGGATATATTTATAAAGGTAACAACACATAAGAAACAATACGACATAAATATAGAGTATTATAAAGTATGTAAACCAGGTATCATAGCCTAGATAGTTCCAGGAAATTGGAGAGTGGGATATATTTTGAACTCTGAGAATGGAATAGATTAGGTTGAACAATTTCAAATACTTCAAATTTAGCTTTAAAGAAAATAGAGTTAGTTAGTCTGTGCTTAGTTCCCTTTAACACCATTTTTCTCCCTGACTTAAGGATAAAGCTCTGAATTAAGATTGTAATGATTCCATTCCATTTTACATTATTGTTGGCATGTTTAGATTAGCATCAGGTCATTCCTGGTCAGAAAGAGTCGGAATCAATACAGCCTACACATTTGACCTGATTAAGCCAGGAAAAGCTTCCCAGAATTGAGTTTGATTCTCCTGGGCCAGTCTCAGTCTCAATCCCAAATCCCAGAGCTAAGGTAGTATGTATGCTACTTGATTAAATGGTAGGGGTTTCAAAATATTTTCTTTCCTTAAATTGTAGTTTTACTGTATAGTAACCAGTGAAACTCTTCATGAAAACATGCCCCAATTTGAAGTTGAATTATTCAGTAGCTACGTTTGCTAACATGTAACATAGTTCACCTTAATACCGTTCTTAGCTTTAAAAATCTCTTTTCAGAACAGTAAATGAAAATTGGTAATGAAGAAAATGGATATTTATAGATGTTATTAGTAGGAGTTACATCTTAGTCGAACTAAAAATCCTTTCTCACAGTAGTGGTAATGTTTGTTTTTAAATTAAGAAAGACAATTGGTGAGATGCAGTGCTGAACACCTATTTTTTTTTTTTCAGAGACCAGCATCCTGATGATGTCAAAGAAGACTTTGAAGAGAGAACAGAAAGTGAAATGAGGACATCACATGAAGCCAGAGGTAGTAGCCATAATCATCTTGTATTAGGGATGCATATTACTATGAATACTCATCAGAATCTAGTGGAATATAGCAGTCACTTTTATATTAAAGATAAACTTCATTTAGTTGATTTGTTGTGTTATCACAGGTTATAAAAGTTTACTGTTCAGGGTAGACAGTTGACCTTGAACAACACGGGTTTGAACTATGTGGGTCCATGTATATACAGATTTTTTCTTAGTAAATACGGTACAGTCCTGTAAATGTATTTTCTCTTCTTTATGATTTTGTTAATAACATTTTCTTTTCTCTAGATTACTTTACTGTAAGAATATAGTATTAGATACATATAATATATAAACTATGTGTTAATCAACTGGTTAGGTTATTGATAAGGCTTCTAGTCAACAATAGGCTATTAGCGGTTAAATTGTGGGGCAGGGGGAATCAAAAGTTATACACAAATTAAAAAAAAAAAGTTATACACAGATTTTTGGCTATCCAGGGGTAAGTGTCCTTAACCCCTGCATTGTTCAAGGGTCAGCTGTTGTATGTAATTTATAATGATATGGATTCATCTGTGATCTGTATTTACAGCTTCTCTCACATATCTGTACAATACATATTATATATAAACTTTGGGTAATACTGCATTTGGTTCTTGTCATATATTTCTATTGGGATTGTTGATGTCATTTGCTTCATATGCTTAAAGCTGATGTTAGAATGTGTATTGAAATCCAAATGGAATTAATATGGTCTTAATCTAATACCACAAAATGAAAAGAAAATCATTTGAACAAATATTTTAGGTCGTATTGGAGAAAGTAATTTGTCTTACATCTTTGCTAAAAGGACATAATGATGGCTTAACTAAGTAATGAAATCATAATGACTGTCATAGTATAGATTGTATTTATAATTTACACAGAATTATTATTTTTTATGAGAAAGTGTTAGCCTGACTGTGAGTTTAATGATTGTCCCTGGGGACTTTGCATTTCATGTGTATTTTTGCTTTAGATTATTATGTAAGATTTGAGAATGGCACCTAATGACTGTTTGCCTGCCGTGTCCTCTTCCATAAGTGATGCTTTGATTTCCATGTCTGATTTTTAGAAGGCGGTAATTTGTGATTAATTTAAAAGTTCCATCTCTGCTGTCTTCAGCATGTTCTGATGTGTTTAATGTAGCCCTATATACAAACCCTACCAACGGCCAGGGTTTGAATCCCTGCCCTGCTACCTGCTAGCTGCGCGATTGTGGACATTTCACTGAAAACCTCTCAGTGCTTCTGCTTTTCTTTTCTTTTTTTTTTTTTTTTAAACTTTCTCAGCTCATTTATTAGCAAGTCATGATGACCAATCAAAGGTTCCCAACCAAATAGGAGTGCAGTTTGAGTCAGCTAAAAACAAAAAAGTCCAATTCTAAACAAATCTCAGTTGTTTCCATGCATTCACACTCTTAACATTCAAACTCTTCCTGTGCTTATCTCAGAGATGTCTGTCGCGGCACTCCTGCCTGCATCTACCATCTTCTAGGAGCAGTAGTTTCTGTCTCTCTGGATCCTGGTTCCACCGTTGAGTTTCAGTGAAATCTGCAGTGAAAATCAGTTCAACAGTTGCTTTTTTTTTTTTTTAAATTTATTGTTGGTAATTAACCAATTCAGTAAACACATGTAGTCCTTAATTCAAAAAACAGACACTAAGATGGACCCAGGATGAAATATTGTAGCTTAATGACTCTTTCTCACTCTTCTTTTTTTTTTTTTTTAATATATGAAATTTATTGTCAAATTGGTTTCCATACAACACCCAGTGCTCATCCCAAAAGATGCCCTCCTCAATACCCATCACCCACCCTCCCGTCCCTCCCACCCCCCATCAACCCTCAGTTTGTTCTCAGTTTTTAACAGTCTTATGCTTTGGCTCTCTCCCACTCTAACCTCTTTTTTTTTTTCTTTTTTCCTTCCCCTCCCCCATGGGTTTCTGTTAAGTTTCTCAGGATCCACATAAGAGTGAGACCATATGGTATCTGTCTTTCTCTGTATGGCTTATTTCACTTAGCATCACACTCTCCAGTTCCATCCACGTTGCTACAAAAGGCCATATTTCATTTTTTCTCATTGCCACGTAGTATTCCATTGTGTATATAAACCACAATTTCTTTATCCATTCATCAGTTGATGGACATTTAGGCTCTTTCCACAATTTGGCTATTGTTGAGAGTGCTGCTATAAACATTGGGGTACAAGTGCCCCTATGCATCAGTACTCCTGTATCCCTTGGGTAAATTCCTAGCAGTGCTATTGCTGAGTCATAGGGTAGGTCTATTTTTAATTTTCTGAGGAACCTCCACACTGCTTTCCAGAGCGGCTGCACCAATTTGCATTCCCACCAACAGTGCAAGAGGGTTCCCGTTTCTCCACATCCTCTCCAGCATCTATAGTCTCCTGATTTCTTCATTTTGGCCACTCTGACTGGTGTGAGGTGATACCTGAGTGTGGTTTTGATTTGTATTTCCCTGATAAGGAGCGACGTTGAACATCTTTTCATGTGCCTGTTGGCCATCCGGATGTCTTCTTTAGAGAAGTGTCTATTCATGTTTTCTGCCCATTTCTTCACTGGGTTATTTGTTTTTCGGGTGTGGAGTTTGGTGAGCTCTTTATAGATTTTGGATACTAGCCCTTTGTCCGATATGTCATTTGCAAATATCTTTTCCCATTCCGTTGGTTGCCTTTTAGTTTTGTTGGTTGTTTCCTTTGCTGTGCAGAAGCTTTTTATCTTCATAAGGTCCCGGTAATTCACTTTTGCTTTTAATTCCCTTGCCTTTGGGGATGTGTCGAGTAAGAGATTGCTACGGCTGAGGTCAGAGAGGTCTTTTCCTGCTTTCTCCTCTAAGGTTTTGATGGTTTCCTGTCTCACATTCAGGTCCTTTATCCATTTTGTCTTTCTCACTCTTCTATGTGGCCATATTTTTCAAAACATTTTTCTTTTCTTTTCTTTCTTTTCTTCCTTTTCTTTCTTTCTTTCTTTCTTTCTTTCTTTCTTTCTTTCTTTCTTTCTTTCTTTCTTTCTTCCAATTTACATCCAAGTTAGTTAGCATGTAGTGCAACAATGATTTCAGGAGTAGATTCCTTAGTGCCCCTTATCCATATAGCCCATCCCCCCTCCCACAACCCCTCCAGTAACCCTTTGTTTGTTCTCCTTATTTAGAGTCTCTTCTGTTTTGTCCCCCTCCCTGTTTATCTACCCAGAAGGATAATGATGATGGTAACTCCCTCCCACTTGTCATGACAATTAAGTGCATTTGCAACTTGCTTCAAACAGTGCCTGGCACATAGTAAGCACTATGCAAGTATTTGATTATTTTAAATGTTTCTGGCCACTTAGAAAGGAAGAAAAACATTTACTTTGTGAGGGTTGTGTCATCAAGGTATATTGGATTCTGGAACAAAGGTTTGTCTTTCCTTGTGGTTGGTGGTTAGGAGCACAGCCTTAATTACTGTCAGGGCTCCACCACTTACTGGCTGTGTGGCTGGCTCTCTGTTTCACTTTCCTCCTTTGTAAAGTTAATGTAGTAATAGTAGCCACATCATTGGATTGTCATGAGGATTAAATGCATCAGCTGCTGCTGCCGCTGGTAGGAGGGCAATAGTATTGTGATGACTGTTTATTGCATGGAATTGTCTCATTGAAAATTCAGATAGATTCATAATAGAATCTTAGGCTCTGAACTTTTGGAGAGAGTAATAATTTAATAAGCTCTTCAGTCTCTTCCTAACTTGGTGATTGAATTAACTTTTTATTTGATTTGCTGAGCTGATTTTAATAATTGTTTTTTGGAAAGAGTCTGGAGAATTATTATTCTCTAATAGAGAATTTGGCTCGATTAACATATGATACGCATGGTGATCTCTCTTTATCTTTCCAAACTTTGTATATTTTCGTCCTGTTTTTCTCTGTTTGAATTGCCTGAGTTTTTCTGTTTTATTCTTTCCAGAAACACTACTAGGGTTCACATATAGCTCTTAATTATTGCTCTCACCTACAAAAGCTACAGTGCAATATGCATATGTTATTTACGATCTTATTTTTTATTAGTAAAAGAAAAGGGGCCTGATAAAATAAGTTGCTTTGAGAATTTTTTTTAAGTTTATTTATTTATTTTGAGAGAGAGAACACAAGCAAGGGGCAGAAGGAGAAGAAGAGAGAATCTCAGGCTCCACGCTGCCAGAGCAGAGCACAACTCAGGGCTCAGTCTCACAAACTGTGAGATCGTGACCTGAACCAAAGTCGAGAGTCAGATGCTTAACCGACTGAGCCACCCAGGCATCCCACTTTGAGAAATTTTGCTCATATGTTCCTAAGTGAGATTTGACTATTAATATCTCATCCATTTTTAGCCTCTTAAAATGAACTTGGTATCTTTCCTTCATTATCAAATTTTTGAAACATTTTATATAAAACTTTCATAAAACTAATTCCGTCTATAGTGAAATCATGTAGTGATTATCAGCTGGTCTTTAAATCCAGCAAACTTCTTTCAGTTCTAATTTTGGTTATTACTTATGCTCTATGTTTTCTCTCTGTTGACTGGTAATACCAATTATTCTTGAGTTAGAGCCAAGGGATTACATTTGTGTTCAAAATATTTAACCATTGGTTTTTGCACAAGACAATTAGCATCAACACTGATCTTAGTTCTGGAGGAGAGTTCTGGAAGCTCTCCACTATACCAAGAGTTATGCTTAGTTGCTGGATCTTTCGGAAGTCCAATAAGGGCATGGCTGCATTGGGGGCTGGGGCGGGGGGGGGCACTATACCAACCAATATGGAAGTATTTTAATAACAACTATTTTTTGATGTTCTGCTCATGTTTCTCAAGTTGAAATACCTTACTCAGCTTCTTGCTCCATCAAGTCTACTGCTTACTGCCTTTAACATGAATTTTAGCAGTGGCAGGTTTTATTTCCCTTTAATTTGCTACATTGACTGGTTCCCTTTCATAGCCTTTTTTTGTTTTGTAGAGGTCATATCCCCTTGTGCTTCACTAAAATCATGAAATTCCTCTGTCAAATAAATCAGTGCTCCTCTTCCGATGTTTTTGTCAGAGGCCCCATGGTGATTGTTCCCTATTTTAACGTTTTTGAATCCAGAGAATTTTTCCCAGGTCTTTTGTGAAGAACACTTATGACACTCCCATTGGGGTACCAGTAGAATTCCTCTTTCAGACATGAGCCTAGAGGTCAGGTAGCTATACCCCACCCCCGGTCTACATTCTTGAACCTCATAGATGCTCACCAGCAGTCATTCCCAATCACATCCCTCCAGTGGTGGAAGGAGCCGTTCCCAAATCTAGCCTGTCTGGGGGGTGGTGCAAGGGATAGGAGAGAGCCCAGTGCAGTTTGTGTATTATTTAGGATAGAGGAGACTGAAAAAAAGCCACCTTAAGTTTCTTTATAACGGCAACAGGATTTAAGACTCAGTAGGTCCATGAGAACTATTTTATTTGGAGTCTGGGAGCAAATTGATATTTAAAAAAAGAAAACAAACTTCCTCCTAAAAAAATCCTCCCACCCTGTTTCTTCTGTTAACTCAGGTTAATTCCATGCAATATGTGTAATTATGAGCCCGTTTGTTTTTTTTTTTTTTTTGGTTGATTTTATTTGGATAGAGAACAAGCACAAGTGGGAAGGGGCAGATAGAGAATCTCAAATAGGCTCTAGGCTCAGCACAGAGCTCGATGCAGGGCTCGATCCCATGACTGTGGGTGCTCATAACCTGAGCTGATATCAGGTGTCAGATGCTTAACCAACTAGGCATCCCTGAGCTCTTTTATTTTTTTATGATTCTCACCATGCAACTGAATTTGACCTTTGGGGACTTCCACTGAATATAATTTATCACTTTTTTCCTTTTTTTAAACTTCTATCTTTTTTAATAATTCATTCCCATCATTGTAGGAAAGACCTTTAATAAAGGATTCTATAAATTGGCCTTCATGTTTAAACTCTTGTAATCCTGGGAAAGGTACAGTTTTGTTTTCTCTCCTGCAAGCATTCTTTCTCTTGGCTGCTAATAATGCAGAAAGAGTTGAATTCTATTTTGTAATGTAATGTGCTAGATTCTCTCATAAAAAATCAGCCTTGCTTTTTGCTTCCATAGCAGTTGGTTTTTTATTTTGGTTGTTAACCTTGAAATGACCCTCAAGTATCTTTCATGCCCGAATTAAGTATCTTGGAGCTAATTTTACCTCCATTCCTTGATGCTATGATCCATTTATCTTACCCAATCACTGCTATTGTTCATCTTTTTATATTCAGTCACCAGTTAGTAACTCCATTAAAAAAAATTGGGGGGCAGGGGGAGTTGACAGATGTATTTCATTTCTTTTGTCTGGCCATATTCTTTTCACAATTAAGACCATTATAGACTCATGGAATATTAGCCTGAAAGCATATTGACTCCTTTTCATTTTTGCTTTTTATGTCAAATGCACTCTCCACGATATGCCTTTCTTTCAAGATAGGAATAATTTCTCTCATTTGTGGACTTTACTATTTGCCAGACATCGGGATAAGCATTTTAAAAATATGTCATCCTCACAGCGATCCTGTTACCTTGATTTCACCAAGATAGAGCTCGCCAGTGGCAGAGCAGGAATTTGAATCCACATCTATCAGACTCTTAATCACCCTCTTGACTATAATCCTAGGAGGCAAAAGATCCATGCTGCCACTCTCTCACAGGGTGGCTTTGGGATCGTTCCTCACCTCACAGGTAGTTACCTCCTAGCACTGTTTTGAAACTAAAATGAAGCAAAGAATTTAGAGATTTTGGTCTCAACTTCTGTCGCTGGCTTAAAGGAATAGGGATGAGTCAAGCAACAGGTCAGTGGTAGCTTATGCTGTTGGCTTATCAGTTTAGCATTTGCAGAGTTGGAAGTAGGAACCCCACTCAGTGTAGCAAGTAGCAGAGTCTGAAAGTAGCAGAGAGCATGAGTACTTCCTTTCTCCAGCCCACCATATAGTGGTTCTACTGGGTCTTAATGGAACGGTCCTATAGGAAGCAGGTTCTCACACTCTGTGGTGGGGAGGACACCATAGTGGAAAGTAGTAGTCTCTTTCTACTAGGAGACTTCATGGCTGGTTTAGATGATGTTCCCAACTGAAGATTTATTGTCTTGATTCTATGTGAAACATCGGAGGATATTTCTTTCAGGATCACCTTTATCGGAAAGGTCTTCTTACAAGGGTTAATCTTTCACTTCACTTTTTCCTACCTTAAGCCAAAGCAAGGCTTTGGCTGTGCCCTCAACCAGAATTGAGAGGAGAGACATGGTGGGCAAATTTGTCGTTGCAAGTTCCTACTTTGGGCAACTACATTATTATTTACTAAACTCCATTTCAGGGAAGTCTGCAAGCTGGGGCACGTGGGTGGCTCAGTTGGCCAAGCACCTGACTCTCGAATTCGGCTCAGGTCATGGTCTCACAGTTCGTGAGACTGAGCCCCATATCGGGGCTTAGGATTCTCTCTCTCCCTTTCTGCCCCTCCTCTACTTGGGCTCCCTCGCTCTCTCCTCTCTCTCAAAAGAAATAAACATTTTTTTTAAAAAAGAAAGAAAGTCTGCTAGATATGCCGTATTGGCAGACTTTTCACAGTTTCTGATACAGTGTAAGTGCTGAATATGATTTCCATATAGTAAATTGTGATGTGAATAGTAGAGGCAGGCCTTTCTCTCCATTCTCCAGGTAGCAACCTATGGAAAATATTCCTCATTTGATAATTGTCTAGACAGATGCAATCACAGTAAAACCATTAATTCACCAAGTTATTTCTCTGGCACCACGGCCACGTAACATTTTATTTCTGATATTAAGGAGGCCCAGCAATTGATGGTGTTTTCACAGTACTTTCCCCAAAAGGCAGTAAATTGCTTTCCAAGTCACCAAAGTGGCTTCTGGTTTTTGTTACTTTTTTTTTGAGTTTATTTATTACCAGCTTCTGGTTTTATATAACTTTCATTATCAAAATAACACGTTTATTATAGAATAACTAGCAAATACAGGGAATTAAAAAGAAAACCAAAATCACCTGTGATTTTATTTTCCAAGATACCAAAATTTCCTGAATTTTGGTATCTATTTTGCGGGGCATTTTATATCTGAAGTAATACACAAACTGCTTTACAACCTGTGTTTTTTTAACTTTATGATATCCCAACCATTTTCACATAAATATTTATACTAATTAAAAGATAATATCAACTATTTCCTGGATGGATAAATATAGCATCATTTAATGAACCCCTCTCTGTTGGGTATCTAGGCTAGGAGTTTCCCCTCTCTCACTGTTATAAGACAGTGTTGGAGTAATAAACCTTAGTCTTGATTAGGATTAGGTCTGTGTGTGAGTGTGACATAAAACACTCATAAGCGGGGGCGCCTGGGTGGCTCAGTCGGTTAAGCGTCCGACTTCGGCTCGGGTCATGATCTCACAGTCCGTGAGTTCGAGCCCCGCGTCGGGCTCTGTGCTGACAGCTCAGAGCCTGGAGCCTGTTTCAGATTCTGTGTCTCCCTCTTTCTCTGACCCTCCCCTGTTCATGCTCTCTGTCTCAAAAATAAATAAATGTTAAAAAAAAAAAAAAAAACACTCATAAGCGGCTTATGTCCAGTAAGAGCTGCTTATTTCTGTCTCACATAGAGCAAGTTCAGAGGTAGGTGGGCCAAGACTTCATGGTGTTCAACAGCACTGGGAAATCAGGCTCCATCCAGTTTTGTTGTTCCGTCCTGCAGAGTGTCTACTCCCAAGGCCATATTTTGGTCAGAAGTGGTTCTGGAGAGCTAGTCATTCAACCACCGTTGTGTCCAGGCAGAAGGAGGGTCAGTGCACGGAAGTAGTAGTGGGCGCCCTTACTGGGCTCTCATTCTTTAACGGCATTTCCGACATGTTGCAGATACCACTTCTGTTTATATCCCATTAGTCACGTGACCGCATCTGGCCACAAGAGTGACTGGGACACGTAGTCTTCATTCTGGATACAATTATGTACCCAGCAGAGAACCTCCATAGTGACTTTTTTACAGAGGATTGGTTAACATTTACACTTAATTAGGTCCTTACGATGAACTCTGAGACTGGGAATCGCCGAGTCAAAGGATAGTAACTCACAGGGAACCTGTTTCAAGTGAGAGAAAAGACTTGCCCCAGCTTCATCAGAGCTGACTGTTTTGTAGTTACTTGACAGTGATGATGAGAACGGAAAGCATCCTTCTAGCTCACCAAAAGGTGCGATCTTGCCGACGCACAGCATCCTGCTGACCTTGGGGGTGCAGGTCCTGTGCAGGGAGTGAATGTTTGACATTACAGTGTACATGGAGATCCTAGCAGTACAGCCCCGTACTATGCAATGCCTACGGCTCGTTGAGTCAGGAATCTTCGTGCTGCTGTGTTCTAAGACTGACGGCTACTTGCAGCTGGCCCTTGTGTGATTTCCGCCTATGTTTCACTCTTCAAATTTGGCATTACAAAATCTTCTCCTTTTGCCTCTTTTCTAATGGAACATTCTGGTCCTAATGCCTCCTCTACGTGACCAGGAGGTCTTTCGTGTCTGTCTCAATCTGATTCTCATACATATATACATGTTTCACTTAAAAAATAATAATAATAATAAACAAAAAGAAGAGAAAATAGCGATCATTTGATTGAATATGAGAATAGATTGATTTGTTCATGAACATAATGAATATTGTTATTTCTCTCTGCCTTCAACTATGTTTCTCATTTTAATGTACCATAAGATTTCTCTTAATTCTTACCTTGCTACTTTTGAGGATGACACCCCAGTTCTGCAAGTAAAATGTATCAATTATTGGACCAAGGATCAGGACAAATTAAAATTACTACTCTATAGTAATTTTAGTCATTCTCAGCCAGCTTAAAAAATTTTTACCTTACATTTGTTTAAATATTTCTGTCCTAATTTATGTCTATTCTAAGAAAACTAGAATGGAAACATTTTTTGAAGAAAGAAAAAAGATTTTGCTTTCATTGGAGGGGAGATATTGGTGGCCTTACCTTCCTAAGAGCCACTTTGAAGATATTCAGTATCCTGTTTATTTTTGTTGAGAATACTCCTTCTTTCTTTTTTTTTTTTTAATATTTATTTTTGAGAGAGAGTGGGAGACAGAGCACCAGTAGGAGAGGGGCAGAAAGAGAGGGAGACACAGAATCCGAAACAGGCTCCAGGCTCTGAGCTGTCAGCACAGAGCACGATGCGGGGCTTGATCTCACGAACTGCGAGATCATGACCTGAGCCAAAGTCAGACGCTCAACCAACTGAGTCACCCAGGTGCCCCTTTCCAATTCTTTTTTTAAAAAAT